>NW_005871078.1:5912485-5947577 GCF_000147115.1 Myotis lucifugus
AATAAATGTTTAAGGATTTCTGGCTTTCATTCACATTCCTGATTAAATTTGCATAGTTTTATATTATAAGCTCTCTTCCTCTCCCCCTTCTCTATCTATCATCTATCTATCTATCTATCTATCTATCTATCTATCTACCTACCTACCTACCTACCTGCCTATCCATTTTTCAGTTGTTCTTATGGATCAGCTTCTATTGAATTCTAATTACCTCTAAATAAGTTTTTTCAATTGGAAAAGGGGCTGTCTCCCTACCCCCTACCCTTTTGGTTTATAACTAGTCATAGCCCTAGAAGTGATGGCCTTAACTGATCTTTTCAACAGTTCTTTTGAC
This sequence comes from Myotis lucifugus, assembly GCF_000147115.1. Lineage (NCBI taxonomy): Eukaryota > Metazoa > Chordata > Mammalia > Chiroptera > Vespertilionidae > Myotis > Myotis lucifugus. The sequence continues at coordinate 5,912,820 of NW_005871078.1, forward strand.
CCAATCCTGCACTGTTTTGATTCTAGGTTTGCTGTGGAATTTGTCCTCTAGTGACAAACTCAAGAATCTCATGATAACAGAAGCCTTGATTATCCTGACTGAGAATATCATCATCCCCTATTCGGGGTGGCCAGAAGGAGACTACCCCAAAGCGAATGGTTTGCTCGATTTTGATATATTCTACAATGTCACAGGATGCCTAAGGTAATGCCACTCTGCAATCCCTCTCCACCACCCCCACCCCCCATACACACACACACACTTTTTTCTCCATGCACCTTAAATACTGTATTCATGTCTGCCTAAAACTCTACCCTATGACCGGTAAGGGGAAGCTGTAAGAATATAGATCTTTCTAACTACTGGAACCACTATGTAGAGACAGTGAGAACGGTTCAAATATCAATAGAGTATTGTTTCCAAACCCATTTGATTTCAGAAGCTACCCACCATAGCTCATAAGAGAGAGGGCGTCATTTTCAATAGAGAACCCAGGTATCTGATCTGAACACCTAGAGGTCCATGCAGAATGGCCTTCCCCGTCTCACAGGTTTTAAAGCAGTTTTCATGCTATTTTTAATTCACAAAAATCTGCTTTAATGACATGGCTAAAAGACATAATTTTGAACCTGGTGTTTTATTATTTTTATTTTTTATTGAGGGAGGTATAGTTGACCTACATTATATTATTTTCAGGTATATAACATAATGATTTGTTATTACATGTATTGTGAAATGGTCACCACAATAAGTCCAGCTAGCATCCATCACCATATATAGTTTCAGAATATTTTTTCTTGTGATGAGAACTTTTAAGATTTACTCTCAAATATGCAATACAATTATAATTATAATTATAGTCACCATGCTGTACATTACATCCCCAGGACTTATTTCTTTTATATTTTTTTCTTATTTATTGTTTTGAGAGAGAAAAAAGAAAAAAAAACTGATTTGTTGTTCGACTTATTTATGCATCCATTGGTTGATTCTTGTATGTGCCCTGACTGGGGATCAAACCTGCAACCTTGGCGTATTGGGAGGGTGCTCTAACCAACTCCGCTACCCAGCCACAGCCTGTATTTGCACTTTTTGGCACCTTTCAAAAATTTTGCTAACCCCCTCCATCCTCCAACTCCTCTCCCACCTTCAGCAGTCTGTTCTCTATATCTATGATATTGGTTTTGTAGATTCCATATATTAGAGAAATCAGACAATATTTGTCTTCTTCTGCTTGACTTTTTTCAGTTAGCATAGTGCCCTCAAGGTTATCCATGTCATCACAAAAGGCAAAATGTCTTTTTAAAAAATATACATTTTATTGATTTTTTACAGAGAGGAAGGGAGAGGGATAGAGAGTTAGAAACATAAATGAGAGAGAAACATCGATCAGCTGCCTCCTGCACACCCCCTACTGGGAATGCACCCGCAACCAAGGTACATGCCCTTGACTGGAATCAAACCCGAGACCCTTCAGTCCGCAGGCTGACGCTCTATCCACTGAGCCAAACCGGTTAGGGCAAAATGTCTTTCTTTTTTATGGCTGAACAATATTCCATTGTGTGTGCGCGCGCGTGCGTGCATGCCACATTTTCTTTATCCATTCATCCATCTATGGACACTTAGATTGTTTCTAAATCTTGGCTGTTATGAATAATGCTTCAGTGAATATGGGGTTTCATATATCTTTTTGAGTAAGTGTTTTAGTTTTCTTCAGATAAATATCCAAAAGTGGAATTACCTGATCATATGGTGGTTCTCATTTTCATTTTCTGAGGAACCTCCATACTGTCTTCTATAGTGACTGCACCAACTTAACATTTCTACTAACAGTGCACAAGCGTTCCCTTTTCTCTTCATCCTCCCAACACTTATCTGTTCACACTTTGATAGTCATTCTAACAGGTGTGAGGTGATAGCTCATTGTGATTTTGATTTGTTTTTCCCTGATGATCAGGGATGTTGAGCATCTTTTGTTGTTGTTGACTTTTCTTTTGGTGTCAAATCCCAAAAATCATTGCCAAGACCAATGTGAGAGAGGTAGCCTATATTTTCTTCTAGGAGTTTTATGGTTTCAAGTCTTTAATTCACTTTGAATTAATTTTTGTGTCTGGTCCAGTTTTGTTCCTTTGCATGTGGCTGTCTAATTTTCCTAGTGCCATCGATTGAAGAGACTTTGCTTTCCCCATTGTATATTCTTGACTCTTTATTGTAAATTAATTGACCATATATGGGTGGGTTTATTTCTGAGCTCGCTATTCTGTTCCATTGATCTATTTGTCTGTTTTTATGTCAATTCCCAAACTGTTTTTTAAAAATACCATACTGTTTTAATTAATTTAGCTTTATCATTTAGTTTGAAATCAGGAAGTGTGTTACCTCCAACTTTGTTATTCTTTCTCAAGACTGCTTTGGCTAATTGGGGTCTTCTGTGATTCCATACATATTATAGAATATTTTTTTTATTTCTGTGAAAAATGCCATTGGAATTTTTTAATCCTCACCTAAGGATATGATTTTTTTTATTGATTCTAGAGAGAGAGAAAGGCAGAGGGGAGATAGAGAAACATTGATGTTAGAGTGAAACATCGATCACTGCCTCCTGCACACTCCCCACCAGGGACCAAGCCCACAACCCAGGCACATGCCCCAACCAGGAATTGAACTCACACCCCTTTGGTGCACAGGATGATGCCCAACCAACTGAGCCGCACTGAATTTTGATATGGATTGTATTGAGCCTGTAGATTGCTTTAGGTAGTGTGGACTTAACAATATCAGCTGTTCCAATCCACAAGAGTGTGGTATATCTTTCCATCTATGTATATCTTATTCAATGTCTTACAGATTTCACCTTCTTATTTAAATTTTTCCTGGGTATTTTTAAATAGCTATAAGGCAACATTGCCTAAAAGGACAGAATGTCTTGCCATAAGAACCTACAAAGAAGCTAGTTTGATCAGCATTTCCTAACATTGGGATAAAAAATGCTTGAACTGTTATTTTCCCTTGGGTTGTCAGATGACAACTAAATCAAGAAGAAATAGAGCCCTCGTTGGTTTGATTTAGTGGTTAGAGCGTCAGCCCGAAGACTGAAGGGTCTCTGGTTCAATTTCAGTCAAGGGCACATACCTTGATTGCAGGCTCAATCCTTGGACCGGTCCAGCTGCATGCGAGAGGCAACCAACCGATGTTTCTCTTTCACATAGATGTTTCTCTCTGTCTCTCCCCTTCCCTTCCACTCTCTCTAAAAATCAATGGGAAAATTTTCCTTGGGTGAGGCTTAACCAAAAAAAAAAAAAAGAAAAGAAAAAAAGAAGAAGAATAGAAGCACATGCAAGAGAAAGAAAAAAAATGCTAGTCTTCTCTAGATTCATGCACATCAAGCTTTCTCATATTTGAAAATATTCATTGTCCTTTATGTTCAAGGATTAAAAGAAATCAGATAGAGGATGTAATAAAAATTAGGCAGTCCCAAAGAAGTCAAGATGCATGCTGCCTTTCAATCTTTTCTCTAGTTACAGAGTTCATTTTGTTGTTGTAGTTTTTAGGGAATCTGGGTGTTAACTGAGGGAATTTATTATGGTAAGATGTTTCTCTTACCTCCACAGTTAGTAATGCGTATCAGATACCACTTTTGTGTAATACAGTATGTTAGCTTCTGAGCGTTTTACAAAGAAAAAGTAGAAAGTCCTTCAGGAACTTTTAATCTAGCAGGGGATTCTGATGAGCAAACGGTGTAGAACACTGCCACATGAAATGTGTTAGAGCAGTGGTTCTCTAAGGGGGGCCCCCAGTAGCATCTGGAACTTGTTGGAATTCTTGGAATCAGACGCTCTCAGGGTGGGGCCCAGCAATCCACTTTTAACAAGCCCTCCAGGGGCTTCTGGTGCACTGTGGTGTCATCAGAGGTCCAGGTAGTGCCGCAGGAATGCAGAACAAAGGGCCATTCATGCCAGCTGAGTGAGATCAGAAAGACACTAAAGAAGAGGCAGAGGCGCCAGGTGAGCTGGGCCTTGCTGGACTATTTCAATAGTCAGGAATTCTCTAAGGACAAAATTCTTCAACAGTATAAGAGGTGCTTAAATGGTCTCCCTTGAATCCATCTCCTATATACAGTCCCCTGGAACTGCTTTTTAAATGCATTTTTGAGTCTTTAAAACTTTGGATCCATTTAAAAACATTTTGTATTTTAAGATTTCTCTGTAGTTCCTTTTGCCTTACCATGTACAGCAGAGTTCTTAATGTGGCAAGTGTGTCAGTCAGGATTTTTTTCTGTTGAAAATGGCTGGTGCCAAGTTGGGATTCCTGGGCTCAGGTGGCTGAATGTTGACAGTCATTATGGAATTGAAGGAATTACACCAGGAACCGTGGCCTCAAGGACTGGGACAGACATTCAGAATGCCTGCTACTCACTCTTTTTTTTTTTTAAATCTCATCTGTTTCCTCTCCTTTTGCATGCTGGGCTCATTCTTGACAAATGCAGGCAAGCATACACATTTTTAAAATCATTAGTCACTAACACCTAGCAAAGTTTCTGGCATATAGTAAGCAAATGTAAAGTATATGAATGAAAAGAATAAATGAATGAGTGAGCAACTGAAGATACATGGTGAATAATCGAGTCTGTCAAGAATGTCAAATTTTGTTGTTGTTGTTAATCCTTACCTGAGGATATTTTTTCCCATTGATTTTTAGAGAGAATGGAAGGGTTGGAAGAGGGGTGAGGCGGAGGTACAGAGAGAGAGAGAGAGAGAGAGAGAGAGAGAGATCAATTAGTTGCTTCCTGTATGCACCCTGACCAGAGCTCAAGGATGGAACCTGCAACCCAGGTACATGCCCTTGACTTGGAATCAAACCTGAGACCCTTTGGTCCCCAGGCTGGTGCTCGAACTACTGAGCCAAACCAGCCAGGGCAAAGGTATCAAATTTGTGATAGAAAATAATCAAACAGAAGTTGGAAACATAGGCTAAGGCCAGACTCTGGAGGCCCTGAAGGCCATGTTAAGGAGTTCAGTATGGCCCTAGCAGATTTTGTTCAGGATAGAGCGTTAGCCTGCATACTGAAAGGTCCCAGGTTTGATTCCGGTCAAGGACACATGCTCAGGTTGTGGGCTTGATCCCCAGTATGGGGCATGCAAGAGGCAGCCGATCAATGATTCTCTCTCATCTTTGATGTTTCTCTCTCTCTCTCTCTCTCTCTCTCTCTCTCTCTCTCCCCTTCCTCTCTGAAATCAATAAAAATATATTAATAATTTTAAAAAAGGAGTTGAGTATCTTCTTCTGTAACCAATATTATCTAGTGTGGGGAGGATAGGAATATGATAAATTCTAGGTAAAGAAGAATAATTATATCAACAGGAAAGATATATTGAGATGGTAAAAATCTAAAGAGAAAGATGTTGCTTAAAAATCTCTTCCAGTGTCACCCCAATAAATTCAAGAAGAAGGAAAAAATATCTTCCTATAGTCTTCCCTGTGAATGAGGAATAAAATACCTGTGTGGTTTGGGAAGATGTAATAGCTGAATACACTCCCATTTACACAGTCAATCCCAACTACCGACTTGAACTACTTTTAGAGGAGAATATAAAAAAAAAATCTGGGAAATTAAGCACCATAGCATATGCTTACTAAAATATCTGTTCTTATTTCATCTGTATATCTACTTTATTATAATAATGGCTAATATTTATTTATTATGTTCTAGAAATTGTTCTAAATGCTTTATGAGGATTTTCTCAGTTTATCCTCACAGCAGCCGTTGTAAAGTATATTTTCCCCATTTTATAGATGAGGAAACGGGCTCAGAGAGATTGAGATATTTTCCCATCATCATACAGCTAGTAAGAGACAAAGCTGAAATTTAATACAGGAAGCATGTCTACAAAGCCAAAGCTCTTAATTAGCATATGGGATGCATTAATGTTAGTCACATGTCTACAGACTGTGCTGATGAGGATAAAACCTCTTCCCTTCACAGTCTGGCAACCTCACAAGGTCAGGTAGGCCAATTACAGACATGTTCACATCTCATTATGAACATTGTACCCGCATTTTAAAAATTCTATGCCAGTGGACCTCTGGACTGCATTTCATATAAAGAAAAGGTACAAAGGATGAAGCGTATGAAATAGGAGATCTTTCCAGGAGAGGAGATGGCATTGGAGATAACTACAGAGTAGAGGTTGTCAGAATGCATGTAAAAGCCACCAGGAGATAGGAATCAGAATGTAAGAAAGACCTGCAGGGAACCTGTAATCAAATACTCTCAGTTTCTGACAATAAGAGATGTCTGCTGAGGAGTTATTTATAACCCCAGCTTACTCTAAAAAGATTTTGAGACAGGTGCTGTATGATTCTAAGAAGAGTGAACCTTAGCTGCATAAAAAGGTCATAAATATTAGCAAATATCTTAATTGCTACAAGTTCACTCAGGTATCCTCTCCCCCAATGGGTAGAGAGCCAACAATGAATTAGCAACATGTGTAGTATTTCTGGCATTGCGGTTGACTCAGGTTAGTGTCACTAAATTCTTTCAATCGACTTTGGAGAAAAACTTCTGCATACTTCAGTTCCCCTGGTCTGTATATAGCAGTGGTGCAGAGTGAATCTGCCCTGTAGTTGAAATGTTTGCTTTGTTAATGAACTTGAGGCAACGACTCTGGTTCTGCCCACTTGGAGCTGATACAGCGAAATTGTGTTCACATAGGAGAACATGCGCAGTTTATCCTTCAAAAAGACTAACACTGTCAGATATACCATCTTTGTCAAGGGTCAAATCATTTATTTATAGGATTAGCATGTGCCCACAGCAGCATGCACCATGGGCCTTGGTGCTTTCTTTGGGTCCTTTTGGGATTATATACTTTTCATGGCTGAACTTACTCACTGAAAGGGGATACAGATTTTGCAATAGGGAAAACAATTTGTTCATGCAAATATAAACTTTTTTCTTAAATATTATACTGGCCTAATGAGTAGTAAAATCCAGGTTAGGAGAGGGCCCAGATTAAACAGTTGTACTGCACAGAAAAGATATGACATTTCCGTTTGTCAAAAAAATGTTACCTATCGGTCCATAAATAGTGACTGCCTAGTGTAGGCCCCAAACTGTGTAAATTATTAAAGAAAATAGAGAAAATATGGAGGAAGAAGAATCAACAAAGAAAACAGAAGAATAATTTTTATTACATCAAGAAGACTGTATTTGCTTGTCTTTCTTCATCAGTTAGTTTATGAGTTGAATCTTGAACAGAAAAAGAAATTACCAAAAATGTCTTTGTCAGAGATTTTTAAAAGCTTCTTCATGTTAAAAAAAAAAAATTTGCGAATACCTTACAATTTAAAGTAGTGTTTTACTAACTATATCTCTTGGCACTGAGAGTCTTTAAAAAAAACAAACCCTGAAAACTATCATCATAATCAGAACTATTTTTAAAATAATCATTATAAAAGAAAGAGTGAGTTGACATATTTGAATAAAGCCACTGATGTCTTTCTTGTGCTTAGAATCTGCCCCTGTCTTGGAGGTGCAGGATATTGAAGCAGAATATGTTCTACTCTAGGTCTTGAGCATCTTCAGCAATTCTAGTCTGGCACCCCTAGACCTTCCCTTTAGGTATCAAGAATGTCTACTCAAGTTCCAGTGGCTTCTGGGCATGTTTTAGAAATTCATTTGCTGTTTATAATTGATTTTAAGTGGAACTTGGCACTCTATCTTGAACAGCCTGCTACACCAAGAGGAAATGACTGTTGCCTACCAACCAGATGATTACTGGGTGCGTTGGCTATTCAGAATACTTTTGGAAGACCCAAAAATGCAGGAAAGCAGAACTAAAGGGTAGATTTTCTCCTCCGCATTCTGGTTTCTTGATGTGTAATAGATGCTGCCATATCCTTGTTCAGTTAATGTTCCTTGTCCTGGAAGAACAAAACGTGTAGGTTGTAGAGCTTTGTTCTATCTCCCAATGTTGCTTCTGTTTGCAGATATAACAGTTGACTTTGGCTGATGTTTCGGATACGTCAGGATCTGATGTTGACTTCAGAATAACAGGCAAGCCCTTCTTTGGGCGGAGACTTCTATTGCTCTGCCAGTTCAACTGAGGCTCCCCTTTTGTTCTGTGCCACCACAGGCTGCCTCTGCAGCTTTCTCTGGGTTAATCACAGACAAGGCCCAACTGTTTGATATGTATCAGCTGAGAGTTCAACAAAGCCCAGACCTAAATCTCAAGTAACAAGAGGAAGAAGGATGCCTCCTTATCAACCAGTGTCTTATCAAGTGCCTATTGGGTCTTAGAATGGACTCTGAGGAAGTACTTAATTGACTGGTACTACTGGGGCCTTACCCGCACAATTTACAACACATGGTGTTAGGAAGCCTATAATTGTTGGTGAACAGGAAGATGCACCCACAGTTTTTTTAAAACCGTTGAGGAGATCACTGTCTCAATGTGCTGGTTAGGACTTTAACACTGGTCCCATAGGCAGCAGGTCTTGCATACAAGGTGCATGTAAATTGTGCATTAGTATGAAACTGCACCTATTATCAGTAGAAATGGCCCCATTAAAAATATATCTGCCTCTTAGAATTACTTATTTTGTTGACAAAGTGTCTTGAAAAGATTTACTCCAACACTATTATCGTCTGCCATCTTCATGTCGTGGAAATAATTATACCCTTTTACTCTAAACATTTCATATCAGCACATCGTTTGCCCAGGCCAGTTGACCATTCCCTGAGCTTGAACTTTCAGTGCTGGCAAACTGACAACACACCTGCCTGTAGCCACGCACACACAGCCCTTCTATGGAAGGCCCAGTAACAATCCTGTTAGAAGCAGGTAATTCTGTTTTAAACAAGAGTTACAGGTCAGGATTCTGAATGAGAGTTTTACGAACCTTAATTTCAGGAATTTTGTGAAAGTTACAGGTCATGCCCTGACCGGTTTGGCTCAGTGGATAGAGCGTCGGCCTGCGGACTCAAGGGTCCCAGGTTCGATTCTGGTCAAGGGCATGTACCTTGGTTGCGGGCACATCCCCAGTAGGGGGTGTGCAGGAGGCAGCTGATCAATATTTCTCTCTCATCAATGTTTCTGTCTATCCCTCCTCTCCCTTCCTCTCTGTAAAAACTCAATAAAATATATTTTTTTTAAAAAAAGAAAAAAGAAAGTTACAGATCATGATATTTGTAAAGTACCTACGATAATGTCTAGCACACACACTAAATGGCAGCTGCTTTTCTCATCTGGCGTTGTCCATTCTTTGGTGAGCCATATGGATTTAAGGTTCAGTCACACTGTCATTCATCTTAACAAAGACATACCATTCTTCCTTTTAATCCCAGTAAGATGCAGAATGTTTGATTTTTTTTTCTCTTTTTCATTGTGACATTCAGGAACATGTGAGATAAGTGGTCCAGGGATGAGTCATGAATCACTGATTTGCTTTCAGATAAAACACCTGAATCCTCCTAACTATGTGAAGTTTTATTCAGAGACCTACAGAGTTCAGATTCTATTCTTCTCACCCCTTACAAGTCATATTACCAGAAAAAATTCTTAATTTCAAACACAGATTACAGTTCCAGCTGCATCCTCTCATTCAGGCCCAGTGGAGGTGCAGACCTTCAAAATAATCCTGCCTTTATGTGAAGAGTTGTTTTATCTTCTTCACTTCCCCCTTCTGAGGGGATGGGCAGACTCCTACCCCCAGTCTAGGACCTGGTTTTTAAATTTTAACTTTAGTATACAGTAGTATACAGTTTTAGTTTCCTACAAGGTACTCATATATTTTCCCAGACTTCTGTTGGATTATACCTGCCGAAAATAAACTCATTGTTTAATCAAATTTAACAATAGACACTAAATTAAACATATCCAGTATATTCATTGGTAAATCTAATAATCAATGTTTAGTGAGTAACTACTCTGTATGCTCATTCTCTTTTACTTTTCAACAAGATAATTGTTTTGATATATTTTATTTATAGTTTTGAGATATTTTTCCATATTAAACCTCTATTTGGCTATACATAGGAAAAAGTTATAGGTAAATATTTCTCAGGATTCAGGAGATACACTGTAAAAAGATCAATTCTGCCTAAGATTAGCCATGTTAATTCTCTGATTCCCACAAACTGAAGTATTAGCTGTTGAAAACAATACTTTACAATGGATATATTAATTTCTAATAATTATTGGGTGGTACAATAGCAAATTCCTTTCTAACTAGTGACTTCTATTCATGGATGTAGTGCTATAAAGTAATACACCCTTATCATTCATATTTCTGGGTGGTTGAGTAAGGTAGGAACTATTTTTGATATGCAGGACCAAATACTGAAGCAGTGGGTTCCATGTGCTTTCTGTCAGCAAAAGTATCAACTGCCAGGAATCCCTGATAAGTCCTGTTTCAAGCCAGGAGAGTCTGGATAATACCAAACTACAAGACAACAGTTAGTGCGTGTGAACTGTCAGTGCTGCCAAACTGAATTACCATTCCCACCCAAAATAAACACCCTGAAGTTGAACAAAGCTAAGCCATCCTTCTGTAAGGTATGTAGTGGATTTAGCTAGTGAGAAAGACAGATCTTTGATTTGTCAAAGCATTCTTAAAATACTGCCATTTTTCTAAGCCAGGAGTTGAAAAGGTCAAAGGGGAGCTTTAAAACGTGATAACATTGTCTTGGAATTGGGGATGTGTGGTATTTGCTAAGCAAATGCCAGACTGAATGAATGTCAGATGAGCTTTGCTCCACTCTGGAGCAACCCAGAGCACAGAATAAAGACCAGCTCTCCGATTCCTGACTTGACCACTATTGCTGTTACCTGGAAAAGTAACCTACACTCTGTGGACCTCAGTTTTTCCATGTGTAAAATAAGTAGACAGGCTCAGAGAGTAGATAGAGGATCTTAGTTCAAATGATCATTTCTTGAAAAAAAATACAGTAAAATGGTTTTATTAACAGGTTATGAACCCAGTCATTATCTTTTTTTTATTAAATCTTTATTATTCAGATTATTACAGTTGTTCCTCTTCCCCCCCCCCCCATAGCTCCCCTCCACCCGGTTCCCACCCCACCCTCTGCCCTTACCACTACCCCCCCACTGTCCTCATCCATAGGTGTACCATTTTTGTCCAGTCTCCTCCAGCACCCCCCACACCCCTTTCCCCCCAAGAATTGTCAGTCCAATCTTTTTCTATGCCCCTGATTCTATTATATTCACAAGTTTATTCTGTTCATCAGATTATTTATTCACTTGATTTTTAGATTCAGTTGATAGGTATGTATTTGTTGTTCATAATTTTTATCTTTACCTTTTTCTTCTTCTTCCTCTTCTTAAAGAATACCTTTCAGCATTTCATATAATACTGGTTTGGTGGTGATGAACTACTTTAGCTTTTTCTCATCTGTGAAGCTCTTTATCTGACCTTCAATTCTGAATGATAGCTTTGTGGGTAAAGTAATCTTGGTTGTAGGTTCTTGCTATTCATCACTTTGAATATTTCTTGCCACTCCCTTCTGGCCTGCATAGTTTTTGTTGAGAAATCAGCTGACAATCATATGGGTACTCCCTTGTAGGTAACTAACTGTTTTTCTCTTGCTGCTTTTAAGATTCTCTCTTTGTCTTTTGCTCTTGACATTTTAATTATGATGTGTCTTGGTGTGGTCCTCTTTGGATTCCTTTTGTTTGGGGTTCTCTGCACTTCCTGGACTTGTAAGTCTATTTCTTTCACCAAGTAGGGGAAGTTTTCTGTCATTATTTCTTCAAATAGGTTTTCAATATCTTGTTCTCTTCTGGCACCTCCATAAGTCAGATGGTGGTATGCTTGAAGTTGTCCCAGAGGCTCCTTACACTATCTTCATATTTTTGGATTCTTTTGCTTTTTGCTTTTCCGGTTGATTGTTTCTTGCTTCTTCGTATTTCAAATCTTTGACTTGATTCTTGTGATCCTCTAGTCTGCTGTTGGATCTCTGTATATTATTCTTTATTTCAGTCAGTGTATGCTTAATTTCTAGTTGGTCCTTTTTCATATCCTCGAGGGTCTCTCTAGATTTATCGAGGGTCTCACTAAATTTATCGGCAGTTTTAGAAAATTTTTGAAAAACCTTATAACCTGGTTTTGAACTCTATATCCAGTAGTTTGCTTTCCTTCATTTCTGTCATTTGTGATCTGTTTCTTTGTCTCTGCATTTTGGCTGCTTCCCTGTGTTGATAGAGTGGCTTTGTGTGCTAGGTGTCCTATAGGGCCCAGTTGCTCAGCCTCCCCAATTACCTGAGGTGGACACTCTTGGTGCACCCCTTTGTGGGCTTTGTGCACAGTCTTGTTGTAGTTAAGCCTTGATTGTTGTTGGTATCACTGGGAGGAATTGACCTCCAGGCCAATTGGCTGTGAGAATCAGCTGTGTCTGCAGTGGGAGAACTTGTGTGCTGGAGACACTCTTATGGGGCAAGACTTGCTTCAGTGGGGCTTTGGTGCTCACTGAGTCTGCCCCCTGAGTGTGTCCCTTATGGATCTGAGGAGTTGTAATCTGGATGGTCCCACTTTGACCACTGGATACACTGGCTCTTGGATCTCTAAGGAGGTGCTAATTTAGCCTCTGCCTGAGGCTACCCAGCAGGAGCTACAGAGAGATCTGCAGATTCCTCTTCTTTGTTTGGGGTTTTGAGGTGCCCAGATGAGGCCCAGCTGTGAAGCAATGCAAGCTGCTGTGGGGCTTTGGGCCTTCTTTTGGATGTTCTGGGTGTCTCTGACCCAGCTGCAGTTTGTTAGGTAATTTTAGATTGCAAAGGGCCAGGCCATTCATATGCAAAAGCCTCTGCACATAGCTTGGGTGGGACGGGGTCTCAGGGAGTCAACAGGGCGGAGCAAACAGCTATGGATGATCCTTAGCCCTGCCCTAAGAGGCCCCAGGTCTCAGTGTCCCGCAGTAATCACTGCAAACACCTCTGAGAGAAAGCTGCCCTCGAGTTCCAACCGATGCCAGACTGTCCAGTTTCTCCCCAGAGACTCACCCGGAACTAGAGTTCAGAGCAGTCAGGAGCTTGAGACTCCTTCCCGATTGAAAAAGACAACCGTGTCCTCAGTTGCCAGCCCTTTCCGAGTGCACCTCCATACCTCTGCACTTTACTTCCACACCTCCTCTGAGTCTCAGTGTGCTTTTCTCTTTCCTTCTAGTTGTAGAATTTCCACTCAGCCTGCCTTCCTGTGGTTCTGGATAATGTCCGTTTTGTCTTTTAGTTGTAGTTTTGAAGTGGTTGTGCGAGGCAGCAGTTTCAGGTGTTTACCTATGCCGCCATCTTGGTTTCTCCTCATTATCTTTTTTAATGTACCAAATATCAAAGTTTTGCCTGACTGGAGTGAACATTGTCCAGTGCACCAATAGGTGGCTGGTTTGATTCCTGGTCAGGGCACATACCTGAATTGTGGGTTTGATCCCAGTTTCTCTCCTCTCCCCGCAAACCTCTCCCTCCCTTCCTCTCTCTTCAGATGAGGATTTTTTTAAGTGTCAAAGGTTTTCAGGTATAGTGAAAATTAAGTAAGGAAGTGAATCTTTAATTAGAAATTTCAAAAGAGAACTGAGGTCACAGAAGGGAATTTGTTAAAATAAAAAATTGGTTGTATCAATTCAGCAACCATTGAGTTGTCAGTATCCTTAGTTTTAGGTGTATTAGTCTTATCTCCTCAACTATTAGGTTGAATCATGAAATTGCATTTTTGTTGGTTAAAAACAGTCAGGCATCATCAGTTTCACCCTATAGATGTCATCTCCATGGCCTTTAGTTCTTGCTATAATACCAGACACATTTGTTCTTTGACATTATGACATTATGACATTATGAATTGAAAGTAGTATTTGGGAGCAGAAAGTCTTTTTGAAATTACTTAGAGCAATATATTATTTTTTAAAATGAAGAAAATAAGACCCCAAAAGTTCTTAGAATTATAGTTCTTTTGATGTTCAGAATGACATTGAAACATTATAAATAAGTCTTCAATGTGCTTTGAATATTCTGCCTACCAGTAAAAGGAACTAGTCTGATAAATTTTATAGTAATAGTTCTTAGCAATTGAAGTTGGCAAAAGGCATTAATCTTTTGCCATTTTTGTTGACGAGAAGGTTAACATTTGGGGTGGCGATATTTTTTAATGGTTAATGCTAACAAGAAAAACTTAATCCAAAGGAACATGGTAATAATAATACCTGAATATCAACATGGTCTGAATCTGAAACATGATTCCCAAATGCATTACTTTCCTATATTTGATACACTTTATTTCTCTATTAGGAAACAATCTCTGCTTGTGGATTTAGTTACTGTTTATAGAAAGGTGTCATAGCTTAGCAAAATTAGAAATAGACTAAGTGCAAAGATATTTATAGGTCATGTTTTTTTACTTAGGTCGAACACACTGTGAAACCCTGCATTTTTCATGACTATCTGCCATTTTAGTTATAGAATAATCACATCTTAGTGCATTTGGTTTAATATTTGTCAATAACAGTTTACACTGAAACCTACAAAAAACCCCAAATAATAAGAGTCCAGCACCCTATCTTTATAAATGAGGAAACTGAGGCCTAATAAATTTAAGTAACTCTCTGTACCTTGGAGTTAAGTCACAGAGCAAGTTGGGACTTGGCTAACCTACTACACAATGTCTGTTTTGTCATTTGTCCTTTTAATTGCAAAATCTTTGGCTCATATGAGTACCCTCTCAAAAATGGGTGAAGATTAAGTAAATAATGCTATGATCTTGGTGCTTGGAATGAAGCAGAGACTTTTATTGATGGTGACATGTTATCTATACTAATAAAAGGGTAATATGCTAATTAGTCCGGACATCCTTCTGGACAAAGCCACGGTGGCAGGAGCTAAGGCAGAGGCGGTTAGGGGTGGCAGGGGAGAGCAGTTAGGGGCAATCAGGCCAACAGGGGAGAGCAGTTAGGAGTGATCAAGCTGGCAGGGGAGAGCAGTTAGGGGCGATCAGCCAGGCAGGCAGGTGAGCGGTTAGGAGCCAGCAGTCTCAGATTGCGAGAGGGATATCGGACATCCCCCAAGGAGTCCCAGATTAGAGAAGGTGCAGGCCAGACTGAGGGACCCCCCTCCCCCCGCTGCCGATCCTGTGCATGAATTTCGTACACCGGGCCTCTAGTATGAATATATTTAGAAGCTGTGTCCAGATTTAATGACCACTGAACAACTGATGGAGACCACAGGGCAAGACTGTCACTCTTTGACAAATTTGCTAGTTTTCCAAACTCTTGGAAGAAGCATCAAGTAAAGCTTTGAAACAGAGGCCTATTGGATACATGTCCTATGCCTGATGGCTTTTTGTTTGTTTGTTTTTCCTGATAGAAACATGAGTTCGGCTGGCCCTGATGGGAGGAAAGTGATGAGACGGTGTGATGGACTGATTGATTCACTGGTCCATTATGTCAGAGGAACCATTGCAGATTACCAGCCAGACGACAAGGTGATGCAAGAGTTAAATATCTTACACGTTGAATTATTTTGTCTTACTAAGACTCTTCAGAGTATTCTTGAAGTAGTAGTTTGGGTTTAATTTTATTCCTTACCTCATTCACTGAGCTGAGGATTTCCCGTACACACTTAAAAATATTAAAATATATCAAACCCCATTTTTTTCTATTTTCCAGACTTAAATTCCAACTATCCCTTTAACAACTCTGCATAGATATTTGAAAGGAGCCCAAATGCTCCATGTTCAGCAATGAACTTAAATTCATCCCTTCCCTCCTCCCAAACTTGCTCCTTCTCTGTGTAATCTTTCTTCATAATCACCACCATCCACCAAATAAAAACAGAAATATGGGTAATGTCTCACTGCCTCTCCTCACATCCCACAGCAATAAGTCATGTCCATTCTTCCTGTGAAATGCCTTTTGGTTCATCATTCCTCTCTAATGCTGCCTACCTCTGCGGTCCTAGTTTGTGCAACTTTCATATTGATTATTGCAATTGGCTCCTGATTGGCCCCTACAAACAACATCTCCTCCTGTTTTCTAATTCCACATGGCTACTAAGTTATATACACAAAATGCCGAGTCATTCTGAACCCACTCTAAGAAGTAAACCAGAAGGGCTCGCCAATGTTTTAAGAAATTCAGCCTCAGCGCCTTAGCACTATGTTTGTGATCATTGATGGTCTAGCCTTAGCCTTTCCGGCCATACTCATTCTATTCCCCCAGGTTCCCTATAGTCCAAGCATCCAGTAAACCTTGTAAGATTAAAGCCTAATAAGTCCTGTGATATCACACTTGCAAAGGGATGTCTATATGTATTTGATCAATATTTGTGTTTTCTCAGGCCACAGAGAACTGTGTGTGCATTCTTCATAACCTCTCCTACCAGCTGGAGGCAGAGCTCCCAGAGAAATATTCCCAAAGTAACTATATTCAAAACCGGAATATCCAGATGGACAACAACAAAAGTATTGGGTGTTTTGGCAATCGAAGCAGGAAAGTAAAAGAGGTATGTTGGGAGGGCTTTGAAAGAAAAAGTGGTTATGTATGTACATTTCCATGTACTTAGTATACTAGGGTTGGCAAAAGTAGGTTTCCAGTTGTGAGTACACAAAGTATAGGGTTTATTCTTGTATTATTATTTGTTAATTATTGAATTAATTTTCATATGAACAATTGTAGACCTACTTTTGCTCGCCCCTTATGTCAGGCATTATTTTGAGTTCTTTTCATCCTACGTCAACCCTACAATGTGTGTATGATTAATACCCTATATATTGAAGAGGAAATAGAGGTACAAAAAGGTTAATCGGTTTTCCCAGAATTATTCAGCAAATTAATAGAGGGGATGAGATTCAGTTCCAGGCAATGCGGCTCTAGATTTGCATTGTTAGCCATTAAAACCGTACTGCTTTATGTCCTGTTGCTTAGGAAATAGGCTTAATGCACCATGGCCAATGGTATATAAATAGTTTCAACATTTAAAAACAGCCCAGATATTCAGATTTGGACATTCTAAAAACAAACTTCGGACATCCTAAACGCAAATCTGTAGGAAGGAATACTGTTCACACTGGCATTTTATGGAAACTGAAAGAATGTGACCTCTCCTACTCCTCGGGGTGTCGTGGTGTTTGTGAACTTGGAGAATCCTGATGTGATCCCGGACACTTCACTGGACTCGGAGGGAAGAGGCCTGTGTTTCTTATCTTCAGAGCGTTTGTGCCTAATTTAGCTTTTCATTTACCAGCAGCCTGGAAACTGTTCTAGTAGGCAGCCTATGCTGTATGCTCTGAGTTCTTTCTCACAGTGAAATGGAAAGTTGAGGGTAAGGGATGTTGCTAGGCAGAAATGGTCATCATGGGCTAAAAGTGAAGTGATTGGGAATCATACATATTTGCATTTGCATTTCCATTTCAGGGGCTTCTTACTATACAAATTATGAGTCTCTCTAGACCAGTCAGTGTTCCTAGTCTCTTGGTTTGGGTGTGGAATTGTAGAAACCCCTTGAAGGCATTAATTCTAGATCTTATCGTGTGTGTGGTTAGCAATACCAGGACATGCCGATGCTCGAGGAAAAGAGCAACCCCAAGGGTGTGGAGTGGCTGTGGCACTCCATCGTGACCCGGATGTATTTGTCCTTGATCGCCAAAAGTGGCCGAAGCTACACCCAGGAAGCATCTTTGGGAGCTCTCCAGAATCTCACGGCAGGAAGTGGCCCAGTGAGTATCATGCCTGTTTTCCTACTTTGTAAAGTAATGCCATTATAGACATACCTATATTAGGTTTTTGTTATGCTTAGATGGTGTGATTAAAAACAATATATGGTTTTGTAATTTCTAAAAAGAATCACTGAATAGAAAAACATGAGAAGCAAGCCATTATACATAATTCCAGAAAAAATCCACTCCATAAACCTGTGTTTCTAACTGACCTTTAGGAAGCCTAGGAACTGTGAGGTAATTGATGTGGTCATCTATAATGGATAGACGGATAGGAGGAGGAGAAGGCTCTAAAGCCCCCAGTGGATGTTGGGAAAGGACCAATAGGTCTTGAGATGACAAAGAAAATGCTGTGTGAGTGACAGAGCTGGATGGCAGTGACTCAGAAGAGCAGAGTTTTGCATATGAGGGAAGACAAATATCTAGATGAGCCATTGGGAAGAGAGAGGAATCCTAAGCCCACCTCTGTGCCTGAGACATGGGGGTTGTACAGAATAAATTGCCTCCTGTCTAGACAGCTACAGGGGAGTATTCTTCTCAGTGGTTATTGAACTTTTTTGAGTCAAGGAGACCGAGTATCTAATAAAAGTTATGGACCCTTTCCCTGAGAAAGATAAACACAAGAATAGTTTTAAGAGCCACCTGTCCCCTCCCTGAAATCTATATTGGGCCCTATCTTAAGAGCCCCTGTTCTAAAAGGTACAGTGGAGAATGTAAGGACAGCAATCTGTAGAAGGGGGGGAACAAGCTGTGTTTGAATAAGATAAACAGAGAAGATACACCCTGAAGAATGGTCATGAATTGCAGAAATTTCTGGCATGGTGACCTCAAATTAGCTTCGAATAGAACTCTATAAAGTTGCCAACACACAAGCTAAGGCATTTGTTGGGGTCCAGCCCCAGCAGGTCCAGGGGTTCCCAAAGGTGTGGACGGAGTCGGCGAAGAAGGAATGACATGGAGGCAGCGTTCAGGTGATCAGCATAGTTGGGTTCTCCCTTTAGTGTCCTCTTACATCTATATTTATACTATTTGATCCTATAAGCATGCCTCTATAATTACATCATGGTATGTTTTGGGTAACCTTCTACAGTTCCTTGTTTCTTATCTGACCTTAGCCAAAAATCCTGTCTCTATCTAGTTCTGTTGATTTTAATCTTATCTAGGTTAATCTCTGTGTTCCATTACAAGGGCTATTTCAAGGTCACTGCTCTACTGATAGGCTACAAGGAAGTGACTGAAGGAGTTTATCCTACCCAGTAAAGGGTATGTCCTCCCAGCCTCGCTGCTTGCCTTCCCTGGGACTGCCCTGTGTCGGTGGCTCTCCAGGGGTATAGGCTTTGGTGCTTTCCCTGGTGGGCAGGCCCCTGTTGGGGATGTGGGCCCAACAAGTCCCAAATTTATTGCCAACAGTCTTAGTCCAAGTTCTTCATAAGTAGTACATGGTATTTCTGTAACACTAGGGGGATTTACTGATTTATTCTCTTCCTTAGTCCTGTTAACCCCTAACCTGGGGAAACAACCTTTCTCGAGGAGGTGGTCCTGGTTAAAACACATAGCGCTTAAGAGGGGGAGCAAACATATGTCATATACGCCAGGTCCCTTGATACATAAGCTGTGCAGATGTTTCTTCCCTGCAGCGACTGCATCAAGCAGCAAGGGTGGATCGGCTTCCAGCAGGCATTGGCATTGTTGGAGGTTTGCTGGTGCTAGGAAGGGCCTAGTCGGAACTCAGATGCCCTGTGAAAGCAGGCGACCAGCCTAATTCTAGAGATTTGCCTCTAGAGGACCTGGTCCTACAACTAACATATGAGCCTCTGACACAGAGCATAGACTTACAGATGTTCTGACTAGCAATGCATTTCTTTTTTTAAAAGCCCAGTGTCTCTTTCATAATAAACTGTATTTTTGGAAACAAATAACTTGATTAAAATATGTAAAATGCAAAAATTTGAACAAGACGAAACAGAAAAGACGACTAAGCCAACAACCAATAAATGTAACTTTGCCGAAACCGGTTTGGCTCAGTGGATAGAGCGTCAGCCTGCGGACTGAAGGGTCCCAGGTTCGATTCCGGTCAAGGGCATGTACCTGGGTTGCGGGCACATCCCCAGTAGGAGATGTGCAGGAGGCAGCTGGTCGATGTTTCTCTCTCATCGATGTTTCTAACTCTCTATCTCTCTCTCCCTTCCTCTCTGTAAAAAATCAATAAAATATATTTTTTAAAAAATAAATGTAACTTTGATTCTACAACTGTGATACCAAAACATTGTCTTTATCATGTTCATTTCACAGTGATGAACTGAAACTGTGAATAAAGGGCGGACTGATCAACAGGAAGGAAAGGCAAAGACAGGCCCATTTTATTTATAAACAGAAGCAAAAATTATAGTAGCTAACCAAACCCAATGCTATATTAAAAAACACTGCATAAACTGTTTTTACCCAGTAATTCAATTGAAACCCTAATAAGGATTTAAAGACAGTATCTTTAGGCTGATTTAGTCCCAGTTCTAGTTTTGAAAATGTCTTACTCAATCTCTAGCCATTGACAGAAACAGCGTTATTGTGAAGTCAAATGCAATAGTATTTATAGGATGTGTCCCACAAAACAGATGCCGATGTCAGTAGCGCAGACCGTGGTCCAGAAGGAAAACGGCCTGCAGCACACCCGGAAGATGCTGCACGTTGGTGACCCAAGTGTGAAAAAGACCGCCGTCTCCCTGCTGAGGAATCTGTCTCGGAACATTTCCCTGTGCAATGAAATTGGTGAGTCAGTAAGAATGGCTGCATGTAGTGTGACCGTATTGGAAATACAAATGCAATGAAACATTGTCATCGCATTCTTTTTACAATGATGGGCTGAAAATGTGAATAAAGAGCAAAATGTGATAACTAGGCCTGACTTTTGTGCACCAAGGCATCAAGGGTAGGCTTTCTAACTGGGTCTCCACAAGGATTTTTCTTCATATCCAGCATCTCTGTTTGTTCATTTTAATTACTGCAGAAGATTCAGCCTGGCTGGTGTTAGAATAAATACAATGAAACATATTTGCTCCTTTTTATGAAAGTCTGTATTGACAAGGATGATAACTATGTTACACTATCACATAACAATCTTTTATTTACTTGCTTAATACTTAGAAAAGTCTGATAACTGTGAATCAAGTAAAAAAACTATAAAATGACATAATGGGAAGATAATGTCAAAATTAAGTATGCTTCCTAATGCTCTATAAAGTAGTCATTTCACTAAAATTATAAACAAATTTTTGTGGGTTTATTTAATGGAGTGGATTATTCTAAAATTACACACACACACACACACACACACACACACACAGCATGAGAGATACTGAAGTCTGTGGTTATGTTTTAATAATGTCATTTCCAAAGGCAGGAGGCAGCCCAACACTGGACAGGTGGTTTCATGCCCATTATAAATATAACGAGCCTGGAAATTTTTCGGTGGATCTAAAAGAAACTTTGCCATCGGCACTTTCAACATTATGGGAGTGTTCCCATTGTCTCCTGTGGGCTTTTGTGCTCCGCTTCAATTGGGTGTATAATCCTTTGACTTTTTTTCTTTTCCCAAATAAAACGTTGACTCCATCTTTAAAACTTGGCTGATGAAATAACTGAACTCTACACATTATGCATGTGCCTTCCAGGCAGAAGTGCTGCAGGTCTCGGCGCACGTCCTCCAACTGTGGGCAGATGAAGCGGTAGCTCCACAGTTTATGGAAGATGATTTCACTAATAAACCGCCCCGCATGTTAAGGGCAATAGTGAGATGAGGCTTCAGCAAGATAAATACAGTTTTTAAATTTTAAATTGGCTTTATGTCAAATGTATAATTTGAGTAAAAGGACCTGTCTTGGTTCAGAGTATTAATAGCCAGGAATAAATGAAATCACTTTGAAATGCATGTTTTGTGTTTCTCATGAGAGACTTCAAGGCCAGGTAAGACTTTCCATGTGTTGGCCCAGAATGCAATCATCACATGTTACTTAGATTTAAAGAAATAAATGTAATAGACAACTTAGTGCGGTGACGGAGTAATAGGCCTCCTGCAGAGGACATGGACCTGCATCCTGCAGTGCCACCAAGGTCACCGTGACTGGTCATTTAACTGCTCCAAACAGGGAGAGATTAGTAATCGCTACCTAACAGTGTTTTCCCAGGATCAGGTAACAACGTACAGTATGTGCAAGCAACAGGAAGTATTTGGACACTTCTCTAGGATCTCAATTCACATTCATTCATGGTTGCAGAATTTTCAAATATCCATGCCTTGGCTTGGGTTTTTAGCCATTACAGTAGGTCCTGGGTTACGTCGGAGATCCGTTCCTACGGTGCAATGTAAGGCGATTTTCGCCATAAGTCGGAACCCACCTACATAAGTACCTACGTCACTCACATGGAGCACATACACAGCAGTAATGAAGTGAAACAGTAAAAAAAATTTAAAAGAAAGATAACAATTCCTGACCTTTACTTGTGGCAAATAAATAATAAAAAACATAGAGCACATATGTACATACGTCGAAATGACAGCACTTTTTTTTTCATAAATAAATGGGAGATGGTGATGTAACCTCGAGTCCGACGTAACCCGAGGACTGTCTGTACATAAAATCTCCCTCAACGCTATGACATTAAGTTATAACCTTCCTATATCATGATAAGGGCTTTAATTTTAGATTTCACTATTAAAGATCCAATTTTAATTGTCCCAGGGTGAATGAGTGAATGTATTTATGGAGGCCCACTGTGTGTGTGTGTGTGAGAGAGAGAGAGAGAGAGAGAGAACACAGGGTGGGGCAAAATAGGTTTACAGTTGTGAGTACACAAAAGAATTTATTCTTGTATTATAATAAGAGAGGAAGAGAAATACAGAGACCCTTTCTATATTGTAGTGTAAACAGTTATATTGTCATGTAAACAGTTATATTTTCTAAGAAAAACAAACATGATACAAAATGTTAAAGACTCTATCTTCTCTAATTCTCACTCCTTAGACGTGACCCTACCTTTCCACCTTAAAATTGATCTACAGAAGTGGACTTGCTGGTGGTGGTGAGGGGGAAAGGTGGGGTCACTCATCAGTGATTGTTCTCACTGTGGGCAGCCCCGGTCTCAGCAGCCACCACCGCACCTTACAGAGAGACTGAGCATTTTCTGTTGTGATTGTCACAGACTGACTTTTACGTTTTCAACCTAAATTCAGTGGAAGGAAATTTCATGTTCTCAAGGCCTTTAGTTCTGTGGTGTAACTTATTAAAAAGAGGAAACCTTCTCATAGTAATTCATCTGTGTTGAGAGCTTACTAGGCACAGGGTATTATGATGCAGTAACACATGTGAACTTATTTAGTCCCTCAAAACAACCCTGTGAGGTAAATACTATTATTACACACCCACTTTACAAATTAGGGAAAACCAGGCATAGAGAGGTTAAGTAGCTGACCCAGACCACACAGCCATTAAGTGGCAGAGACAGGACTGAAACTAAAGAGGTGTGGCCTTGGAGGATGAGATCTAAGCCCTTCACACTCTGCTGCGATGCTGAAACACAGTCAAAAAGGAAGTGTTCCGGCCTTGGAGTAGAAGGTATGCCTTTCCTGTCAGTGGGGCCCAGGTGTCATCAAAGGATGACATTGTTCAGTTCCTTTTATCGAAGGTCTCTGTTATAGGCATGGCAGTCGAAGATAGACATCCGCAAACGAATACTATGACTGTCGTCAAGGGACCCGTAGCCACATCTGGAATTCATGTAACGGATCACAATGTAGACTCATAGAGAGAGAAGTACAGTTCAAGGTGCCACATAAACTCAGATGAAAAATAATAAAATTAAGCAGAAGTATTTGTTTTAAACTACAATAAACACAACACTGTATTAAAGAGCTCTGAGGAGCTACAACAGCAAGAGAAATATGTTCCATATCTTTTTTTAAAATAAATCTTTATTGTTGAAAGTATTACATATGACCTTTTTTCCCCCCATTGCCTTCTCCCCCTTTGCCCCTCCAAGGCCTTCACTACCCTATTGTCTATGACTATGGGTTATGCATATATGCATATGCTTTTGCTGGTTGATCTCTTCCTACCCTCCCCTTCCATATCTTTTAAGGAGAGTCCAATCTAGTTAGAGAAAAAGAGAAAGCATCTGTGAAAATAATTATTGCAAAAAATCAAGTATAAATTCATACTGTCCAAAATATATACCATAGGGCAAGGTATAATGAAATCATCAACCATTACTACCGCTCTTGTTTCTACAAAAGAAGCCAAACTAAAACCCTGCTACCAAGAACTTGCATAGTTAGTGAAAAATAAATTTAAAATAATCTATCTTTTTAAAATGATAGTATTATTTGTGTATTAAAGAAACTTTGGGCAGATAATTTTTTTAAATATACTTAGGTCACCATCAATACTGTTATAGAAAAACAACTATTAATATTTTAATGTATTACTTCTAAGATTTCTTATGTGTATTTTGTTTCCTAATGTTATAATATTATGTATTCTTTATATAAATAAGTATAGATTTTTATATAGAATATTAATATAAGTATTTTCTTATTATTTGTGTGCTTCATAGATATATTTTACATAAAATTCTTTGCAGATGTATTATATTAGACTTATTATAATTTTTCATTTATACATAATGCTATAATAAAGATTTCTACATAAAGCTTTTTCTATTTTTAAAGTGATATCTTTAGTTTGAATTTCTAGAAGTGGAATTACTGAGTCAAACAAAGAATGTGAAAATTTTTAAATTTCTTGCTATTTCTATCAAATTCCTTTCTGAAAAGATTTCCAGTGTATTGAGCAAACAGCATCATCTTTTTAAAAATCCTTTCAAAACTCCAATATTAGAGAAGTTACATCTTTCCATATGCTGTATTTTCTCTTTAAAATGTTCTTTACCCAAAACTTACTGGGATCTTGAGATTAAAAAACAGTCTTTTTAAACACGTGTTCTTTTTCTTTCATTTTGTAGCCAAAGAAACTCTACCTGATTTGGTTGCCATAATTCCTGACACAGTTCCAAGTACTGAGCTTCTCATTGAAACTACAGCCTCTGCCTGTTACACATTGAACAACTTAACCCAGAACAGTTACCAGAATGCCCGGGACCTTCTAAACACTGGGGGCCTGCAGAAAATTATGACTATCAGCGCAGGCGATATGTAAGTCCTTTAGCATCTGCCCATCGGCTGTCTCCCCTTTCCCACCACCACTCCCGTGTGTAAATCTAGTTGTGAACATTGTCACTGTGGACCATGGGCAACATTCAGAGGTGGTCAAACTCCAGAGCTTCCAGCATTTTATTGACCTGATGAATTAATTTGTTTCCCAGAACGTCAGCTGTGATTTAAGAACAGCAGAATGTAGGCAGAGTGGGAGGACTATGGACAGGGAATACCCTTCCTGAAATCTGGAGCCCATGTTGGCCCAGGTGGCTAAGAAGAAGTAGTGATAACACAAGTGGGAGGCAGCATAATACATTCTTCCTCTCCCAGTTTTCTCTGTCACATCTCTTCCACTTCTTGTTCCCTTTTGAGAAGAGAAGTCTAATGCATATACATCATCCCACATCCCCATTTCTATCTTTGAATTTTCCCCATTTAAAAATGGAGGAAGAGCCCTGGCCGGTGGCTCGGTTGGAACATACACCAAAAGGTTGCGAGTTCGATTCTCAGCCAAGGCACATACCTGGATTGTGGATTCAGTCCCCTGTTGGGGCAAGTATGGGAGGCCGCCAGTCGATGTTTCTCTCTCACATCGATGTTTCTCTTTCCCTTTCTCTCTCTCTCTAAAAAATCAATAAAAACATATCCTCGGATAAGGATTTAAAATAACTATATATATAAAAGCCTAAGTGACCGTTACAACCGGACCACCGGTCGACCGGCTGGTCACTATGACGATGTAATGACCACCAGGGGGCAGACGCTCAATGCAGGAACTGCCCCCTGGTGGTCAGTGCGATCCCACAGCCAACTTCCTGCCGCTGGCCAACCTCCCACAGTCCCTCCCCCTGGCTGGCTGGCTCCGATCGGCCTAATCAGGACTGGGCAAGACAGCCCCAATCGGCCCTGATTGCCAGCCAGGCCAAGGGACCTCACCTGTGCACAAATTCGTACACCGGGCCTCTAGTCCTATATAATAAAAGGCTAATATGCAAATCGACAGAACGGCAGAACAGCCGGTCGCTATGACGTGCACTGACTCAACGCAGGAGCTGCCCTCTGATGGTCAGTGCACTCCCACAGGGCTCACAGCTGGCGAGCGCAGCAGCGGTGGCAGGAGCCTCTCCCGCCTCTATGGCAGCACTAAGGATGTCTGACTGATGGCTTAGGCCCGCTCCCCATGGGCCTACAGTCAGACATCCCCCAAGGACTCCTGGACTGTGAGAGGGCACAGGCTGGGCTGAGCGGATGCCCCCGCCCCCCCCTGCTCCCCGCAAGTGCACGAATCTCGTGGACCAGGCCTCTAGTAATAAAATAAAAAGGAAGGAAGAGAATGAAAAACCTGGTATAATCAAATTATTAATATTACTTAATTTAGAGTGATAGGATCTAAAGGGGGCATGAAGATTATTATCTTTTTCTCTTTATACAATTCTGAAATGTTTGACTTGTTAAAGACAACTTACTTTTGTAAATAACTAAAAAAGAGAGAAATGTTATAGCCCAGTTCTAATGAGTTGCAAAGCAAATGGACTTCCTCTATAATGGACAAGCATGTGCTTGGCCACACAAGGGTGAGCAGAGGGGTCTGTGGCATCCTGGGTGATCACCTGTGTCCTCTACCACAGCCCCACCCAGTATAAACCCCTTGTGCTTTGAGCCCCCCTCTGGCAAAGTTCATGGGAGGGCAGACCCCATTCAGAATCAGAGCCACACGATTAAAAGGAGCACTGGTTAGAAGGTCAGTTCCTAAGAGCAGGGAATATTCACCTGTTCCCAGAGCCTGGCAAATAGCAGTTGGTCTGTCTTTGTGGGGGAAAAAGTGAATTATTGCTGCAAAACAGAAATGACTATTTGCAGTAGTCATCCAAACTTCTAAGCAAATTTCCAAAAGACTGCATGATTTTACTTATTTGAGTACTCAGACATAACAGGCACATTGGAGTACACACTATTGTTGCTGGTGAAAGTGGGCTCTTTTGTAGTGTCTCAAGAAAGAAATTTCAAAGGGCTCATGCATGGAGAAGTTTAAATGTAGTGGTAAGATTTTTATTGGGGTGAAGAGAAATAATACACCCTCGGGGATGTAGGGGGTGGGCAGGCTCTAGCAGCAACTTCCTTGAAACTTCTGACAATCCTCCATGTTTTTTCTTGGTTCTCCATAACGGGCAAGGTGTCCCTCAAACCATCTAACCCACTTCCTGATTTCTCCTGGGCTGTCATTGGGCCCTGCCCTTAACCAATCCCTTTCCTGGACCTACCAGGGTTTCATGCCCCCAATCCAACCTGATTCTTTTCCCAGATTTTTCCAGGCTAGGCTCTGCCTCTTTATATCACCTTTTGGCTTTTAGTTCACATGCTTCAAGTAGAAGCTCCTCCCCTGTGCCATGTTGACTTCTAAGAATTCTGTTGTGTCATCTGGTTTCTACTGTGCATGTGCTGAGCAGAGGAGTTTTCTCTCCTCCTCTGTCCCATAATCTGGTATCATCAGGCAGCACCCCACTGGAAGATTTTCCTGGCTGCTTGGAGGGTTAAGTCTCCTCCACGATACCCTGGAGTGTGTACATGAATTTAATGCTATAGCCTCCTGGTAAATCCAGCTTAATGGGATGCTGTAACTTCCTAGTGAAGCAGGCCCAATGTGTGATTCGCTTCCCAGTTTATTAAGCTTAATATTTGATTCAGCTCCCTAGTTTATTAAGCTCAATGTCTGAATCCCCTTTGGTCCCTCTCTTTATTAATAACTAGCTAACTACCTCTGCTTAACACCATCACTTTTGGGTACTTCTTGTAGCTTAGCAACATATGGAGGAGCTAATCTGTTATTTCTTTGTTGCCCCAAGTGTCCATTTGTGAGCCAGTCCTCACATGCCCTGTCTAAAAAAAGAAAAGAGAAAAAGTCAACAAGGAATTTCTACCGTCTGTGCCTGATGCTCCTTGCTTGCTAAAGTGTTGTACAGCTGACCTGTAATTTATGGCATCAATTTAAATGAAGACATTAACTGAGGCAAGCTCAGGTTCCCAGAATTTGAGCTCATTCAGGAGTAGCAGAGAAATGACAGTGTGGTAACCCATGCTGCAGCAAGCTTCCGGGGAGTCTCAGCCTTCTTTAGTCAGACATTTACAGGGAGTCAGTCTCTCAGTTCATAAGTTCTCTTCTTCTGAGGGGGCATGCGTGACATTCTCTATTTCATATCCTCTGGTTTCATTCTAGGTTGAAATCCTTTCACACGGGCTAGCCTGGGGACCAATTATCATGTATATCATTTTATCTTTGAATAAATGAGTTCCCAAGTGTCAACAGCCAACTTATAAACAAATTTTATAAATATAACACCCTTGCGAAGGGGAGGAAAAATACTTTTTTCTCTACCCTTCTAGTGTTATCGGGGGAATTGAGGTATTGGGGATGGAGTCCTTATGATATCGCAAGAAAAATAATTTTTTGAGACTCACACGGGAGGATGAGTGATTTTTATTTGCGTTGAATTACATCCCTTGGTTTCCAAAGTCCCATTTCCCTTAATCCAGTTCTTGAAGAAGTGCAGCTGGGGCTTCAGTAGAGCTAAAAGCAAAGTCAGTGTCCACAGTTTCCATTCCAAATTGCAGCCGGGTCCAGTTCAGCAGCAGGTTAGTTATATAGTCCATTAGTCCATTGTGTGTAGGGGTGGTCATGTGGGTGAATGCAGGAAGCAGGAGTGTGAGAGCCCCCAAACTGGGAGTCAATCAAGAGCACAGCACGCTAAGAGCATAAGAGAAACCAAGAAAAAACAAGAGAGCTAACTCTTTTGTTTAGGGGATTAAATGTTCCTGTGCTTGCAGTGGCCACGCCCATTCTGGCCAGTGACCTTTTCCCAGGTGTAACTGACAAACAAGTACCTTTCCAATGTCACCCAAACTTTACTGGTCATGTCTCTCTCGCCCCCTGTTCAGTGCCTTCCTCCAGCAATCTGTAGGGAATAGACTGGCGGCTCCCTGGGGAGTATAAAGCTTTAACTTCATGGTGAAACTGCCTAAATAATATGTCTATAATATTTGGCCTTCCCTTTGCTCCTTTCCTGTTACTAATAACTAGCTTAATTACAACAGTATCACTGGGTTCTTGGCTGAGACACCCCTGCAATAAAAAAGACAGATTAACAAGAGAAAAACAAAGGAAGTTTGATAACATATAGACCAGCGGTTCTCAACCTGTGGGTCGAGACCCCTTTGGGGTTCGAACGACCCTTTCACAGGGGTCGCCTAAGACCATCGGAAAACACATATATAATTACATATTGTTTTTGTGATTAATCACTATGCTTTAATTATGTTCAATTTGTAACAATGAAAATACATCCTGCATATCAGATATTTACATTACCATTCATAACAGTAGCAACATTACAGTTATGAAGTAGCAACGAAAATAATTTTATGGTTGGGGGTCACCACAACATGAGGAACTGTATTAAAGGGTCGCGGCATTAGGAAGGTTGAGAACCACTGATATAGCCCTTCTGTATCCTTGGGAGAGACCCAGGAAAACTGAGTAACTCCTAGAAATGGCCCAAGCCTCTAACAAAAGATGCTGGGGAAGAGGGGAGGCCAGTTTAGGGGGATTCCCAGGAAAAGCACAGTAAACAAGGGTTGTTAGGCAGATTTAACTCCTTGCCTTCTCCATTGATCAAACTTTCTAAAGATTTAGTCATCCCTCACTTTCTGGTACAGAAACTCCTTACAAATGGAGATTTTCCTTATAAATGTCTCTTTCAAGGGTAACTTCCACTCAGTTTTCAGAGCTTTCCCTATGTCTGCTGTTTCTTAAACATAATCAGCTAAAATAATCCCGTGCCAGAGAGGCATATTTTAGGGTGGTGTATTCTGTTCCCCTTCACTTGCTGTTGAACTCTTTCCAATTTTAAATATTAGGGACCCATAGCTTTCATGGATTAATTAGTATCTCAGTTATAAACAAGCTGGTCTGAGAAATCCATGAGGTAACTAAAAAATTCTGTAGGGTGCCGATCTGCCTTACCCTCTCTGCCCGGTTGGTGTGGAAGAGAAAGGCTTTTAGCTGAAGAATGAGCCCAGCATGCACTTCTCCATACAGCTTTGCATTCTCTATTCTCGGTTGCATGTTTACAAACTCCTATGATAGGAAAGATAAAAGATATGTTTCTTTGTTAAAAGAAAGTTCAGGTGGTAGACGAGAAAAAGATCAAAGAAAGCATTTTCTCCTCAGCCAGAAACAGGAAATTTAGGACAAATTTAAAAGCAGAACATCAAAAACTAAATACAATGTCAAATTCAGTGGTAACTTGGATTTAAAACAGGAACACATTTGACATTTGCTCTGCACAAGAACAAAGACATTTTGAACCTATTTTAACAAATGTTCCAACAAGAATTTATTAACTTGAAAAAATTATTCCTACCTATAGAGTCACTCAGTCTAAGAGAAGGATATATATTTTTCAGTCACACTTTCCTGATAAAAATACATGCACACACATTATAAGCATACATATATATTCTATAAATGACAGTATAATATATAAATGTAAATTGTATTCTATAAATAAATTTAAGGATTTGTAACATAGTCCTTATAAATATCAAAAATTTGCTCTATAGACTATTTGTTAGCACTGTTAGTGGTTTTAAAGGAATTTTCACCTGGCTGGAGTGGCACAGTGGTTGAGTGTTGATCTATGAACCAGGAGGTCACAGTTTGATTCTCAGTTTGGGCACAAGCCCAGGTTGTGGGCTCGATCCCCAGTAGGGGGTGTGCAGGAGGCAGCCAATCAATGATGTTGCTCTCTCTCATCAATGTTTCTATCTCTATCTCTCTCCCTTCCTCTCCCTGAAAAATCAATAAAAACATATTTAAAAGATTTTTTCAAATTAATTTCTAGCCTGGCCAGCATGACTCAGTGGTTAAGCATCGACCTTTGAACCAGGAGATCACGGTTTGATTCCTGGTTAGGGTACATGCCCGGGTTGTGGGCAAGATCCTCAGTGGGGGATGTGCAGGATGCAGGTGATCAATGATTCTCTCTCATCATTGATGTTTCTATCTCTTTCTCCTTCTTCCTTCCTCTCTGAAATCAATAAAAATATATTTAAAAAATAATGAGACTTTCTAAAAAGTGGTCCCTGGCCTGAAGCTTACCATTTGATTCTCTTGTCATTGTGAGTAACCTGACTTAATGGATGGCTACTGAGCAACAGCAGTTAAAGAAGATTTACAAACTGTCCAACAGCCACCTCCAGGAGCCTCAGACACATTCTCACTGATCTCGGAATGTCCTTTTCTTCTTTCAGCTCTGCCTCCAACAAGGCAAGCAAAGCCGCTTCTGTTCTCTTATATGCCCTGTGGACACACACGGAGCTCCACAATGCCTACAAGAAGGTAAGAGCGCTCAAAAGGCATGTGTCCTAGTTAGCAGAGCCAGATCCTAATGGCCCACTTGTCTGACCCTGGTGGGAAATCACTAAGAACTGCAGTTTTGTGTGTGCAAATGTTGTTATTGATCATATTTTTTGTTTGCTTATTCCAAAGGCTCAGTTTAAGAAGACAGATTTTGTCAACAGCCGGACTACCAAAGCCTACCACTCCCTTAAAGACTGAGGAAAGTGAAAAAGTGCTCTCAGAAATACCAACCTCACCATTCTCGGCCACAAAAAAAACCCCAAAGGAAAACACCTATTTTTCTACTTCCCAGTCCAAGAAACCTCAGAAATAAAGCATGCCTTGTTTTTATCCTTTTCTATTTCTATGGTCCCCCGAATCCAGAAGACAAATAATCGGAATATGATTTTATTAGTCTTCCAGAAGATTTTCACAAGTTTGCCACCAGAAGATACTGGCAGCAGGCTCTATTTACCCTCCACAGATAGTGGTCTTTGGGATTAGGGCTTATGGCTCATGCCCTCCTGGAACCGAAATGTGAATTCATGTGGAATGGATGTTGACAGAATAAATAAGGAAAGAAGCTGTTGTAGTATTACTAGGATTTTAAAAGTTTTATCTACATTTCCATGTTTTGTCACTTATATGCACATTGCTTCACCAGAGAGCCATGCATATATTGTCTGCAGTGTTAAAACAGAATGGAAAAGACAAATATTTGCTAAGTTATCCAGGAGAAAATTTAATGGCAAAACTGTTTTTTGTTTGTTTTTTTATGACTTTGTGCTTGTTCTTATCCTCTTGAATTTTTTCTCTGACTTTAAATGAACTTAAGTTTAAATCATGGAGCATGCATGTCTATAAGAAAAAAGAATTGAAAGGTAGTGATCAAGCAGATTTAAAATCTTTTCTACAGAAAAAGGAACTTTGGCTATGAAATTCAGTGTTTCCTCTAACCACTGAGTAAATGAGATTTTTGCTTAAGGAAATACTTTACCTATAACAACAGCATTAAATGCAAATCTCTTCTGAACAGTAGCACTCAATGTAATCTATTTCCTGGACTTTCTCAGCCTCTGCAGTGGGCTGGTGGAAGAATGGACTCTATATTTAGCTACAAAAGGAACCAAGGTCTCTCAAACTGCAGGGCCAGCCTAGGGCTCTGAAAACACAGTTCATTTAAATGAGTTAGTTGTTATCAACCAGCCCAAGTTTGCCCAACATTTAAAAAAGAGCACAGAGCCACTATGTCTCATAATCTTCCTCAAGCCATTATTTTAAGTAAAGGAAACTCTAGAGAAGAAAAATAAAGATGTTATATTGAGGATAAAGGGGTCTAGGCCACCCAGAAGTGATATGAGAAGTACTCATATGTAAAAGTTGACAACATCGTCTATTAGGGCGAATCTGTATTAAGTGTTATTTTAACTGGACTCTGGTTTATGCCATTCATAAAGAAGTAATCTTCTCAACTACAATTCTGTTTTTTTATGTTTTTTAAAAGAAATCTGACAATGTTTGTTATAAGAAATAAGAAGTAAAAAATTCATCTCCTTTTGTCCAGAAAAGTGTAATAGAAAATAAATCCCCATTTTCTATTTGAATGTGTACGTAAGTCTTTATTATATTTAGAACTTAAAATTTTTTCCATTTTAACAGCTCAATGGAGAAGATTGAAGTTACTAACCTAGTTTAACCTGAAATTATTTAGATACCCATTTTTAAAATACTGAAGATAGAAATTCTCTTTTTCCAGAGTTTTGACAATAGGCATTTGGAGTATCTTTATTTCTCCAGGTAACTGATTTCTGTTCAAGAAGTTTCCGTATTTTTTAAGGCACTAGTGGAGCCTTTAGTAAAGTTCACCACAAAGTTAGGCAAAAATAATGTTGCCTGCATTAGAATCTGGGCATCTAATTTATGTATCTTAATATATGTGATATGATTGATGTGACATTTGAGGATTTGACTTGATAAACTTTAATCTAATGACTAAGAGTTTAATACCTCGTAATTGCTTTGTAATTCTTTCCTAACTAAAGTCCTTAATCCTTTAACAAGTAACTCTTCCTATAAGAAAGATAAGACTAGCTAGTGACTAAAACATGTTAAAACGGAGAGACATACAAGTGCGTTAGCTATTGTTAAATTTTAGTTAATGGAGTGAGTCTGTGACCACGAAAGATAGACTATGTTTGATCCCTGTGTTTTGCTTTGTCACTCTGTTTACAAAAACTTCATGCTTTGTATCTGTGAACATTTCTGAGGGAAGTCATCATTCGATTGATTATCAGTTTTGATCACTGGTTCACACACAAAGCTCTTTTATTTCCCACGTACCCAGACTGTGCCTATGTCATCAAAGGAACTGACCAGCTGAGCGGGGCCTTTGCATTTATTCATGTTAAGAGTTCCAAAGGGCTGTGCCTTGTCAGGAATTCTGTGTGGTCTTCAGGAATATGGGATATTCCTGCCATTTCTATAACTGGAAACATTTGTTTATACCCATGGGAATAACTAAAGGATTATCTGACAAAATAGAGAGGAGATTAACATGTCAAGTGGGAAAATAAACAGCATGAGTAGATAAACCACTTTAAAACCAATATAATCACCCTCTGAAGAAGCAATTTCCTATAAGAAAAGGGAAATGGGAAATATTTGTATTTATATATTATAGTTATAAATGAAATTTCCTTTAAATAACATGTGTGATGAACTTACTGAATTGGAATGATGATGACTTCAGTATATGTGTACTTTAAGCAAAACTGAAGAAGCCTCAGTCACAGAATCTGAGGATTAAGAAGGAATTTAGAGGGCATCTGGTCATGTCCTCCTTAAAGTATCTTCTTGCATCAGAAAAGACTCAGTTCTTATTGAAGTGACAGAGAAGAAAAATATGCCAGCGCTCATTCAACTAATGCCCAACATGATCCTGTAACTAGCCCAACTTAAGACTCACTAGCTGTTGCATTAAAGTGTTTGTTGTGTGGCTTGGTGGATGAGCATCGACCCATGAACCAGGAGGTCGTGGTTTGATTCCCAGTCAGGGCACAAGCTCAGGTTGCAGGCTTGATCCCCAGTAGAAGGCATGCAGGAGGCAGCTGATCGATGATTCTCTCTCATCATTGATGTTCCTCTCTCTCTCCCTTCCTCTCTGAAATCAATAAAAATATATTTTAAAAAGTTTGTTTCCTTTTTTATCTATACTTACTAGAGGCCCAGTGCACGAAAATTTGTGCACTTAAAGCGGGGGGGTCCCTTAGCCTGGCCTGAGCCCTCTCGCAGACCAGGAGCCTCGGGGGTTGTCAGACTGATGACTCCCCTTCAGGGAGTGGGCCTAAGCCACAGTCTGGCCTCCCTCTGCAGGAGGTGACCCACGGGCTGATCGGGGGATAGCGCTAGCCAGCGAGTGGCTGGCCCCACCCCCCATCACCCC
>NW_005871078.1:5947905-5948725 GCF_000147115.1 Myotis lucifugus
TTCTGCTGTTCGGTCGATTTGCATATTAGGCTTTTATTATATAGGATTCCTTCCCACAACAAACACTTTATTTTTTTTTTAAATTGATTTCAGAGAGAGGGAGGGAGAGGAAGATAGAAACATCAGTGATGAGAGAGAATCATTGATTGGCTGCCTCCTGCATGCCCACTACTGGAGATCAAGCCTGCAACCCTGACATGTGCCCTGACCAGAATCGAACAGTGATTTCCTGGTTCATAGGTCGACACTCAACCACTGAGCCACGCCAGATGGCCAGAAACAAACTTTTCAAAATAAAATTCTTTTTACTAGTAGGTTTAACATTTTAGTATATACTGGTACTGACCATTTAATCTCTTATGCAATTAAATGTAGCCTTTTAAGGACTATAAGAAAAAAAACTCTCTTTTTGTGATTTATTCAAGAAAGAGCACTCAAAATGCCACACATTGGCATAAGAGCTGTTTAAAATAACAGAAGGGAAAGCATTCTGAAGGCCATAGTTTGGGAAACACAGTTAAAGAATCTGCAATATTTAGCTGGAGAGTGGTGCTATGTTATTCTGACAGAGTAGAATTGTGAGACTAACTCAGCAATAGTATACATATTGAGTATGCCCTACAGCAGTGATGGCGAACCTTTTGAGCTCGGCGTGTCAGCATTTTGAAAAACCCTAACTTAACTCTGGTGCCGTGTCACATATAGAAATTTTTTGATATTTGCAACCATAGGAAAACAAAGACTTATATTTTTGATATTTATTTATATATTTAAATGGCATTTAACAAAGAAAATCAACCAAAAAAAAAAGAGTTCGCGT
>NW_005871078.1:5949911-5954778 GCF_000147115.1 Myotis lucifugus
CCTAACATGCCATGTGCACTGTGAAATCTCAAGGAAGAGATAGAGTGGTGTGCTGCATGTCACAAACCCTTTGTTTGAATCAATAGTCTTTTTTTCTTAGATGACTCTTGAAGAGGCTGTGCTTCTGTAGTAAACACTTTGACTCAACAGTGATCAGAACCATAAACAAGAGAACAGAATCTATTTATGTGGTTCACAGTACTCAGTTCATCTGAAGATAGCCTGGAGTTAGTCATGCACAGTCTTTTAGGAAAATCAGTGATTTCAGTAGATTGAGGTCTAGTTCCTGAATATGTTTTCATTCCCACCTGGAGTGCTCCTAATCTGCAGACAGGATGCTGCCTCCTGGTCATTAGCCCAGAGAAGCAGGTGGAAGCATAACAAACATCCCTACATCTGGCTGATCAGACCCCCTCATAAATCTCACATCTAGAAGCAGTTCAATCCCTAAGAAAACAGATTTTCACCTGGACACCGCTAACACACAATACACCTGGCAATGAATGGAAAACAAGTCCAAAATGTTGCAGATTTTCTTACAACACTAATAGGATGTTCTTCCCAAGAACAACTAATCCTTTGGGTGTTTGTTTTAGACAAAGAGTGTTTCTGTTTTTAATTCTTTCAGCATACCTGTGTTGGTAATTCATTGCTGGAGCAGAGGACCAGTGAGAGGCACGTTTCTGAGAAACTGCTCGTGGACCTCAGTGAAACTGGCTTTATGATGCACAGTGTCACAATGTACAGTCTGCTTTGCTTCACCTGGGAATGAAAAGTCACCAACTGTATGGAGAGGGTTAAGGAGCTCTGGGCACGTAGGGATCTGCTCTCATGTGTCTCTCATAAAACAAGAAATGGTTAGTGTGAGAGGTGGAGAATCATTAAGAAGATACCTTCATTTTTAACCAGGAGTTGTCAGAATTGACAACTTGTAATAAGAGTGCATGAAAATTTTAATATTTAGAAAAGTGATTCAAAAATTTTTTTCTCAAGAATTTATTTCTTTTACACCTTCTCTAATTGGATATTTTCTCAGTTCCTAATTTTTTAAAAAAAGACGTAATCGATTTTTGTGTATTGCCTAAGTATCTCTTTATAAGAATTATGCCTGAACATATTAGGTAGCACGTCATCTCATGTTCTCTTTTTCCTGCTTTAGTTTATCACTTAAGATGCTTTCTTTGCATTTGAATATCAAAAAAGTTCAACTCAAAATGGCTTAAGCAATAAATGTTTTCATTGTAACAAAGACATAAAGGTCCTTGTGTGAGAGGAAGACCAGATTTGGACACAGGCTGGGTTATTTCAGCAGCTCATTAAAGTCATTGAGAACCCAGATTCCTTCCATCTTTCTGCTCTGCCATTGTCAACCTGTACCTTTTGTGTCCTTGTTGTTTTTTCATGTTGTCAGAATGGTGTAACAGCTCCAAACATCCCATTTCCACAGACTAGAAAGTAATACAGTCCTTTCTTGCATTTGTTTCTTAATAAGTAAAGAAATTTTTCCCAAAAGCCTTTATCTGACATCTCTCATTTCATATTGCCTGGAATTACATCACAATCCCTTCCTAAATCAATTTCTGATGAGAAAAATGAAACTAGTGTTCCTTTCTTTTTTTTTTTTAATATATTTTATTGATTTTTTACAGAGAGGAGGGGAGAGGGATAGAGAGTTAGAAACATCGATGAGAGAGAAACATCGACCAGCTGCCTCCTGCACATCTCCTACTGGGGATGTGCCCGCAACCAACGTACATGCCCCTGACCGGAATCGAACCCGGGACCTTTCAGTCCGCAGGCCGACGCTCTATCCGCTGAGCCAAACCGGTTTCGGCAGTAGTGTTCCTTTCTTAAACCAATCATATTTTACTCAAGGCTGGGCCTCATTGATGGTGAGTACTTGAAGTCAGGGTTTTATTGAGCAAGGGAAAAGGGCTGCAGAGCAGTCAACCAACATCGCCTGCCCTGTGTAGAGACACTCAAAGAAGAAAGAATTTAATATTTTTTAGCAAGCTGACTTCTGGCCTATAAGATAACTGGGTTCTTTAAAAGGGTGCAGGTTTTCTGCTATGGCTGTTGTTGCATTGCATTTAGGACAAAGTCCATGAAAGTTTGTGGATAAAGAACAATGGGAGAGCAAAGAACTGCAGATAAACCTAATACTCATGATTTCAAGGAGAATAATGAAAGAAGATGGTACAGCTGGTATCTTCTGAACGACAAGGATGGAATAAAATCATTTCAGAAGCTTCTGTGCCTCTTGTTCATCCTCTCCTTTTCTTGATATCTACCATTCCTTATTTTTAACTATGAATTATGGAATCCAACTACAAATTATGGAATCCCCCTCCCATCTGGCAACCATCATTTTGTTCATCTGTGAGTTTATTTCTGTTTTGTTTGTTAATTTATCCCGTTTTTTAGATTCCACATTTCAGTCTTTAACCCACTTAAAGTTTATTCTTGTATATGGTGTAAGAAAGTAATCCAGTTTCATTCATTTGCATGTATCTGTCCAGTTTTCCTAACACCATTTATTGAAGAAACTGTCTTTATCCCATTGCCTCCTTTGCCATGTACTAGAATTAATTTACCATATAGGTGTGGGTTTATTTGGGGTTCTTTATTCTGTTCCATTGAGCTATATGTATGTTTTTATGTCAATACCATGCTTTTTTGATAACTATAGCCTTGTAGTATAGTTTGACATCAGGCATGATACCTCCAACTTTGTTCTTCTTTCTCAAGATTGCTTTGGCTATTCAGGGTCACTTGTGGTTCCATATACAGTTTTGGATTGTTCTAGTCTGTGAAAAATATTGTTGGTGTTTGATAGGGATTGCATTGAATCTATCAATTGCTTTGGGTAGTATGGACATTTTAACAAAGTTAATTCTTCCTATCTATCCTTGAGGATGGTATATCCTTCCATTTATTTGTATCTTTTTCAGTTTTTTTTCTTCAGTGTCTTAATAGATTTCCAAGTGCAGGTATTTTACCTCCTTATTTAAATTTATTACCTATGTATTTTATTCTTTTCAATGCAATTGTGAATAGGATTGTTTTCTTAATTTCTCTTTCTGGTAGCTCATTATTGATTTATAAAAATACAGTTGATTTCTGAATATACCCTGCTATTTCAATGAATTCATTTATTAGTTCTAATAGTTTCTTTGTAAATTCTTTAGGGTTCTCTATATATATAGTATTGTGTTATCTGCAAATAATGACAGTTTTACTTTTTTTCTATTAGATGCCTTCTAATTTTTTTCTCTGATTTTTGTGGCTAGGACTCTTAATACTATGCTGAACAAAGTGGTAAAAGTGGACTTCCTTGTCTGTTGCTGATCTTATATGTGGAATGTAATGAACAAAATAAACTAAGTGGAGGCAGACACATGGATACAGAAAACAGACTGATATGTCAGAGGGGAGGGGGTTGGGGGCTTTGTGAGAAGGGTGAAAGGATTAAGCAAAGAAAAAAAGAAAGACCTTGGACACACAACAGAATAGTGATTGCCAGAGGGAAGGAGAGTAGGGGGAGGTAGAAGAGGGTAAAGGGAGAATAAATGGTGATGGAAGGAGACTTGAATTGGAGCAGTAAACACACAATACAGTATATACATGATGTATTATAGAATTGTATACCTGAAACCTATATAATTTTAACCAATGTCATCCCAAAAAATTCAATTAAAAATAAATTTTAAAATATATAAAGAACTTTTTCACCATTGAGTATGATGTTAGCTGTGGGTTTGTCATACATGGTCTTTATTATGTTGAGATAGGTTCCCTCTATCTCCACTTTGCTGAAAGTTTTTGTCAGGAATGAATACTGAAATTTGTCAAATGCTTTTACTAAATCTATTGATATGATCTTATTACTTTTATCCTTCATTTTGTTTATGATTTGTATCATTTTAATTGATTTCTAGATATTGAACAAGATTTGCATCCTAGGAATAAATCCCAGTTGATCATGGTATATGATCATTTTCATGTATTGTTGAATTTGGTTTACTAGTATTTTGTTGAGAATTTTTGCATCTGTGTTCATCAGGAATATGTCCTATAATTTTTTTATAATGTCTATGTCTGGTTTTGGTCAGGGTAATGCAAGCTTTGTAAAACAAGTTTGGGAGCTTCCTGCCTCTTCAAATTTTTTTAATAGTTTAAGAAAGATAGGTATTCAATTTTTTTTGAATATTTGGAGAAATTCACCTGTAAAACCATCTGGTCCAGGGCTTTTGTTTGCTGAGAGTTTTATTTTGTTATATTGTTGTTGTTATTTTACTGATTCAATTTCATTAGTAGTTATTGATCTGTTCAGATTTTCTGTTTCTTCCTGACTCAGCATTGGAAGATTATATGTTTCTAGAAACATATCCATTTCTTCTAGGTTATCTAGTTAGTTGTCATATAGTTATTTGCAGTGTTTCCTGATAATCCTTTGTACTTCTGTGGTATCAGTTGTCACTTCTCTTTCATAACTGATTTTATTTATTTGGGTACTGTCTCTTTTTTTCTGGCTAAAAGTTTATAAATTTTGTTTATATTTTCCCTTTATGTCTATCAATATTTGCTTTATATAATTAGGTGTTCCTACATTGGGTGTGTACATGTTTATGAGAGTTGTATCCTCTTGTTGGATTGATCCCTTAATCATTATGAAACTAGAGGCCCAGTGCACAAAATCCATGCACAGGGGCGGAGGGGGGCTCCCTCAGCCTGGCCTGCACCCTCTCACAATCCAGGACCCCTCAGGGGATGTCCGACTAAACTGTCAGACGAACAACCCTCATGCAATCCGAAACTGATAGTGCCTCCTGGCCCGACTGTGTAGATAATGACCCCAAACAGATCG
>NW_005871078.1:5954878-5975281 GCF_000147115.1 Myotis lucifugus
CTAACTGCCTGCCTGCCTAACTAATCACCCCTAACTGCTCGCCTGTCTGCCTGATCACCTACTGCTCACCTGCCTGCCTAATCACCCCTAACCACTCAGCCTGCCTGCCTGATCTCCCCTGACCACTCTGCATGCCTGCCTGATCTCCCCTAACCACTCGCCTGCCTGCCTGATTGCCCGTAACCGCCTCTGCCTCAGCCCCCACCACAGCACCTTTGTCCGAAAGGACATCCAGAATGATGTCCGGAAGGTCGTTTGGCTGTCTAATTAGCATATTATGCTTTTATTATAGATGTCCCTCTTTGTCTCTTGTTACAGCCTTATTTTAAATTCTATTTAGTAATATAAATATTGCTACCCAGATTTTTTTTCATTTCCATTTGCATGAAATACCTTTTTCTATCCCTTTACTTTCAGTCTGTGTGTCTTTCAATTTGACATTGGTCTCTTGTATGCAGCATATGTACAGGGCTTGTTTTTTTTTAATATATATTTATTGATTTTTTACATAGAGGAAGGGAGAGGGATAGAGAGTTAGAAACATTGATGAGAGAGAAACATCAATCAGCTGCCTCCTGCACGCCCCTGACTAGGGATGTGCCTGCAACCAAGGTACATGCCCTTGACCAGAATGGAACCTAGGACCCTTCAGTCTGCAGGCCGACGCTCTATCCACTAAGCCAAACTGGTCAGGGCCAGGGCTTGTTTTTTTATCCACTCATCAACCCTGTGTCTTTTAATTGGAGCATTTAGTCCATTTACATTTAAAGCAGTTATTGATAGGTATATACTTATTGTCATTTTATTAATTGCTTTCTGATTGTATTTGGAGTTACTCTCTTCTCTATGTTGGTGACTTTCTATAGTGTTGTGTTTAGATTCTTTTCTTTCTTTTTATATCTCTTATAAATTTTTGCTTTGTGGTTACCATGTCCTTCCTATATACCAAGCTATATTTATAGCAGTCTATTTTAAGTTGATGGTTGCTTAAGTTTAAACACATTCTAAAATAACTACAATTTTTATTCACCCTTCCATGTTTATGTTTTTGTCATTATTTTTTGCTTTTGTGTGTGTGTTTGGTTATATCCTTTAATTTTACTGTAATTACACATGATCTTCCTAGTTTTGCCTTTTAACCTTTGTACTAGCGTTATAGTTGGTTGAACCACTACTTTTACTAAATGTTTGCCTTTGTCAGTGAGAATTTTTTTTCTTTCCTGTATTTTCTTAATCATATTTATTCTTAGTCTTTTCTACTTTAAGAAGTCCCTTTAAAATTACTTTCTATACTGACTTAGCAGTGATAAACTCGTTTAGCTTATTCTTATCTAGGAAACTCTTTATCTCTCCTTTGATTCTATGTGGTAGCCTTGCTGGTTAAAGTAATCTTGGTTGTAGGTCTTTCATCTTCATCACTTTGAAGATTTCATGCTATTCCCTTCTGGCCTGCAAAGTTTCTGTTGAAAATCAGATATCTTATGGGAACACAACTTGTACATAGCTAACTGTTTTTTTCTTTCTACTTTTAAGATTCTTTCTTTATCTTCAACCTTTGGCATTTTAGTTTGACGTGTCTTGATATGGACCTCTTTGGGTTCATCTTGTTTGGTATTCTTTGCACTTCCTGGACTTGTATGTATGTCTATTTCTTTGCCTGCTTAGGGAAGTTTTCAGTCATTATTTCCTCAAATAAGTTTTAAATCTCTTGTTCTCTTCTCCTTCTGGTACCCCTATGATGCAAATGTGGTATGCTTGATGTTGTCCCAGAGGTCCCTTAAACTATCCTCAATTTTTTAAATTCTTTTTTCTTTTTGCTGTCTCTTTGGGTGTTTTCCACTACCTTTTCTTCCAGATCACTGATTTGATCCTCTGCTTCATCTAATGTTCTGGTGGTTCCCTCAAATGTATTCTTTTTTAAAAAATATATTTTATTGATTTTCTACAGAGAGGAAGGGAGAGGAATACAGAGTTAGAAACATCAATGAGTGAGAAGCATCAATCAGCTGCCTCCTGCACACCCCCTACTGGGGATGTGCCCGCAACCAAGGAATATGCCCTTGACCGGAATTGAACCTG
Organism: Myotis lucifugus; assembly: GCF_000147115.1. Taxonomy (NCBI): domain Eukaryota; kingdom Metazoa; phylum Chordata; class Mammalia; order Chiroptera; family Vespertilionidae; genus Myotis; species Myotis lucifugus. Next base: position 5,956,958 of record NW_005871078.1, read on the forward strand.
GGACCCTTCAGTCTGCAGGCCGACGCTCTATCCACAGAGCCAAACCGGTGAGGGCTCAAATGTATTCTTCATTGCAGTTATTGTATTCTTCAGTTTTGACTGATTCTATTTTATGGTTTCTATATCTTTGTTGCAGTTCTCACTGAGTTCATATGTTCTTCCCCTAAGTTCATTGAGCATCTTTATAACCAGTGTTTTGAATTCTGTATCAGCTTGTTTCCATTTCATTTACTTCTTTTTGGGGGGGGGGGGGGGATTTTGTTCTGTCCTTTCATTTGGGACTTGTTTTTTGTTTTCTCATTTTGTTTGATTCCTGTGTTTGTTTCTATGTATTGGGCAGATAATTCTATATTTTCTGTGGCAGAGTGGCTTTATGTAGTAGATGTCCTGTGAGGCCCATTGGCACCATCTGCCTGTTCATCTGAGCCAGGTGTTCCAGGTGTGCCCTTGTGTGAGTCGTGTGTGCCCTCCTGTTGTATTGAGCCTTGAGTAGGATTGACCCTCAGGCTGACAGGCTTTGAGGACTGGTCATGACTACAGTGGATATGCTTTTGTATAGGAGCTTACCCCACAGAGCAGGGCGCTGGTGCCATCCGCCTCTGCCCTTTGTGTGGTTCGTTTGTGGAGCTGGTTGGGTGATGCTCTGGTGTGGTCTGAAGTTGGCCACTGGGTGTGTTGGTTCTATAGCCTCTTGGGAGGGGCTGTGATGCAGGCCACAGTCAGCTGCCATTTGTGCCTGGCTTGGGGCTTCCTGGTAGGAGCTACAAAGTAATCGGCATTTGGCAACTACCTGTGCTGGGCTTGGAGGCACCTGGGAGAAGCTAAGCTGCAAGCAAGACTGGCTGCCACTGGTACCAGGCTGGGGCTCTAAGAGCATGGGCACTATAGTGCAAGCCGAGGCCAGCTACCACTTGTGCAAGGTTCGTGGTTGTTTAATTAAAGCTACATTCCAAACCAACACTAGCCGCAGCATATGACAGGTCTGGAGTGGCCTGATGGGAGTTACAATGCAGGTTGAGATCAGTTGCCACTTGCGTTGAGCTTGGGGCCACTTAGCATGAGGTACAGGGCATGCCGAGGCCAGCTGCTGGGGTTTGTGGGTCTTTTAGAAATTTTAGGAAAGTCCACAACTCGAGCCGAGGCAAGCTGCTCGAAGTGGCCCAGGTGTTTGAGTTGGGTGTGCTGCCCTAGGGAACCACCAATGATGTTAGCCAGGTTAATGGAGAGCTCAGATTTGGTGCCTGCCATCTGGGTTGGGGGAGAGCTCAACAAAGGAGCGATGGTGCCTGCCAGTACCTCCATCCCTGGAGAGAGCTACCCTAACCCCTACCCTTCCAGCCCCCACCCTGAAGCTACTCAATTCAGTTCCTCCCTGTATGTCCCTGGCACTTTTGGACTGAACTGCCTCCCCTGTGCTGGCGCTTGGGCGAGTGAGTTTGTGAGCTGGCGAGTCCATGAGTGGGCCCCTCAGGAGGAACACCTAGGACTCCAGCAGCCCTCCTTCTCACTCAGATGCAATCCCTGCTGGGTTTTACAGCCAGAAGGTATGGGGACTTCTCTTCCTGACCCTGGTGCCCATGGCTGGGGAGCCCAGTGTGGGCTGGGACCCCTTGCTCCTCAGAGGGGACCTCTGTAGCTAAGATATCCCTCCAAGTTCTTAATCACTACACGTGGGTGTGGGACCAGCCCATTTCTCATCTCCATTTCTCGTCTCCATCCTTCCTACCAGTCTCAACATGACTTCTTTATGTCATTAGTTAAAGGACTTTTGTTCAGCTGTCTTCAGGTGGTTCTCAATGATGTTTCTCTAATTTAGTTGTGATTTTGCTGTGGTCACGAGGAGGTGAGCACAGCCTTTACTTATTTTATCTTTTTTTTTTCTTTTTTGTTGGTTTTTTTTTGGGGGGGGGGTGTTGTTTTGTTTTGTTTTGTTTTTGAGAGAGAGCGCGCGCACAAGGCAGACAAAGAGATATCAATTTGTTGTTCCACTCATTTATGCATTCATTGGTTGATTCTTGTATGTGCCCTGACCAGGGATTGGACCGCAACCTTGACATTGGAACAGCACTCTAACCAACTGAGCATCTGGCCAGGGCATTGCTGCACCATCTTGACTGGAAGTTTTCCTGAATTCTGACTTTACCTCTCACTAGTTCTATGACTCTGGAGCGTTATTTTAAATTTCTGAGTGTTTTACCTCATTGGTTAAATCATAGGATTTTTTAGGGAATAAAATAAGATGTTTTCAAAATGCCTGGCACCTCAGTACTCAAGAAAAGGTAGCGATTGCTTCCTCCCTCTTAGATCTGGCTGCCACCCAGGGGTCTCCAGTTGTTTCCCCTGCTTTTCACTGTGTCCCAAGGATCACCTTAGAGCAGAAAGCAAACTCCAGGAAACAGTGGTGAGAAGAGATGAGGAAAAACTTACCCGCAGAACCTCCTCACCCCCTCCAGCCCCTCCCCGTGCTCCAGGTTTCCCTCTCTTTTCTTCTGCTGACCTGTAACCCACAAGCCCACAGTCCCTTGTCCTGCCCATGTTAACACCAAACCCCATCCTCCTGAAGAACCCGAATCAGGAGAACCTCCCAAGGGCAAAACGTGAACGGACTCCCCTGCTGGCTGCGGGGGTTGCAGCAGGAGACCCTGTGTTTTGTTAACTCAGGTGGAAATACCTTTTCTATTTAAAAAGTAAGGGTAAATAATGTGTCAGGTCAGCTGTGCAGTAAAAAAGATTAGGTTTTTTGGAAGAATATTCTGAACCAGTAAATGTTTTATATTTGTATGAAAGTTGGGTGTGGCATGGTCTACACATCACCCCAACTACACCCTTTCTCACCTCTTTCCAATACAATAGAATTTTTAACAGGACAGGTGTCCAGAATAAAGACTACATTTCCCTGCCTCACTTGCCGCTGAGTGAAGGCATATGATTAAATGCTGACCAGTGGGATGTGAGTGAAGTATAATCCTGTAGCTTCTCAAAACCTTCCTTAAGAGACAGTGGGCAAGTGCCCTTTGCCCTCTTTTGTCCTCTGAATCCATTCTGACTAGAATGCTGATGCTACATCCCTGGACCACAAAAGGGAAGGCCACACTCCGGCGTGGCAGGAAATGACCTGAGAGGGACCTCGCCACACAAGCTCTGGACCACTTACCTTCAGATACTGCACACGTGAGAGAGAAATAAAACCTTGGGAGGTGTAAGCTATTATTACTTTGGTTTTCATAACTCACAATCAAACTTAATTCTGTTACTTCTTTACACCATTGTCTAGAGCAGCGGTTCTCAACCTGTGGGTCGCAAACAACTCTTTCACAGGGGTCGCCTAAGACCATCAGAAAACACATATATAATTACATATGGTTTTGTGGTTAATCACTGTGCTTTAATTATGTTCAATTTGTAACAATGAAATTGGGGGTCACCACAACATGAGGAACTGTATTAAAGGGTCGCGGCATTAGGAAGGTTGAGAACCACTGGTCTAGAGCAAAATCAAATTAAAAGAAGAAATTTCCAAACCTCCATTCTAGATCAAAATGTCAACTATAAGATTAAATTGCTAGTAAGAATACAGAGAATGAGAAGGTAATTCGGTCAGTTAACTTAGGACTTCAGATCCCTTTATCCTGTTGATAAAGCTCTTTACAAAGCAGTGTGCTGCCATGTTGTGAAATTAGTTCTACTCAATGGAAAAATAAATACCATTCCAACAGGGAACTGGAAGGTGCAGGCTTGACCATATGGTATCAGGTTTCCTCTAAGAAGCATGCTCTGGGCATATTGCTTGGGGAGGAGGTAATACCTGAAACACAGTTCATAAAACTATGTGACCAGAAAAGCCTGTTTTCTGCCATGAATTGGCTGGCAGATGTCAAGAGGAAAGTTTCTATACAATGAAAACAGTCATTAAGTAGACAGCTAACTTAGGTCACATTTTTAAAAGATCTACTGGAAAACCATCTACAGATGCCTAACTCAATGTATCCACAGGGGCTCTGTTTGACAAATGGCATCTAATTTCTGACTGTGTTTAAGAAACCTTACCAAGTCATAATAAATAGCCCTGTAAGGATTGGTGGAATTTGCATCATGGATCTTGTCCTTGGGCACTCTCACCTCTTCTGAATTCCCTCCTATTGTATCCTAAGGGCTAGAAGGCAAAAAACTACATTTTTCAGACTCTTTCAGCAAGGGTTTTGGATGCAGCTTATGGTCTGCCAGTATCATGCAGTTGGGGAGGAAGATGGGGGCCAATTTCCAGCTGCTGTTGTGCTAGAAAGCAAATCCCAAAAGATGTAAGTGTACCAGTGTCCAGTCAGCCTGTGAGTGCTGGCAGCCGTGATAGTGGCAGATGTGAAGGCAGTAACAGCAGCAGCTGCCCCTGACTTCTGATCCACCAACTCTTCCACGGTGTGTGAGCACCAAATTCCTGTAGTAAGCCCTTTCTATTCCAATACCTAAAGTGAATTCTGTTTTCTGCACTGAACTCTCAGACAGTATTCCAAACACTTTTATTTTCTAGTAATTGGGGAAATTAACTTCACAGAAGAGCCTAATTTTGTTCACTGAGATTTTTTTAAAATATATTTTTATTGATTTCAGAGAAGAAGGGAGAGGGACAGAGATAGAAACATTCAATGATGAGAGAGAATCATTGATCAGCTGCCTCTTGCACACCCCCTCCTGGGGATTGAGCCTGCAACCCAGGCATATGCCTTGACCGAAATCAAACCTGGGACTCCAGTCCGCATGCAGGCCAACGTTCTATCCACTGAGCCAAACCAGCTAGGGCTGTTCACTGAGATTTCTTTTTCACTGAGATTTTTAATGTTAAAAGGAATCTTTGGTATTTGATAATGACTTGCATATATTTCTCAAACATTAAGCTCAACTGAAATATCTGGCCATTTTCAATAAATCTAGTCGTTTTCCTATAAAACTTTTACTGGACCTGTGATTAAAATTCCAAGAGCTAATAAATTTGACTAATTTACCCCAAATAATTCGCACCTTAATTAATTATATTCAGTTAAGCTGTAATCACATAATTTCAGTGTATCTCAATGCTTACATGCTTCTAAGGGTAGACCCAGATATTTAGAAAACTAAACTTTCCTAAGCAGTAAGCAGTTAAATGGTGCTGAGAAACCTGAACAGAGAGTTTTTAAAAATACCTGATTCCTTTAAACATTCAAATATTATTTATAAACCAAATAAATCAAATACCTTTCTCACAAAAATCACAAGACTAGTTGTAAACATTTGAAATTAAATCACAAGTACAAAACGTCAAATTCTCTTAAATGTATTCAAGAACAAATATGGGCAGATTGTAATCATTTTAAAACTTGCCTCTAGGTGTACACAGAAGTATGAAGATTATTGTTTTGATTTATGTCATCATTTCTACGGTAATTTCTCCGTCTCTGCGGGGTTATAAAGTCACCGATGGAACTAAGGGAAGCAGAGTTACCATCTCAGGATAGCTGTGACCATTTGACAGGTAATCCAGGCCCAAACTCAGACTGGTTTCAGTCAGATTCCAGACCTGGACCAGGGTTCTGAGTCCCATTTGATCCTACCTAAACCACTGGAACCACAGATGACCTCCCTCTGTCCTTTCTCACTGATTACCCTTCTTAGAGGAATAGGACTTTCGAAGTACATGCTTTTTTTTGCTACCTTGTCCCCTTATCCAACCTCAGGCAACATTTCATTATCTCACTTAGGTGAGGTGAATTCCTTACTCATACACATACACATACAATCACACACTCCAAGCAAATTGCAATTAATCTCTTTGCTGCCTGAATACAGTTAATTGAATTCTGCAAACCCACATACACATAGTAATTAATGTTTTTATGCTTTGCTTTGTTACCTATCTCATCAGTCATCACTTTTAACAAAAACATTATATGGACATTGCTGACTTTGGGCCCTGATACAAAAAGTCTAAAATAATTAAAAATTGGAGAGCAGTATTCCTTTGAAAGAAAAACTTTTTGCTTTTAATCTCTTGGGGGTACAACCATTGTTCCTGAGAGCTTAATAGATTTAATTCATGGGAAATGAAAGGCACTTCCAGGTCTTCAATTTATATCCTACTTCAAAGAAATTTTCCTGGATCAAGAATACTTGGCAGTTTTAAAATCATTTTTGAACAAGTGCCTACTGGGGCTTTTGCTTTCCACAGTTTTAGTTTAAATTTTGGTGAGCAGATAGTTAAAACCATTGATTTGTTCTGTGTTAAGCCACTGGAAATCATACTGAAAGCCAAGGTTTCTTGTAGGAATTTCTTCCGCATCAGGAAAACCATTAGAGAAAGGCCATTTCCCACAATGCTATGCGTGGCAAATTAATCTTTTTGCAAGACTACTCACAACATTAATACAATATAAAAACCCAAGCAAGTAGCCAAATTCCTCATTCTTGGAGTTGTGGGCTGAAGTTCAACATTTCTTAACTCACTGCCCAAGATCCATTATTTTGAAAAAGTGTGTTCTGGGCTGCAACACCGTGTTTGGTAATCACAACAGTAAAGCTCAAACATGATAGTCGGGGTTATTCATGAGGTGCCCATACACATAATTTGTTTCCATATACCAGTTATTTTTTTATTCTTGCTTATCCTTTTGACCTCATTTTTTAAAAGACGGTATTCCCTTATTTAGTCTTTCAACTGTAGAGTCATAGTTTACCAATTATAAAATGTTAATTTTTAAAACACTAATTATGATCTGACAAAAACCAACAGTCCTTTGTGGGTCAGTGGAGTCTGATTATGTGATATAAAAAAAAACATTTATATTTAAAAAGTTCGTACTTGACTAAGATATTTATATTTGCTTGTCACAGTGCCTGGCATTCCACAATTAGAGATTGAGGCTCTGGTTAAATATAAAATCTCTTTTAAATGCCAACTCTCATAGACAAGTTAACACCAAAAGTCCAACCAACTACAAAAGACCATATAAAACAAAACAGTAGCATTTCATAATAAATCATCACACAATGGAATAATAGTAAAGAAAACAAATGAGCTACACGTACCAATGAAAGTAAACTTCAATTAGATATTGGTTAAGCAGAAAAAAGACTCTAAAGACAATATAAAGTGGGATGATCCCATTTAAATGAAGTTCAAAAACTAGACTAAACTGAAAATCATATTGATTGGGAATAGATGTTTGTGGCTTTGACAAGCTATAAAAATGCATGTAGAGAAGTGTTTAAGAACACATGTACAAAAGATGTTTGTGAGAGTATCGTTGGCCATGAGAACAGGGCCAAGTCAGTGAATGGATGTCACAGACATTCTGTAATGAATGTAGAGGAGTGCATGTAGAGAGGAATACTCGTAATAAAGGTGTTTGTAAGAGGAAAGAAATCTTATAGGCTGAATTGTGTCCCCTAACCCAAGCCAACTGGTGCCCTTATTTAAAAAAAGAAAAGCTATAAAGCATAGTCAGTAAGTGATGAACCCCAAAACAGGTCAGCAGTTACCTCTGGACAGAAGAATACAATTAGGGAGATTCATGTGGGAGCTTCCAAGGCTTTGGAAGTGGTATATTTATTATACATACAGGTTGTCCCCCCAAAATGTATACACACTTTAACAGCTAGTAGCTCAATTTTGATAATGAGATATATTTTAATAAACACTGCCTTGATAATTATTCAAAGTATGTGTGTACATTTTTGGGGACACTCTATATTATTATGAGTTCTCTAGTATATGTCATGATTTAAAAGTTTGAAACTAATTTCAAAATTAAAGGTGTACTGCTATGCTTAAAAACTGAAGAAGCCTGAATTCTGGGCAGAGTCCCACACACTGTGCCATCCCCGTCTCTAGTAGAGGCCATGGTGCACACCCAGATCCCCTGCTCAGGTCTGAAGCACACACCCCAGCTCCTGGGAGTGTTGGCAACCATCATCTCAGCTGAGTTCCTCTCTGACACTTTGGATAAACCCAAGGTCATGCCCCCTTCCCAGGGAAAGCCCCTGTCCACAGACTAAATCGAGATTATAAAGGTTAGTCCCTTTGCCTCTTACAGGATTTAAATATGATGACATAAACATGCTGTAAGTAATTATGCAAAATATTAGAAAAATATGAGGTTATTGATAAAAAGTGCCAGCTAAATATCGCTGAAAACAGATGTTGCTCTTAAAATGACATATTAATCAAAACTGCATCCTATCCAGAATCTCTTCCCCTTGTGGAGGTGTTTTTCATCAGAGACCTCGTACAGTAACACAAGTGCTATAACATGGACTGTCCCGTTTTCTTTGTTTTTGTGGATGTGAGGCATTCTTTCTTAAATGTAATAACAACAGAATATAAAAGCCTAAATGTTGCCATCTAAAGAAATATTTCCAATGCAAATGATCGCCCCTCAGTTATCACCGGGCTACTGTCCAAGGGCTGTGGCGAGGAATTTAAAAGTCAAAGAGACTAAAACATGATACCAGCATGTGCCTTTCAGTCTTGTCTGATAACCAGTCGGTAACATCCAAACTCTGCCTTAAATAGAAAACAGCACTTTGTTCAGTTCTGCTGAACAACAAGGCAAGCCCTGAGGGGGCCTCCTAAATTATGCAACAAATGGGGACTTTGGAGAGAGGCAAAAGGAATCTATTTTGGCTGAAAATGGAGAAGAGGAGATAAATGATCTGAAGGCTCCTGGGTTTTATGTTAGAGGAGGAATGTAGAACCACCCTATCATTTTCATTCCTTCCTTCAGTCTTGTTGTGTAACAATGTCCATTTAGATGCAAACTCTACAAACTACCCATCTGGAATTTCTCACAACTTCATCTGCTTAGAGATTCTACCAAGGAATATCTAATGGGATAGTGTGACAGTTGTTACCTCAATGTCAACATAATGAAGTCAGTGTCTCCCCCGAATATTTACCACCTTCCCTTGGGTTATGTGAAGGCCCTGCCATCTTTGAGCATATCTAACCCCTTTCAATACCATTCATTCCTTCCTTCATTCAGCAGATGCGTCCTTGCTGCCTGCAATGTGTCAGATACAGTGCTTAGCACTAAGAATGTAATGAACAAGGTAAAGATGATCCTGCCCTTGGGGAACTTACCTAGGGTCTGCGGCTTCATTGCGAAACGGCAGTGTCTATATAACATTGATTGACAAAAAGCTTCACGTGGTTATGATTCACCGATTATAAGAAGTAGAATTTTCTTTTCTTTGGTCTAAAATGATTTCAATGTAAAACTCTCTTAAACCTTTAAAATGGGCCCAGCACTGATCCCTGTTTCTACCTGAAGAACCTGGCACCAGAGCTGGAGAAGCAGAATGCACACATATGGGCCAGCCCGAGAAAGCTGCAAAGCCACTCATTCTCTCTTGGACCCAGAATGCTACAAAATTAAAAAATGGTAATCCTGCCCTAACCGGTTTGGCTCAGTGGATAGAGCGCCGGCCTGCAGACTGAAGGGTCCCGGGTTCAATTCCAGTCAAGGGCATGTACCTTGGTTGCGGGCACATCCCCAGTGAGGAGTGTGCAGGAGGCAGCTGATCGATGTTTCTCTCTCATCGATGTTTCTAGCTCTCTATCCCTCTCCCCTCCTCTCTGTGAAAAATCAATAAAATATATATTTTTTTTAAAAAATGGTAATCCTATTTTCCCCAGGACTCTGCAAGAAGGGTTTGGACTGGAAGGGTTTGGACTGGAAGGGCTGGTTCCAGGTGACTCAAACATCTTCCACAAAAGTGAAGTATGAACAAATACCTGTAGAGGTCTTAGGTCAACCAACAGCATTAACCAACACTGAAACCTAATTTTCTACAGAGGTATTTATCCAAGTCCATTTACAGTCCCTCACCTGTCCATAGACACAGCCCCACCAAATACAACACATGGTGAGCCTTATGCCCAAGGGTTTACTCTACAGAGTTATTTTGAAGAAGGTGCAACTTTAGTTATATGTTCAAAGTAACCCCCCTGAGATCACAGCAGTGATAACTGTCATGTTGGGAGTTCACACTGGGTGCCTCCTTAATTTCACCATCCCTAAAATTGGTATTAAAATTATAACTGTGTCATAGAGTTGTTGTACTTGCCAATTTCTAGCATCATGGCCTTGGGTCATCATCCTTGGAATAAAGTATTTAGACCAGAAGATCAGCAAGTTTCTCCCAATTCTAAAATATCCTGTGATTTTGTTGCCTCCCTTGTTCCTTTATTTCTTCTCTTGGTTCCTTTCTTATTGACCAGAGAGAGAGAGAGAGAGAGAGAGAGAGAGAGAGAAGTGAGAGGGAGAGAGAAACATCAATCTGCTGCCTCCTGCACGCCCCCTACTGGGGATTGAGCCTGCAACTGGAGATAGAGCCTGCAAGTGCCCTGACTGGGAATCAAACCGGCGACCTTTTGGTGAACAGCAGGACACCCAACCAACTGCCACACTGGCCAGGGCTCCCCTCTCTAAACTCCAATCCCCACAGACACATACTCAAGAATTGGTTAGAGCCCTTGAGCAACTCTCAAAACCGCTACTGCTTTCTTTTGGGTAGGAGTATTCCTAGATCAAAGACTACATTGAAGATTGTTTTCAGTATATTAGAAATGTTGATTGCTAGCCTTCTGGGTAATAAAGGACCAGGCAAAATAACTGCAGGTCTACTCGACAATGTTTTCAATCTTGCTGCAAAGCTGTGCTCACTTCTAGGTTATTCCACTTAAAAATATGGAGCCTTTAAGGAGACTTCAAAGTGGAATCAGATAACTGAAAAACAGAATATCTAAAAGCTTTCTAAAAATTAGAATCACTTAGCTTGGTAAGAAGTGGCAAAAAGCAAACTTAATAATGGCCTCCAGACTTGAAAGGTTTTTGCAAAAGAACTGTAACAAATAATTGTGAATCTCTCTTCCGAACAAGAAAACCCCCCTTTTGAGTGCTTGGTGTTTGCAAATGCACCTATTTTCCTTACACCGATTGCACAAAGTAATCTGATTTTCTCGTCTCGAGTTTTCATGGTCTGTATATTAACTAACGTTTATTGGCTTTCTCAACGTAAGGAAATTCATGGTGAAAGATTAATTCCTAATCTGCTTCCCTCTTACACTATTATAAAACACAAAGATAATTGTAAGGAATGTGGGTGTGTGAGCTCTATGCTAAAAGCCTGTGTTTTCCCACCCATTAAAAGCCATTTCTAGCACTAAAAAGAGCCCTGGGCTTGGAACTTCCAGAGGAGACCTCCCTCTTGTCTCAACAGAGGGCTTCAGAACACTTCCGTCTTTTTTACTCAGGATCATGAAGAGGAAGAGTCCACATACCTATCATGTTGGAAGAGAAGAAAAGCAGAAAAAGGAATGCTTCCCCTTTATCTCTTTAAGGGCAAATAGTCATCAAGACTGCCCCAGCCCTCACTGATTGGAGGGAAAAGCAGGCTCTGGTCAAAGGTGACGGCGGGGTGGATACAGTGTCAGTGTTTGCCAAAAACGTTATGCACGTTATTGCTTCCAATCTTATCAATAAAACCTCATGAAGTGGACACTACTGTCTCCATATTACAGATGAGAAAGCTGAAACTCAAAATGGCTAAGTAACTTGCTAAAGTCACAGCCAGAAAGAAATGGAGCTGAGACTCAAGACCATGTTTGTCTTACTCCAAATCCTGGATCTTAACTGCACTAGATGGCTCCCCGGATTTGAAGGGACTTTACTCCAAACCCTAGCAGGCAGTACAGCTGCTAAAGTAGGACGCAGGCTACAGGGGTTTGCATGGAAGAGGGAAGCACGTAAGCACGTAGTTACCATGAAGCAAAGCAGAGATTTAAAGCTAAGTGTTGAGCTACCTCTCACCTGAGGTCCCTGCAAAATTCAAACTCTGGGTAAGCAAATCAGAGAGAAGAGTTCAAGACTGCCAATAAGAGATCTGCATGGTGTCATTTACTATTGTGGAATTCAACAGCCAGGCTGATTCACGGCTTAAACCAACTGTGTGTTGGAGGGGGGGGGAGGGGGAGCCAAGAATAGAACTAAGTTTAGACCCATTTGGATTGGGATCAATATCACACAGTCTTTAAAAATAGAGTGTACCCACAGAGCTGTGACATTGAGCAGGTCTGCCTCATTATCTCGGAACCAGGCCTTTCTGTCCTCTGCTCTTTTTGTAAGTTGCCATTAGATGTGGGTGAATATGGCCAAGCCAGCGTGTTTAGCTCTCAGAGCCAGGCAAGGTTCTGTGTGCGTCCTTTAGACCAGAAGGCTTGGGCCTCTGCACACCGTCATGGTTCTCACAGAGCTTATGTAACCTAGAGATGACATTTATAGCAATCTACACTCTTTGGTGTAAAGGTATAAATAATGCAAATTAACATATAGCTATGCAAACCCAATGCTGGAGCATCAACCCCCTTGCGCAGTAGTTGCATCCTCTGTCCACTCTTTATTCTTTATGCTTTAAATTCAGAGCTCTGGGCATCTTGATGCCATCTTTCCTGCCAATAGGATTTCATTTACTGCCTAAATGCTTTCAACTGGAGATAATGCTGAACAATGTCCTCTGCTTAGTAGGTTGACTTTAATTGAGGGGTTAATGAGAATATCTTTTGATCCAAAGAAGCGCACCTGGAAGAACAAAGCAGGCTTTGCCTCTCATCTGAACAAACAGGCCCTGTGAAGATGATTTATTCTTAATTTGGGGGTTATATACAGAGCATTACCCTTAAAGATTACCCTTACAGAGCATTTTCTTAAAGCAGAAGTTTTTTGAAGGCAAAGCCATTACAGCTAGTCTGATGCAAGTTTGTAGACTGAGGTGTTAGGGTCCAGCCCCAGCAGGTCCAGGGGTTCCCAAAGGTGTGGACGGAGTTGGCGAAGAATGAAGGACATGGAGACAGCGTTCAGTTGATCAGCATGGTTGGGTTCTCTCTTTATTGTTCTATTACATCTATATTTATACTATTTGATCCCATAAGCATGCCTCTATAATTACATCATGGTATGTTTCGGGAAACCTTCTACAGTTCCTAGTTTCATTTCCATAATCCTGTCTCTGTCTAGTCCTGTTGATTTTAATCTTGTCTAGGTTAATATCTGTGTTCCATTATAAGGGCTATTCCAAGGTCACTATTCTATTGCTCTACTGATAAGCTACAAGGAAGTGACTGAAGGAGTTTATCCTACCCAGTAAAGGTTATGTCCTCCCAGCCTCGCTGCTTGCCTTCCCTGGGACTGCCCTGTGTCAGTGGGTCTCCAGGGGTGTTGGCTTTGGTGCTTTCTCTGGTGGGCAGGCCCCTGGGGATGCGGGCCCAACAAGTCCCAAATTTATTGCCAACAGTCTTAGTCCAAGTTCTTCATAAGTAGTACATGGTATTTCTGTAACACTAGGGGGATTTACTGATTTATTCTCTTCCTTAGTCCTGTTAACCCCTAACCTGGGGAAACAACCTTTCTTGGGGAGGTGGTCCTAGTTAAAACACATAGCGCTTAAGAGGGGGAGCAAACATATGTCATATACGCCAGGTCCCTTGAAACATAAGCTGTGCAGATGTTTCTTCCCTGCAGCGACTGCGTCAAGCAGAAAGGGTGGATCGGCTTCCAGCACTGAGGGTGGAGTTTAGATGGACAGCTTATGTCTGAGTTATCTGTGCAGGCCAGGACAAGGAAGCAAGAAACCCAAAAGCTCACTGGTCTTACATGAGCTGGTTTTGAATTTATTATCGAGAATAGTCATACTGCTTTAGTCTCGAAGATTCTCTATTTCTCATTTCTATCGCATATGTTGCTTTATTTGATTTTACAACAGTTAATTGGATCAACAAATGAATATGTGAGTTCTTAGGAACTATAAAGCACTATACCCAGCATTGAAAAGGACACACACACAAACTCATAGATGGAACAGATCGCTGCTTGCAGCAATGGGTGGGGGCGGGCGAAATGGATGAAGAGGTACAAAACCCTAAATAAGTTATGGGGATTTAATATACACATGGCAACTACAGTCAGTCATGCTATATTATATACATGAAAGTTGCTAATAGATTTTAAAAGTTCTCATCACAAGGAAAAGCATTTTTTGTAACTAAGGTGATGTATACTGCCGGAAGCCAATTCTAGCATGTCATAATTTCAAGAGTTTCATCGAAAGGTTGATGGAACTTGGGGACTCAACAGGGTTGAGTCACACATGTAGTCACCTGTTGGGAATGGCTGATGGCATTTCCCCATACCTGAAAAGGGATGATTGCTTGGCTGCCAGACAGCTCAGGGCATCTTAATCTACATGTTATGGCCTCCTACTGGCCAAACACCTGAATAGCCGTAGGCTAATTCCCCAATTCTGACAATGGACTCTGTATATGAAAACCCTGACTCTTTGAAGTGTATATCTCTGCCTCGCCTCAGGACAAATTGTGTTAATAAAAAACATGGGGTCCTGAGACAAGGAGAACTTAGAACTTAGATCTTAGTTTCCTTTAAACTAAGCTCCTCTGACCCCCAAATGCCTTTCAAAATTATGCTTCATCTCTGGACTCTTATTTAATCTACGCACAGCCTTCTCCAGATTTCCTGAACCCTTCTTGATGCCGGAACAAGAACCCCGGCAGTATACTATCTAAACTTATTATAGTGACCATGTCATAATACGGGGTGGGCAAAAGTAGGTTTATAGTGGTGAATACATGAACACAGAGTTTATTCTTGTATTATTATTTATCAATTATTGTATCATTTACCAATTATTGTGTTATTTATTGTATTACAACTATAAACCAACTTTTTCCCACCTTTATATATTTAAATATTGAATCATGTTGTACACCTGAACTAATATAATGTTACATGTCAATTATTTCTCAATTTTTAAAAAGGAAATAAAGTTACAGGTTTTTTATGAGATTATTATAAAAACAAGGGTGCTCTTTCTGTGCTGACTGGAAACTTTGCCAAGATATAATGTTAAATGAAAAAAAAAAGAAAGAAGCAGAAAAGTCTGTATAGTATAGTCTTGTTAATGTTCTATATGAAAACATGCAAAAGAAACTGGTAAGAATGGTTGGCTTCTGGAAGAAAACTAGACCTCTCTTTAAATGCCACAAATTCAACCTGCAGGCTTTTGACATTGATCTTAGAATCTGACGGCCAAATGGCTGAGATCACAGCTCTTACTATGTCTTAGATAAAGAGTTATTTTTCTAGTGAAAAGTAGTAAAGGTTTTATTTCTATTCATGTCGCTCATATATATTTTCACATGTGGTAAACCCCAATTTACTTTCCAAATTTCCACCCAATTGGTGATTTACCCAGACTTTGAATGGCTTCCAGGTTCTTTCCACCTTGGACAGAATCCAAGTGGACTGACTCGAAGATAAATCATTCCCTCCTCACTTGCGTGTGCGTCCTGTCAGTATTTCTGGGAACATTATTTTGTCAAGTCAGTGTAAATGCATATTTTTTAAATATTAAAATGCAATGGGAAATAGGTAGCTTGAGAGAAAACAAGACTGCAGATAAAAAGAGTGAGCAAAAAGAAAGAAATAAGGAACAAGAAAAATTAAGGATTAAGTTAGTTAAGGCCTAAAGTAAGAAGGATTACCTGAAGGCATTAATAAAACTAAAAAGCCATCAAAAACTAGTTTAGAAATATTCCTTAGGAGGGAACAGGGGATTGGCCACTGCAGGGGGTGGCTTATTTGCATTTTTTTCTGAACTGTATTCATCCTAAAATGGAGTGTGTATACCCCATGCAGGGTGCACATTTATCCATTAGGATACAGGATTAAAATTAGAATTTTTATATTTTTAGTTCCATTTGTATTTAGTTCCAATATGTATCACTCCATACATCATATATTCTTTTAATAGTACAGTAGTCCTCCCTTATTCGTGGTTTCACTTCCTACAATTTTGGTCACTTTTGGTTGATCTAGGTCTGAAAATATTAAGTGGAACATTCCAGAAATAAACAACTCATACATTTTAAATAGCATGCCTTTCTGAGTAGTGTGATGAAATCTTAGGCATCCCCCTTCATTCGCCCAGAATGTGACTCATCCCTTTGTTGGTTATCTCCATGGTGTAGATGCGCCCTGCCTGTTAGTCTCTTAGTAGCCACCCCGGTTATCAGACCCATTGTTGTGGTCTCACAGCACTTGTGTTCAGTTGACCCTTATTTTACTTAATAATGGCCCCAAAGCACAAGAGTCGTGATGCTAGTGATTCAGAAATGCCAAAGGGAAGCCATAAAGTGCTTCCTTTAAGTGAAAAGGTACGTGTGTGTGGGAACAACATAGTATATAGAGGGTTTGGTACTACCCATAGTTTCAGGGGGTCTTGGAACATATGCCCCACAGATGATGGGGGACTAGTGTACAGTCATGAGCTACATAACGATGTTTCAGTCAACAACAGACCCCATCTACACTAATAAAAGACAAAGATGCTAATTGACCGTACCTTCGCTATGCCCATCAGCCAATCAGAAGAGTATGCAAATTAACCCAACAAAGATGGCCATTAAATTTGCATACTGCAGGCAGAGCGGGACAGCGCCATCCGCCACCTGCCCTGCCACCATCCGGACCTGCTATCTGCGACTCGACCCGGGGCGGCCGGGCGGGACAGCAGCGATCCACTGGCCCGACCGGCCACCAAGGCAGCAGAGATGGGAGGGATCCCAGGTGGTAGAGACGGGAGGGAGCGAGGCAGCGGAGAAGGGAGCGAAACCCACTGCGTGCTTCGCTCCCTTCTCTGCTTCGCTTCCTTCTCTGCTTCGCTCCGGCCTCAGGAAGCCCTATTCTTGCAGGAATCTTCCTGCAACGGGCCTCTAGTATACAATAATGGTCTCTTAAAATTATAATGAAGCTGAAAATCTCTATCATCTAGTGAGTCATCGTCATGTGGCAGCACGATGCATGACTCTTGTTTGTAGTGATGCTGGTGTAAACAAACCTACTGCACGGCCAGTCGTATGAAAGCACAGCACATTCAATTACGTACAGCACATAATACTCGCTAATAAATGACTATGTTAATAGTTTACATACTCACTGTACCATAACTTTTATCATCCTTTTAGAGTGTACTCCTCTTACTTATTTTAAAAAGTTTACTGTAAAACGGTATGCCATGTTACGCCTGCAGCAGCCTCATGCATCCGTTTACCGCATCCCTTGATTGCATCATCATTTTCTCTTGTGCTTGTATTGTTTTGTTCATTGTGGCCCCCAAGTGTACAAAACCTGCTCCTTAGGTTGCCAGTAAGAGGCCACATTGAGTGGTTGACCTGAAAAGGAAATTAAAAGCAACTAAGGACGATGAAGGTGGTGATGGTGATGGTAATTGCTCATGTTCCATTCCACCACAGCGACTATCTTGAAGAGCAACATGACAGAAGCTGTTCAAGGACCTGCTTCACGAAGGCAACAAAACTTCAAGAAGGGCCTCTGTCAGACCTGGAGAAACTTCTAATGCCCTGATGGAAGACCAGATGCCGTGCGTAGCCCTCTCAGCACCAGGACCATCACAGCCAAAGCAGAAGGTGTGTTTGCGATGCTAACAGGCTGGACCTGCCTGTGGTGTTGAATGTACTGCCAGCTCTGGGTGGTTTCAATGATCCAGGAATTGTCATTCATTACACAGTATGAAAGTGCGTGGTGGTGATTCTGGGAGTGCAGATGTGAAGGCGGCTAAATAATTTTTGGAAACTCCAGAGGTGCTGATTGTGGAGGGAAATTACCTGCCAGAGCAAATATTCCGTGTGGATGAAACCTCCCTGTTCTGGAAACGGATGCCTGAAAGGACTTTCATCCACAGGATCAATGCCAAATCAATGCCAGGTTTCAAGATGTTTAAGGACAGGATACTAGTCTTGTTTGGGGACAATGTTGCAAGCTACAAATTGAAGCCCTTTTACTCTAACACGGCTTTCAAGTGTATCATCAAGCACACACTGCCAGTGTACTACAGAAGCAATGAGAATTCGTGGGTGACCCAGCTCCTCTTCCATGATGCCCTCCTGTGTATGGTACTGTCCTAGACTTTCACATTCACTCCCCACTCACTCACTCACTCACTCACCAAAGGCAGCTTTCTGCAAGCTCCACTCATGGTAAGTGCTGGTACAGATGTACTATTTTTTATCTTTTATACCATATTTTACTGTACCTTTTCTATGCTTAGATATATTTAGACACACAAATACCATTGTGTTACAATTTGCCTACAGTCTTCAATATAGTAACATGCTGTACAGGTTTGTAGCATAGGAACAATGAGCTCTACCATACAGCCTATGTGGTAGGCTATACCATCTAGGTTTGTGTAAGTGCACTCTGT
>NW_005871078.1:5975381-6048603 GCF_000147115.1 Myotis lucifugus
CACAATAATGAAGTTGCCTAAGGATGCATTTCTCAGAAAGCATCCCCATTGTTAAATGACGCATGACTGCAAGGTGAATAAGGTCTGAGGCTCTAATGTACTAGTACAACATGGTGACCATAGTTGATAACACTATTGTACAATTGAAATTTGATAAGAGAGTAGAGCTTTAACATTCTTGAAGGGAGGGAGGGAGGAAGGGAGGGAGGGAGGGAAGGAAGGGAAGAGGAGGGGAGGGGAAGGGAGGGGAGGAAGGAAGGAAGGAAGGGAAGGAAGGAAGGAAGGAAGGAAGGAAGGAAGGAAGGAAGGAAGGAAGGAAGGAAGGAAGGAAGGGGAACCTCCAGCACACACCTGCCTCCACATCTCTCATGAGTATACTAATATCTGATTGGAGGAACCCAACTTATGGAACCCAACCAGCTGCAAGAGATTCTGGACAATATAGCTTTTAGCTTTCCAGCCCTTGCAGCACACAAAGGCATAAAGAAGGAATTAGGAATAAATGTCAATCCACTATAACTAACACAAATGCTATCAGGCTAAAATAGTCTAATGTGTTCATTTCACAGCAAGCCTGAGATTGTCAGCAGCACCTTCCAACTGTAACCTATTAAAATCTAAGGACAAGGGCCATCTGTTTTCCTATGTTAAATTCTCAGAACCTAATACAGTTCCAATACCTATCTTTTAAATGAAAAACTACTGAACAATCTTGTACAGGGTGGCTAAGAAGATGTTCTTTGTTGTCAGAGAGATCTGGATACAAGTAGTGATGTCTGATGTCTCCTCGTCTATGAACTAGCTAAAAATAATGAAATTTCTCTCAAGAGATTTTGGTGAGAATCAGTGCATGTAAAGCACTTACCACAATGCCCAGCACATAGCATTTAATAGTGTCTATTGTTATTACTGGTATTATCATGATTGTTCCTGCCCCTTGTATCCGACTCTACATTAGGGATCAACTTGCCAGTTCTCACCATGGACGTGTTCCAAGTCAGAAAGCAACATCTCCCTCTCTTCCCTGGACACTGGCTGTGAGGCATCACCAAGGTTCTCCTTATGGATCTTTTACTCTGTGAGGCTCCCCAACCACTTGTCTGAGCATCATTGACCTATCTGTATAAAGATATGCTTTAGATCTTCTATCCTCTTTAGTTCTCTAAGATCAGTCCCTGCTGCCTTAGAATCCAGGCCCTGCTGCCTCAGAATCCAGTCAGTCACTTCAAAATCAAAACATTTTATATGAGAAAACTATGGCTTTAAACTCTAGTACTTTAATTACTGGCGAACCTGAGCATTTTCTAAAATGTGTTTACTGGCCACTGAGCTGTGTGTGTGCGTGTGTGTGTGTGTGTGTGTGTGTGTGTGATTTGCTTATTGGTTTATCTATTGGAGTACTAGGTTCTTCTCACTGATTACATATTTGAGATATGTTTAATAAGTTAGTTGATTCTTGTATACATTACAAGTATTTTTATTTTTTTTACAGAAATTCTTTTTTTTCCAGTTTTATTGGAAATAATTGACATACCTCACTGTATAAGTTTAAAGTGTATGGCATGATGGTTTGATTTACTTACATTGTGAAATGATGACCACAGTAGGTTTGGTTAACATTCATAAGCTCATGTAGATACCAAAAAAGGAGAAAAATTTTTCCTTCTAATGAGAGCTCTTAGTATCTATTCTCTCGTATTCTTATTTATTAATTACTAGAGGCCCAGTGCACAAAATTTGTGCACTGGGAGGGGGGGTGTCCCTCAGCCCACCCTGCACCCTCTCCAATCTGGGACATCCCTCTCACAATCCAGGAATGCTGGCTCCCAACCGCTCGTCTGCCTGCCTGCCTACTTGCCCCTAACCACTCCCCTGCCTGCCAGCCTGATCACCCCCTAACCACTCCCCTGCCAGCCTGATCAACGTCTAACTGCTCCCCTGCCGGCCCGATCGCCCCCAACTGCCCGCCCCTGCCGGCCTTCTTGTGGTGGCCATCTTTGACCACATGGGGGCGGCCATCTTATGTGAGGGCATGACAGTAAATTTGCATATTACCTCTTTATTATATAGGATTGTATGTTATTTTCCATACAAAAAACTGTAAACCTATATTTGCCCTACCCTGTATATCATATAGCAGTGGTTACTATAGGCATCATGTTGTATATTATATCCCTAGGACTTATTTATCTTATAATTGGAAGTTTGTGTCTTTGACCACCTTCCTCCGATTCCCTTTCTCCCACTCCTCACCTCTAATAACCATAAATATGGTATCTTTTCTATGAGTTTGGTTTTTTTTGCTTGTTCATTTAGATTCCACAGATAAGTGAGATTATACATAGTGACTTAATTTACTTAGCATAATCCTTTAAGTTTCATCCATGTTCTCACCAATGATAGGATTTCATCATTTTCTATGACTAAGTAATATTCCATCATATATACATTCACCCATTAGTGGACACAATGTTGTTTCCACATCTTGGTTATTGTAAATAATGCTACTCTGAATATGGGAATGCAAATATCTTTTTGAAGTTTTTGTTACTTTTGTATATATTTCCAGAAGTAGAATTGCTGGATCACATGGCAGTTCTGTTTTTAACTTTTTGAGGAACCTCCATATCATTTCCATAGTGGCTGTACCAATTTACAATCCTGCCAACAGTGCACAAGTGTTCCCTTTTCTCCACATACAGGTCGGCACTTGTTATCTCCAACAGATAGTCTTTTTGTTGTTGTTGTTAATCCGCACATGAGGATATTTTTAGAGAGAGTGGAAGGGAGGGAGGAAGAGGGGTGGAGAGAGAGAAAGAGAAACATCCATGTGAAAGAGACACATCTCAATAGGTTGCCTCCCACACATGCAGGAGCTGGAGCTCTAACTTACAACCCAAGTATGTGCCCTGACCGGGAATCGAACCCTCGACCCTTTGGTGCTTAGACCAATGTTCTAACCACTTAGCACACCGGCCAGAGCTCCAACAGATATTCTTAATCTCTTCATGTATGGCTCCATTTTTTGTTTTTATTTTAGAGAATTTTCCCAACTCAATATGAAATATGTATCATTTTGTTTCTGGTACTACTCATTTTATAACCACAGTTTTAATGGGTATAAAATATGCCAGAAAGGGTTATATCATAATATACAAGGTGTCCCCCAAAAAATGTATGCACACTCTAACAGCTGATAGCTCAATTTTGTAAATGAAATGTACTTTCATAAACACTGCCTTCAAATTATTCAAAGTGTGCCTATGTCTTGGGATATTACATTTCTCCCCAACAGTTTGCTATTTAAATAACCTGATGCACATCCTTGTGCCTGTCTTTTCCCATATTTCACATGATTGAGACCCAAATATATAAAGATTTCATTGTTCTCATACATGGTTTCCAGTGTAGAAACTTCAAGTAGCTTGACCAAATAATTTATTGTCAAAGCGGGACACTTTGAGAGCAAAAGGGGCCATATTAAGAATTAGGCTGAGACAAGAGGCATCTAAAATGGGCTTATAGTCACCTACTTTCACCACCATTCTCAAGTGTGCAGTGTGAAATAATGTTGGCAGTCCATGGAGAAGGTGTCACAATTGGTGGTCTATGCCAAGTATTCGGTCACAATGTGATACAAACGTAAGTGTCCCTGATCCACACTTCCCTAAACCTTCCTTGGACTCCATGCTTTGAAAAGAGTTACATGAGAAACATCATGGGAAGAAGGGCACACATATCTATAATTTCTTCTGGTTTTAGGAAAAACAGCTATGCACACACAGAGGAGTCACTCTCATTTGCTCTGTCTGTTACTGAGACCCTTCCGGTTTGGTCTCCCGCCCATGGATAGCTACCAATGAGATCACTGGAGACCAAAACTGCTCAGATCTTAGCATAGTCACTTGAGTCTTGATTATACATTTCTGCACACATGACCCATGTTTCATTGATTGTCACTTTCTTTTCTTTTTTTTAAATATATTTTTGAACTGCATCCAGCACGGCCAGTGGTGAACCTGAGGCTGGAGGGCAGTGAAGGATTAAAGAAAACAGACAAGAGAATATAGCTGGGACCAGGTGGGACACTGTTCTCGGATGGAGAGACAGTGCCACCGCCTGTAAGCTGAGTCTTTATTTTATAGTCAGATCCCATGAGGCAAAGCAAGGGTGTGGCAAGATGTTTAAAATGTTCTTGTGAGTTTCGAATCTACTTGATTAAATGCACCTGAGAACTCTATCAAGCTTTGTTTTGGCAGCACTTGCTGCACCTCCCACAGCCTACATCACTCAGCCACTTGGGACCACAGGTTCAGGCCATAAGGTCAAGCTTACAACCATAGCCTTTGGCTATAATTGTGCTGGAGGGCTTTGTCCTCCAAGCTGGGACCTGCACGTAGCTTTGCCATGAGAGGACTGTGCCCTCTCATTAGTCCAAGGCTTGAACCTGTCCAAATATTGTAGCCGCTCTCCACAAATTTTGATTGATTTCAGAGAGAAAGGGAGAGAGAGAGAGAGATAGAAACATCAATAATGAGAGAGAATCATTGATCAGCTGCCTCCAGAGAGAATCATTGATCAGCTGCCTCTTGCATGCCCCCTTCTGGGGATCGAGCCCGCAACCCAGGCATGTGCCCTTGACCAGAATTGAACCGGGGACCCTTCAGTCCACAGGCTGATACTCTGAGCCAAACCAGCTAGGGCTTGGTTGTTACTTTCTAAATCTTCATTTTTCAAACTGTGACATAAAACAATTGGACTCTAACTGCAGCCATGCAGACATTGAGTTAAACTGACTTCTATTGAGCAAACCAATAAAGGAGGAGATAGATCAACATGCTTTTAACCTCCTCTCTAGTGTGACAGCTAAAATAATTAAGGGAAAGAAACAATAAATGTGACATTTGACTAATGTATTAGCAGAAAAACATCTCGGGATTTAAAACTGAATGAGATTTTAGAAATAACCTAACCCAGGCCTTCACCTGTAAAGTGAGGACCCCAGGCCCCGAGTGACACCAGCTGGGTCCCTGAGTCCTGGCCCAGAGCTCTTAGTGCCACAGCGCAGAGCCGCACTTTCTTGTGAGGATGGAGGAAGCAATGTTTGACTTTTCTGTTTGGGGTAAGCAAAGTATGTATTCCCATTATAATGTTCCTAGTGGCCCAGTGCAGATTCATGCACATTGAAAGGAAATTAATTAGAAGAAATATTTTAATATCGCTATTCACCCTTTCTCTCTAATAGAAGTGTCAGAGATGAAAGAAAATTAGTAAAATGTATATGAAAATAATATATCAATTGATTAATAAATAAACAATAACAACATGATATAACAATGACATGATATAAAAACATTGGTAAAAACAATGACTGATAAATTGATTAAACTTATTCTAATATCTCCCTGTACACCACATTAAGAGTAAAAACACTTTCAGAGTGCTTGACCAATTTCCCTTGTGATGAAGTATTTACACCTTTAATGTCACACGCTCTTTGAACTCAAGAGAAAGCAACATATAACTGACCATGTCCGAAAACGGGTTTGGGTAGGAATATTCCTACTCTGTCTGGAGTTTGTCCTTGTGATTTATTAATAGTCATCGCAAATGCTGGCATCACGGGAAACTGTCTTCAAATTAACTTAAATGGGAGGCCAGTGTCAGAAGGGGACAAATAAATTCTTGGAATCAGAACAACCTCCACTTTCTTTCAGCTTCAGAATGTCAACAAAAACAACCAAATTCACGATCGACAATGACATCAAAACACAGGTGTGCAATTGGTGCCAGCGAGAACTTTATATGTATTGTGCATGCGCCAGTCAACGTTTATTTTTAAATTGCCAGTGTGCGTCATATGTACCAGCAGGTCGGACTGTTGGACATAAGTACAGTCAATCACTTAGGCTTTTATATAGATCAGGGGTCCTCAAACTTTTTAAACAGGGGGCCAGTTCACTGTCCCTCAGACCGTTGGAGGGCCGGACTATAGTTTAAAAAAAAACTATGAACAAATTCCTATGCACACTGCACATATCTTATTTTGAAGTAAAAAAACAAAACGGGAACAAATACAATATGTGTATTTGCATGTGGCCCGTGGGCCGTAGTTTGAGGACCCCTGATACAGATAGATAGAAGAGCAGTTACAGAGATGTTTCCAGGCTTGTTTCCCATTGTATAACTAAGCACACAGAGTTTACAACAAAAGCATATAAAGCCTGTGTTAAAGACACTAGAGAGAAAAAGACAAAAATAGGTGGAATCACAATGGAAATGCTCTGCAAAACTTAGACTAATCGCTTATCGTTTTACTTCTTCTCCGGTGGAGTGATACATTCACTTCGCCTTGATGGAAAGACAATGATAAGTTGATTGATTTGCTTGGACAGTATGTCAGAGAGATGAGGAAATTACTAAGGCAATTTGAGAAATAGAAAAATTCCAAAATTATCTTATCTGAAGACGTTATAACTTTTGAACGAAGCTTTTCAAAATACAATCACAGCTGGTGTCTCCAAGATTCTGTTTCTAGGAGACAAACCTGGCTTTGTCATCACATTAGCAAACAGATAAGCAGCTCCCCTGGCTTGCCAATCACCCCTGAAGTATGACCCTAGCAAAGAGTCTGAAACAAAATATTGGTGTAGGCCACACCAGCTCTCACCAAACTCAGAGAAAAAGAAGGGTTACTTGAAGAAAAACATTCAGTTACTTGAGAGAAAAAAATTCATCGCAGCAATTGTGAAGGGAAGACACAATTGCAGATTGAAAGGGGAAGAACTGTTTGAACTCGATCCCTTTAACTCTGGGATCCCTTTAATTCTGTGTCTACCACAACTATTCAGTAAGGGGTCTCCTATCCCCCACAATGTTTCTCTCCCACAGCCCCATCCAAACCTGCAGGTTCCTCAGCAGTTGCCTTGGAGTCATTCCCTGTCTCTGCTCCAAGGTTTGGGGGTGGAACAGGACTCTGGGTCAGAAAGAGAAAGTTGCTGAGAAAAATATAACTTCATAGAACAATGCCATCTCCATGAGGTCAGGCATCCTTCTGTGGTTCATGAATGTGTCCTAGGCTATTAGACCAGTGTCTGACTCATCGAATACTTAAATATTTGTTCAATGAGTGAGCAAACTTCTGAGTCCTTAACCCACTAGAATGAGAGAAGACTGCTTCCGCCATCACTGAGCTCCTTCCTCCCAAAATTTTAACTAAAATTTGATCATCTTGCCGAAACCGGTTTGGCTCAGTGGATAGAGCATCGGCCTGCGGACTGAGAGGTCCCGGGTTCGATTCCGGTCAAGGGCATGTACCTGGGTTGCGGGCACATCCCCGGTGGGGGATGTGCAGGAGGCAGCTGATCGATGTTTCTCTCTCATCAATGTTTCTAACTCTCTCTATCTCTCTCCCTTCCTCTCTGTGAAAAATCAATAAAATATATTAAAAAAAAAAAAGAGCTCGGATTCTCTCTAAAAAAAAAAATAAAATTTGATCATCTTACATGATACTCAGGAAATAATCTCTCTGATCTCCAACCTAATCTGATCCCTCTAGCCATCCTTATTGGCCAAGGCCTTGGTGGTTCTCCAAGGCCTCCAGTTGGCACTCAGGCATTCCCCTGCCTCAAATGGAGCAAAGGAACTTTTGATAAGACCAGGAACCCCAGGCCTAAAGGGTCCCAGGAGACCTTTTCTTTGAGGTCAGAGAGCAATGCACAGCTCCTCTTGCAAATGGGGCCAACAGCCCAGGCTCTCTTGCCCAGGTTGGGGGTTCTCTTTACAAGGGCCACCCTGTCCCTCTCTTCTGCTTCTCCAAGCTTATTTCCTCAAACTTGATCCTGTCCCAAAGGTTTCTGACCTTGCGAAATAAACGACACACACACACACAAAAAAATCCCAGGCCTACTCTGCATTCCTCCCTGACTTCCCCCAGGCACTGACACACAGAACTTACTGTCAGCTCAAATGGATGGACTGGAAAGGGAAAGATGAAGGATAGAAAAGCAATGTCATAAATATCTCAAATATTCAGCTACATGAGTACGTGACCTGGTGCATACAATTAAGTCAACTGTGAGCCCTACAGGTTATTCCACAAAATCAGCTTAAAGGGAAGTAAGAACAGTTGTTTATTCCTCTAAACTGCAATACAGAAAGGAAATACTCATTTAGTAACCCCCCCCCCCCCCACACACACACCCTTTGGTCAATATCCTCCTATAACAAACAGCTTAAAAGAAAGTAAAGAAAGTGATCTCTTCTAAGAAGTGTTTGGGTGTTAAGTTGATCGCCAGCCTGAAAGGCATTAGGGCCACTTTAATAAAAGGATGTAGACTCAGTTTTAAGGCACTTTACTTATATAAAATTATGCTTTTAATCTAATATAATGGCACTTTTTTTCTTGTGAAGATGATAAGCATTATTGATCTCACATCCTAACACATCTTGGGAGTAGGATGAACCTGGATAGTAAGAGCCTTTTTCTCATCCCACCTAACACAGAGGAAACTTCCTAGAAGGAATTCATTTGGAATGAAAGGGAAGCAATTGACTTGCAGGTAAGGGTGGGCAGGGTGGCAGGATTCTTTAGGATGTATGGTGTGAGTTTCAAGAATAATGGCAATAGGCAACCCATGACAGAGGATGAAATTATGAGGCAGGTTGATTTATTAATTATACACAAACAACAAAGGATTGAAAGCAGCTTTTAGAAACGTTCTCAAGTAGTAGGAAATAGGAACATCAGGGAAATACTTCAACTGCAAGCAGGGCCATCCATAAATCTCTGAAATGAGTTGCAATTTTATTCTTCATTCTGATCCATTTCCTTTTGCATCCTATGTCCTCACTTACCTTCCAGAAGAAGCCTACACCTCCAGTCTCCAAGAGAAGAGAAAGCACAAGTGGGAATAATTTTTTTACTAAATTTATTGGGGTGACATTGGTCAACATGAATGTATAGGTTTCTGTATCCTGCACCATGTGCCCACCACCCAAAGCCAAATCTTCTCCTGACACCATATATTAGGACCCCCTTCTCCCGGGAATAATATTTTATAGTGATTACAATGATCAGAATTCCTCAGATTCCTTTTGCTGTCATTTTGCTGTGACCTTCTGACAACTCACATGTCAGGCCAGCCATATCTCTGCTGTGATTTGAACATGTAACATGCTACAGATAAATGCTTCAAAATGAAGTGGGACTGCCTACCTTTAAGCTGCGGGGCATAAGCGGTGAGAGCCTAGTTAAAACATATTAATATTTACTCTTTTTGTGCCTTTTGAATGCTTGCAGGCAGACCTCATTTTATTGCGCTTCACAGCTGTTGTGTTTTCTACACATTGAAGGGAAGACCCTCCACCAGTGAAAACATTACAACTCACTGAAGGCTCAGATAATGGTTAGAGTTTTTTTTTAGCAATAAAGTATTTTTAAATTCAAGGATATACATTGTTTTTTAGAGACTATGGTGTAGTGTGAACATAACTTTTATATGCACTGGGAAACCAAAAAATGTGTGTGATTTGCTTTATTGTGGTACTCACTTTGTTGCAGTGGTCTGGAACTGAACCCGTAATATAGCCGAGGTATGTCTGTATATGTTATAATTGATTACATTTTATTTATTTATTTATTTTAAATATTTTATTGATTTTTTACAGAGAGGAAGGGAGAGCTATAGAGAGTTAGAAACATTGATGAGAGAGAAACATTGATCAGCTGCCTCCTGCACACCTCCTACAGGGGATGTGCCCGCAACCAAGGTACATGCCCTTGACCGGAATCGAACCTGGGACCCTTGAGTCCGCAGGCTGACGCTCTATCCACTGAGCCAAACCGGTTAGGGCTGATTACATTTTAAAAACCAAACTATGTAAACCAGGGATCATTCATCAAATCGAATATTTATGTGACATTTTATTAGATATAAGGTAATGGCAAAATAGACATGCCTCTAATGCAAAGTCAGCTAACTTCAAGTTATCACAGTTGAGATAAGCCATATTTCTAAAACACTTTTTAACACTACTCACTTTTTCAGATTAAAAAAAAATTGTAAGAATCAACTTGCACACCTTTCCTTACCCAATCCATGGGTCCAGTCCCATAAAATGTAAGCCATGTGTACAATTCCAAAGGTTTAAAAGTCCACCATCTTCTATTGCTCCTGTCATTTTCCCTATTACACCAAGACAAATTATAAAAGGAAAATAATGGTTGCTGTCACTGAGCCACTATCCAGTCTCTTAGAACCTGGCCTGATACCAACTTCTGTCCCAGACTTCACTACTTGTTCATGAAATAACCACACTTCATGAGCAACCAAGTCGAATTTCAGTCTATTTTTAAAGACCTTACAATAAAGGCTAATTTCAGGTATACATTCTCTGTTTTTCCACAGTTCTTCTCCATGAGGCACAGGTCCGCCACGTAATGTTGAAACAGGTACATGTTTCCATAAGGAGAAGTATGTTTTCCTGAAGTCATTAAGTAATTAAACCACAATGTGAAGTCTTACTTTCTGGTATAAAAGTGTTAACATTCTTGTAAAACCACAGATAAGTTACCAGTCATATAACCAGAAACCTCAAGAATGAAAGATGCCTCTGTAAAATGTTCCAATCTTCCTGTGGCAGGTACTAAACAAAAAGCACCATCTGCTGTGTGTTCAGGAGAATTTCCTGCTACACATACTGAACTATGTCCCTGACCAAAGAGGTGTGAAATACGGCTGCAGGTGAACAGGTTATGATCACAAATTCAAGGATATTTTGAATAACAATATGAGAGAGAGAATACACCCTGCTTATTTTCTTCAGCATTTGGGATGTTACATAGCCTGTTGAATAAGTATCTAAGCATCCTATTGAAGTTACTATTTAGCAATGAAAGTTCACTTCACTAATAATTATACATGCAAAGAAACTAATTTTTAAAATATTTCATGTTGTCAAATTACTTTGTAATATTAAAAATTGGAAAGGGCCCTAGCCGGTTTTGCTCAGTGGATAGAGCGTTGGCTGCAGACGGAAGGGTCTCAGGTTTGATACCGGTCAAGGGCAGGTACCTCGGTTGCAGGTTTGATCCCCAGCCCAGGTCAGGGGCAACCAATCAATGTGTCTCTCTCACATCAATATTTCTTTCTCTGTGTCTCTCCCCCTTCCTCCCACTCTCTAAAAACCAGTGGAAAAAATATCGAGTGAGGATTAGCAACAACAACAAACAGTGGAAAGGCCTTGTAAGGAATGGTTTGGAGCATGGCCCAGATTCCCGCTTCAGGACCAACGCACTCAATCCCCCAGCTGCTGAGAATATCAGTGTTGATGGCTCACAGCCAAGTCCTCTTCTGCATCTCGCCCTCTGACAAGGTTTTGCCTCCTTTCCCTGGGGTATCCCACATTTCATGACTGGTTAATAACAGGGTGCAAAGGCCTGCCTCCTTACGACAATTCAGGATGACTGAGTGGAAATCCCAGCTTCATAGCCCACTATGGTTTTGGCTGAGGCCTCTACTGCAAATTGTTCACAGTTCAATTTCTCCCTCTATCCAACTCTGCTTCCATCACTCCATTACAGATGTTGTTCCCAAGAGCACATGCCAATAATCTTTCTGTACACAAATATCCCATTTGCGTCTGCTTCCCAAAAAACTCATCCAAAGACAGTTGGTATTGAAAGTGGTCCTGGAAATTAGACTCTAAAATTGGGTTTGGGGGCTGATTCCCTGCCAGCCAGCTGCCAACAGAATCCCATCCCTAGTGAGGGGCGTACTGATAGCACCTGGCACTGTGCTTACTAATTTGCATCCACTTATGCTGAAGCTATGTCCCCACCTGCTTACCTGTAATTAAAAAAATAAAACATAGGGCTTTCTGCATTTATTATATTGACTTTTTTCTCGCTATAGTTTGGACAAGACTGCCACCTCCTGGAGACGCTGGTGAACACTGGGGACTGAGGCGCTCTCATCCGCTTGGGGAACCAGTAATAGGAAGTTGTTTGCGTCTCAATGCTAGCTCCGTATCTCTCCTTGAAATTAAACCAATGCCTAACCCCTCACAACCTCTGCGAACAAATTTTTGTATAGAAACAAGACTTCAAAGGACTTGCGTATCACACTGTTTTAACGTGGAAACTTAAACAAAAGCTAACATATGTAGCTCGCAATATGCCAAGTACTTTCTTAATCCTTACAACAGCCCTATGAGGTGGGAACTATTATAATAAACACCTCCACATTACAGATGAAGAAATTAAGTTCTAAGGGAGTTTAAAGCGACTGGGCATTAAGCGAAAGTGTTGATATCATCACTGGCTAATGAGAACTAAAGGGCTGAGTTAAAGTATTAGGTAGGTGTGGGATGTCCTAGAGCGCTGCTGGAAATAGACCGCTAGTCAGGATCAGGATTGTGCGCTTTAATTGCCCTAAGTAGCTCTTTCTGTTTCTGATCTGAGAAATTGCTTTTCTTTGCTTACACCCCTGGATAGTTGGAACTCCAGTGATTGCCTAGGCACGCCAGCTCCGTAACTAAGTAACCGCCTCGCTCTACCGGGCATGCGCACAAACCCTGAGGCTATTTGTAGGAGGCCGACGGCGAGCGGCGCGGCGGGGTCCCAGCATTCCTTTCGCGCCACCACCAAGATGGCGGCGCCCATGTTGCGGTGCATTTCTCCGAGCCGGTGGTTTTGCACCCCGGGCCCGTTGGCAGTCTTGCCCCGGGGGCTGCGTGAAGCCCACTCGGGCGATAAGGGGTTGCTGGCGGTGCAGAAGGCTCGGGGTTTGTTCAAGGAGTTCTTCCCCGACAAGGGCACGAAGGTAGAGCTCCCAGAGCTCTTCGACCGTAGCATCGCGGGCAACCGTCCCCAGACCATCTACTGCGGCTTCGACCCCACGGCGGACTCGCTTCATGTGGGGCACCTGCTGACGCTGCTGGGCCTCTTTCACTTCCAGCGAGCCGGCCACAACGTGATCGCCCTCGTGGGAGGCGCCACGGCGCGCCTGGGAGACCCCAGCGGGCGCACCAAGGAGCGCGAGGCGCTGGACGCGGAGCGCGTGGGCAGCAACGCGCGCGCCCTGCGCCGAGGGCTCGAGGCCCTGGCAGCGCATCACCAGCAGCTCTTCTCCAATGGGCGGGCCTGGGGCAGCTTCACGGTGCTGGACAACTCGGCCTGGTACCAGGAGCAGCACCTGGTGGACTTCCTGGCGGCGGTGGGCGGCCACTTCCGCATGGGCACGCTGCTGAGCCGGCTGAGCGTCCAGACCCGGCTCAAGAGCCCCGAGGGCATGAGCTTGGCCGAGTTCCTGTACCAGGTGCTCCAGGCCTACGATTTCTACTACTTGTTTCAGCGTTACGGATGCCGGGTGCAGCTGGGCGGATCTGATCAGCTGGGCAATATCACGTCGGGATACGAGTTCATCAACAAGTAAGCGTCTCTCGGCCCTGGAGAAATCCTGGGACCAGATCATTGACACGCGAAATAGCCGGCGATGCACTGTTAGGATTGTGAAGTGACGCCCGTCGTCCAAGCCTTTGTTGGTTTTCCCCCCAAGTAAGGGTCTGCAATGGTGTTAACATTATCATCGGCCAATGAGAACTAGAGGGCTGAGTTGAAGTGTTAGGTATGGGAGGTAGCCTAGAGCTCTGCGGGAAATAGACCACTAGTCAGGATTGTATGTTTTAATTCCCCTAAGTAGCTCTTTGTGTTTCTGATTTGAGAAACTGCTTTTCTTCGTTTATACCTAAGCAGGTATATAGGCTTCCTTGAGTAGCCTCTGCTTTAGCTCGGCACCTTCCGTGAAGCGAGGGATGAGCCACAGGGCTAGCCCAGGTGCGACTCATTTTTTTAAAAGTCCCTTTAAGTTAACTCCTTTAGTGTCTCCACTGACTCCCCCGTTAGCAGCACCTCCCCTTGGCTTGCCCAGAGTCACTGGTTCAATTGCTATTCAGAACGACTAATGCCAGAATAGAGTGAAAGCTGTAAGAAGTCACAGAAGTTTTCTTAGAGCAAGAGACCGCCCGGAAATTTGAAGCGTGATTAGCAGAATCTGCCATCACCTGTGCCTGAAACACATAATGAAGTTTTCCTTTCTGCATAGGTTGACTGGAGAAGACGTATTTGGAATCACTCTTCCTCTGATTACAAGTACAACTGGAGCAAAACTGGGAAAGTCTGCTGGCAATGCTGTGTGGCTGAGCAGGGATAAGACATCTCCATTTGAACTGTATCAGTTCTTTGTCAGGCAGCCAGATGATGCGGTAGAAAGGTGAGTTCTTAATAGTGTGCTGAGAAAAATTAAGCTCATGATACATACAATCTCTATGTATGCTTGGTTGTTGTTGTTTTAAATATATTTTATTGATTTTTTTACAGAGAAGAAGGGAGATTGATAGAGAGTTAGAAACATCGATGAGAGAGAAACATCGGTCAGCTGCCTCCTGCACACTCCCTACTGGAAATGTGCCCGCAACCAAGGTACATGCCCTTGACCAGAATCGAACCTGGGACTCTTGAGTCCGTAGGCCGACGCTCTATCCACTGAGCCAAACCAGTCAGGGCTTGGTTATTGTTTTTTAAGTTATATTCTATTAAAGGCATAAACAGTTGCAACACAGAACATTGTAACTTTAATTGTCCTGAAGTTAAACACTTTTGTTGGTTAAGGCAGATAACCACTGTGGTTGCTAGAAAACTTAGATCCAAGATCCTGATCTGTATCTGGCAAGTCCAGTAAAACCTTGATATATAAAGACTAATTCTGGTGAAGGGGTGTCCATTAAAGCTGCAAGTCCAGTATATAATAAAGTAGGTTTTCCGAATGTGTATGTTAGAAATTGACAAATTAGTTTACTTGTTTTTACTTTTGTAGACACGTTTGTGTAATTAAAATTATGTATGAAAAGTTTAATTTCACAGAAAAGTTTTCCATATGTATTGTAGTTTTAAATTTATACTGAATAGGTCTAGTAAATGTGTGCATTCACCAGTTACGGAGACGAAACAAATGCCCTCAGCTGGGGCGTGGCCTAGCGCACATGGGAACAGCAGCTGGCACTGGTTAAAACTGCTGCAGAAAGTCATGCCATTCGACAACAGAACCAATTACCAAGCTTGATTCGGTGTGCTCATTCCCTGAACATTGTTTACAAGCAGTGACTCTTGGATTTAAATATACAGACTATAGCTGTAGATATGTAATATTTATTTATGTAGGCAAAATTACTAGTGTTTTTTCCAATGTATGATGTATTCGCTAGAATTTATTAAAAATAACAATAACAAAAAAAATAACCTGTTAATGTAATTATAAACAAATCTTGGTTAAAAGCATTTTAAAATTTACAGGGTGTTAATTTTCACATATGACACGTGAACCAGATTTTGTTTAATAAATCCAAAGTCTGTTAAATCCAGGTCTGCAAAATCGAGGGTTTATTGTATTTGAGCTCTGACTTCCCGTCCCCAATCTTCTCTTTATTTCCCTATGTGTCAAATTAATGGTGTGTCTATTCATGAAGTTGTCCATTTATCTAAAACATTTTTTGAAAGTGGGTAATTGCTGTCTTGTGTGGCATGTCTTGCCCAAGGAATGTAATATCATAATAATAAAAGGCCAAGAGGTGTGACGACCAAACAACCAGCCGCCATGAGGTGGCATTGACCACTTCTTGGTCCCTCTCCACCTGCCCACACCCCACCCTCGAGCGGGGTTGGGGCGAGACTGGTGAGCGGGCTGAACTGCTGACCTCTTGGTCCCTCCCCCCAGCCCACAGGCTCAGATGGATCAGCGATGGTGAACGGGAGAACCAGGGTGGGTGGCAGGAGGAACGGGCTGGCTATCAGGCCGTTGGGATCACCAGCTCATCCACAGCTGCTCGGGGTGAGCCCCCGGGAAAGCAGGTGCCAGCAACTTCACCTCCATGCACGTGCACCAGGCCGGCCACTGATGGAAGTGCTGCCCGCTCAGGACCACTCACGCCAGGACAGGTAGGTCGCAGGCGCACCCCGCAGCCTCCGTCAGCACCTCAAGCCCCAGCAGCAGTGGCGGCAGCAGCGGCGCTCACGTGAGCAGCCCCAAACAGGCAGCACATTCCATCAGTGGCCAGCCCAGCGCACGCACATGGAGGTGAAGTCTCCGGCACCCATTTCCTGCAGGCCTGAGCCCCGGAGCAGCCGGGGATGAGCTGGTGGTCCCTACGGCCTGACAGCCTGGCGGCAGAGGCAGCATTCAGCCTGGTGAACGGGCAGAAAATGGCCCTGATCGCAGGAGGCTAGGCCTAGGGACCCTACCCACACGATTTAATGGTGCGCTGGGCCTCTAGTAAGGAAATAAACAGGTGAGGGCAAGCCATCTAAATTGGTGGTATTTCTAGCAGGGGAACAGTCTGGCTCCTAATGCACATTTCAGCTTGCCACAGCGGGGAGATTTGATGCAATGGTGCAGTAGGCAGATTCGGAAAATATTCCAATGAGTCCCCTGATGGAATCAGGACAATACGTTTAGTCCATTGTTCCTGCAAAGTCTTAGTCTCCATTTAAGCATTTTGCCAAGTTTGAGGTGGACTAGGGAGTGGGGCCATTGGGGCAAGTGGTGAGGCCTCTGACATGGTGATATGTCCCTGGGGTGTCATCTCTAGTGTAGGGGGCATAATCATCTCCAATGGCAAACTCTTGAGCTGGGGTGATATCACCTGAAGCATTGTCCTCTCTAGTGATAAGTCCATCTCACTAGGGGTGCGGTCCTCTGGAGTGGTTGCCACTAGTGGGTTGGTGACCCTCCCATGTGGCTGTCCAGTTGGGGTCTTGGTCATGGGCTAGGGGTCATTTATTGATGAGGGGCTCATATTGGACTACCCATCCTCAATCAAGTCATCAACGTGAAGCAGAAGGCAAGATGATGGAAAAGCATAGCAGAAAGGGGAAGATGAGCCTGAGGGAAAATAAATGGATGTTGTCATGGAGGTAAAAGCTTGACTCCCAGAGGACACCAAAGGTGGGATTTGGAGGAGCGTATGATAGTTGGTATATGGGGTATGTAGTTCCCCAGGGTGTGAGAATTAAGCAAGATGAGGGCTTGGGCAAGAGTTCAGTCCATTTTGGGAACCACTTGCCTGAAAGTAATTTAAGGAGTGTCTTTGAAAAGGCTGTTGTGATGCTCAATGACTGAGAGTTCCCAAGGGGAGTCTGGTGTAAGTATTTAATGATTGTGGAGGCATATCTGGAAGCCCCAGCAGAAGGAGGGCAGCGGGCAATGAAATCAATCAGCTAGTGGGAGCATGGTCAATCTCCCCAAGGGAATATGTCCTCATGTAGATAGCTTCCATTGTTTGGTTTGGGAGCAGAAAATGCAATTGTCTATCATAACTTTGGCTGCCACAAAAGAGAAAGGAAGTCCCCTCATTTGAGCCCAAGTTGTTAGGGCATGAATTCCCCAGTGACCTGAGATTATAGAGTCCATTTCTCAAGCTGGTTGGGAAGGGTTGCTACCCTAAGAAGTCTGTACCATGCAGAGTGTGGAGGGCTCAGTGAGGAAGTCTATGATATTGTTGAAAATGTCTTCTGGCATAGAGCGGTTAGTATGAGCAGAAACGAGTTACAATGATAGGAATTGGGGACTCCTTCCCTAGCTGGGCACCCCAAATGGGCTTGTCTATATATGAGAAAAGTGTCCCTTAGCCATTGGCCAGATCAAACTATAAGGCGATAATAAGTTCACAGTTGTGAGTACACGAAACAGAGTTTATTGTTGTGTTATTTCCACACGAACAACTATAAACCTTTGCCCACCCCTGTACAATTGGCAATATGTTTATTCAAGATGGATGTCTTTGAATAGACTATATCCCATGTACATTTTTGCCTCCTTTGTAGATTGTTAATTGACCATAAAGGAATGGGTTTGTTTCTGAGCCCTCTATTCTGGTCCATTGATGTATATGTCTGTTTTTATGCCAGTACCATGCTGTTTTTTATTACTATGGCCTTGTAGTATAGTTTGATATCAGACAGCATGGTTCCTCCAATTTTGTTCTTCTTTCTCAAGATTGTTGAGGATATTTGAGGTCTTTTGTGGTTCTATATGGATTTTTGGAATATTTGTTCTAGTTCTGTGAAATATGACATTGGTATCTTGATAGGAATTATGTTGAATCGATAGATTGCTTTGGATAGTATGAACATTTTAATGATTTTAAGTCTTCCTATCCATGAACTACAGTATATGCTTCCACTTATTTATATCTTTTTCTATTCCTTTCTTCAATGTTTTATCATTTTCCAAGCACAAGTCGTTTACATCCTTGATTAAATTTATTCCAAGGTATTTTTTTAATGCAATTGTAAATGGGATTGTTTTCTTATAGTTCATTATTGGTGTATAAAATACAACTGATTTCTGGATATTTATTTTGGTGAATTCGTTTATCAGTTTTAGTAGGGTTTTTGTGTAGGTTTTTTGTTTGTTTTTTGGTGAAATCTTTAGGGTTCTCTATATACAGTATCATGTCATCTACAAATAATGACAATTTTACTTTTTCCTTTTCAATTTGGATGCCTTTTATTTCTTCTTGTCTGGTTGCTGTGGCCAGGACTTCCAGCACTGTGCTGCATAAGAGTGGTGAAAGTGGACATCCCTGTCTTGTTCTGTTCTTAAGGAAAACACTATTAGTTTTTGCCTTTGAGTATGATGTTGTTTGTGGGTTTGTTATCTATGGCCTTTATTACATTGAAGTATGTTCCCTCTTTGCTGAGAATTTTTATCAAAAATGAGTGCTGGATTTTTATCAGTGGGTGCATCTATTGATATGATCATGTGATTTTTGTTCTTTATTTTGTTATGTTGTGTATCATGTTTATTGAGTTGCAGATATTGTACCAGCCTTGCATGCCCAGAATAAAGCCCACTTGATCATGGCATATAATCTCTTTAATGAATTGCTACCTCTGGTTTGTTAATATTTTGTTGAGGATTTTAGCTCTATGATCATCAGGAATATTGGCTTATAATTTTCTTTCTTTGTAGTGTCTTTATCTGCCTTTGGAATTAGGATAATTTTGGCTTCGTAAAAGGAGCTTGGGAGTCCTCCCGCCTCTTGAGTCTTTTGGGATAGTTTGAGGATAGGTGTTAGTTCTCCTTTGAGTGAATGTTTGGTAAAATTCACTTGTGAAACCATCCAATCCAAGACTTTTGTTTGTTGGGAGTTTTTTTTATTACTGCCTCAACCTCATTAGTTGTAATCTCTCTATTCAGATTTTCTGATTCTTCCTGCTTTAGTTTTGGAAGATAGTATGTTGCTAGGAATATCCATTTAGTCCAGATTGTTTAATTTGCAAGCATATATTGTTGTTCGTAATATTTTTTTACAATCCTTTGTATTTCTGCAGAGTCACTTGTTACTTCTTGTCTTTCATTTCTGATTTTATTTATTTGAGTCCTCTGTTTCTTAATGAGTTTGGTTAAAGCTTTATCAATCTTTTTATCTTTTCAAAGAACCAGTTCTTGGTTTCATTGATCTTTTGTATTTTTTTTTAGACTCTAATTTATTTATTTCTGCTCTGATCTTTTATTTCCTTTCTTCTACTCACTTTGGACTTTGTTACTGTTTTCTAATTTCTTTAAGTGTAAAATTAGATTGTTTGAGATTTTTCTTATTTTCTGTAATGCTATTAATTTCCCCCTTAGGACTGCTCTCACTGTATCCCATAGATTTGGGCCATTGTATTCTCATTTTTATTTGTTTCGATGTATCTTTTGATTTCTTGTTGACCTCATTGTTAACCCATTCATTGTTTAGTACCATGTTAGTTAGTTTCCATGTCTTTGTATGTTTTTCAGTGTTTTTCTTGTGATTGATTTCTAGTTTCATATTATGGTAAAAGAAGATGCTTAATATGAATTGAGACTTGTTTTATATCCTAACATGTGATCAATCCTAGAAAATGTTCTGTGTCCACTTGAAAAGCATTTACATTCTGCTGCTTTGGACTGAAATGCTCTGAACACATCAGTTAAATCCATCTCAGACATTTCTCTTAGCAAGATGACAAATTTAGAAGGAATATGTCAGAATCAAAATTTAAGGATGAATAGAAGGAATTGGTTAATTCCTCATTTCTTGTTCCAATGATTCATAATATGGATACCAGTGCTGCAAAAATTTCTCCATGAAGTTTAGTTGGCCACAAATTCAGTAGTCACATAGCTACCAAAAAACAGTATCATGGACAGCATTTTTCATTAATACAACATTAAAAATTGATCAATTACTAAGCTGCTCTTTATATTTCTTTTCACAATAATCATATATGATACCTACGTTGCCAATATGTGTTCTCCCACGTGTAGATAAACTTTTATTCAGGTACACTTTATACTAGATCTCTGGCAGAAATGTAAAAAATCAAAGTCCCACTGTCTTGCTCTTACCCAAAAGAAACCTAAGGCCTACAGAGAACTGCCATATGACCCAGTGATCCCACTTCTGGGACTATGTCTGAAGAAATACAAAACACTGATTCAGAAGACTGTAGCGTTATTTACAATAGCCACGATTTGGAAGCAGCCAACTGCCCATCAGTAGATGAGTGGATAAAAAAGCTGTGGTACATTTGCACAGTGGAATACTACTCAGCTGTAAAAAAGAAGGAAGAAGAAAATCTTACCTTTTTCGACAGCATGGATGGACCTGCAGAAGTATTGTGCTAAGTAAAATGAGCCAGTCAGAGAGAGACAAATACCATGTGATTTCACTTAGATGTGGAATCTAATGAACAAAATAAAATAGAAACAGACTCATAGATACATAGAATAAACTGACAGCTGTTAGAGGGGAGGGTTATGAGGACTGGGAGAAAAAGGTGAAAGGAATTAAGAAAAAACAAACACCTCATTGACACAGACAACAGTATGGTGATTACCAAGGGGGAAGGGATATGGGGGGGGCGGGGTGAAGAAGGTAAAAGGGGGGTAAATAGTGATGGAAGGAGACTTGACTTTGGATGGTGAACACAAAATATAATATACACATACGTGAAAAACAAAAGTGTAAAATAAAAACATGTTTGGGAAGAATGCACACAAATTTAGATTGGTGATTATCTCTGGGGGCAAGAGGAGAATATGATGGGGCTGGGGCCTTCATCTGTACCTTTGTTATTTTGTGACTTTTAAAGAAAGAAAGATCATGCTCTGGCCAGTGTGTCTCGGTTAATTGAGCATCATCCCATGCACCCAGAGGTCAAGCATGGGATTCCCAGTCAGGGCACATGCCTGGATTGCAGGCTTGATCCCCATTAGGAGGTGTGCAGGAGGCTGCTGATTGATGTTTCTTTCTCTCTCCCTCTCCCTTCTTTTTCTAAAATCAGGTTTTTTTTTAAAAAACATTTGTTAAAAAATAAATAAAGATCTGAAACAAAGATGGCAAAATAGTAACACCTTCAGTCTGGGTGGCATGTGTATGATTGTCTTATGTCCAGTACATTTCTGCATAATTGTTATGTTTCACAATTAAGAATAATTTTAAAAGTAAAGGGAGCCACAGATAAAAACTAGGTATGTGATCTAAATGTAACACTTTATTTTTTGTCCCGAAGGTACCTGAGGCTCTTCACTTTTCTGCCCCTTCCAGAGATTGACCACATAATGCAGCTGCACGTCAAAGAGCCAGAAAAGCGGGGTCCTCAGAAACGACTTGCTGCAGAAGTCACGAAGCTGGTTCATGGGCAAGAAGGGCTGGATTCTGCTAAAAGGTGGCCTTTCCCAATAATGAACACTGATGAAGTTCTTTAGTTAATAGTAAACTTGGGAAAATTTAGAGCCGCACTGCTTTCAAGTTGTCCTTCACTGCTAAGAAGGATTGTCAGTGTGGGCTATAGTTGCTTTTAGATAGTCTCTCTTTATCATAAAAAAAGACGATCCTGAATTAAGTTTATAAATTATACCAGGTATGTTGCTGTTTCAGAAACTTTCAGTCTAGAACATAGTGGGGACTTCATAATTGGTTACTGTGTATTAGGATGTGTATCTGAATAAGCAGTCGCATGATGTTGTCCTCAAACTGTTTTTCAGGTGTACACAAGCCCTTTATCACAGTAGCGTAGATGCACTGGAGGTCATGTCTGATGAAGAGTTAAAAGAGTTGTTTAAAGAAGCTTCATTTTCTGAATTAGTTCTTGACCCTGGAACAAGCGTCCTAGATACGTGCCGCAAAGCAAATGCCATTCCAGATGGTCCCCGGGGGTAAGATTACTTAACTTTCAGATTCATAGTTAATTCACTAGTAAATGTTATAATTCACAGCATGTGTTTCCACAGCGTGTTTTCCTGATAATTCATTAACGGTGTCTCATTTCTTCTAGGAGTTATGTTGGTCTGAGAACAGTGGTTCTCAACCTTCCTAATGCCGCGACCCTTTAATTTAGATTAGTTATCTAATCTGTCTAAAGTTGTTGTTTAGGAACCAATTTCTCCCCATGTTGCAGTGACCCCCAACCATAAAATTATTTTCATTGCTACTTCATAACTGTAATTTTGCTACTGTTATGAATCGTAATGTAAATATCTGATATGCAGGATGTATTTTCATTGTTACAAATTGAACATAATTAAAGCATAGTGATTAATCACAAAAACAATATGTAATTATATATGTGTTTTCTGATGGTCTTAGGCGACCCCTGTGAAAGGGTTGTTCCACCCCCAAAGGGGTCTCGACCCACAGGTTGAGAACTGCTGGTCTGAGAATAAAGTGAAAACTGAGATTAATGGTGATAATAGCTTAATTTTCAGCTTATTGCTGAAAATAGCTTAAATTTCCTATGAAGTCAAGTACTACTATACTGCTTCTTATTAAATGGAACCCAGTTAATTTGTCCTCCAGCATTGGAAAAGGCTTGCATTTAAGGAATCAGTATCTATAATAATAAAAGCATAATATGCTAATTAGACCAGACATACTTCCGGACAACCTTTCGGACGAAGCTGGGCTGCAAGGGAAGCCAGTGTTAGCAGCCGGGGGAAGGAAGGCCTACTCTTGCACAAATTCCGTGCATCGGGCCTCTAGTATTAAATAAGTACAGTGAGATCTGTCAGCTCAGGATGGTCACAGTTTGAGAAGGTCACAAGAACAGAGGCCCTAAGTGGACAGAGCCACATGAACCCTCTCATTTCAGTCTGTATCCTCTTTATTTGGGGGAGTAGAATGGTTATCCAACCTGTTTAAAATATTAGTTGAATTTCAGAAAACAAGTAAGCATGTGATATAACTTCCTAAGACTGTTATAAACTACATACAGTTATTCCTCTTTTGAATTTTATTTTCTTATTCAGGAAGCAGGTAGAATATTTAAATTCCTCAGTTATGTGGTATTATTAGGGAGTAAGGTGTTCCATAAGGTGTTATAGGGCTTATATTTGATGCTTATCCATTTATAAATGAAACTGTGATGTAGAAGAAGCATTAGTTGGCCAAAAGACCCTGGGTCCCTCACCTACAGGAGTTCTAGCATAAGTCAAACAGTTATCAGTCCATGTTCATGGTTATGAAGGACATTTGTTATAATTGGTGGGTGTGTTTTTCCCAATTATTCAGTATTATTTGCCTCTATCCCAAAGTGTTTAGATTTTTCTATAAGGAGAAAATATCCATTGTCTCTCTTTGTATCACCTGCCACTCCACCTTATTGATTTCCTGATATGCTAGTTTAGTTAATATTCACTGAACTGAGGGTGGTATCATGCATTTCCCACAGTGAGTCAGCGGTTCTAAGCCTTTTCCTCCCTGTGGAAGCATTTTTCATTTCCTTCTGAACTGTTCTAGTGGTTTATTTACTGATAACAAAAGTTTTACTGCTACTTAAGATGACGCCATATCTGATTTAGCCAGAGTTCTAAATAATACATTTTTTTTAGATTGTATAAGCTTGTGCTTTTAAACAAAATGTAGACCATGATCTGGAAACAATAGCAAACAGCTTAAAATAACGCTTTGTAAGAGAAAATTTGTTCCTAAATATTAAATCATTTACTGTTGAGCTAAAACCACGCATAGTAGTTTCTTAACTTCGGTAACATATTCAGATAAAACCGAGATTTGCCTTGCAGAAGGACTTCAAAGGCCTTTCATGCGCTAGCCCTCTACTGAAATCTCACCTCCTTCTGGCTACTCCCATGTTTCCTCACTGTTCATGAAAATAACTGCAACTTACTCCCAGTTTCAGTGACTCTTCTTTCAGGAAAACTTCCAATCCCCACCCCTCGGTGCACTCCTAGAGCTAGTAGCTCATGACAGCGTTTGATCAGTGTGCCAGAATTGCTCATTTGTTTGCCTTTCTCCACAAGTTTGCTATATTCTATTTACATTTAGTGCATAGTAGAGCTCTGTAAATGTTTATTGAATGAATTGCATAGATAACTTGAATAAAACCTAATTACTTTACATAGGCCAGCAAAAACTTTTTAGTAATCTATAATTTATTAGTG
Source organism: Myotis lucifugus (assembly GCF_000147115.1). NCBI lineage: Eukaryota > Metazoa > Chordata > Mammalia > Chiroptera > Vespertilionidae > Myotis > Myotis lucifugus. Next base: position 5,999,867 of record NW_005871078.1, read on the forward strand.
TATTGATTTTGTATTTCTGAAATTAGCCAACTTTTTAAAAGTTTTGCTTTGTGTTTTAACAAAATTTGCCCTTATTTGCATATACTCAGAATATAATTTGAAAGGGTTTTCCAATTTCATAAGCAAGTTTCTTAAAAATCTCTGTAGCTAATACTGTAACAGCAGGTCCTCAAATAAAGTCATTTCATTATGTTGATGAGAAAAAACAGGAGTTTCTGGCCAGGCCCACTGTGTGGAGTTTGTATGATCTCCCCATGTCTTTGGGGGGGTTTCCAGGGACCCCGGTTTCCTCCCACATCCCAGAGATGTGCACATGAGTCGTGTCTACATTGTCCCAGTCTGAATGTGTGTGTATGTGTATGCACATGCATGTGCACACACATGCCCTGCAATGGAAGGGCGTCCTGTCCACGGTTGGTGCCTGCCTTTGCACTCTGAGCTGCTGGGCTGGGGAAAGCTCCAGCCACGGGCAACCCTGAATTGGCATTAGGGGGTTGGTCTTGTGGGGTTTTTTTTGTTTGTTTGTTTTTTAAAGAAGGGATTGAGATTTTATTTATTTATTTTTAAATATATTTTATTGATTTTTTTACAGAGAGGAAGGGAGAGGGACAGAGAGTCAGAAACATCAATGAGAGAGAAACATCGATCAGCTGCCTCCTGCACATCTCCCACTGGGGATGTGCCCGCAACCAAGGTACATGCCCTTGACCAGAATCGAACCTGGGACCCTTCAGTCCTCAGGCCGACGCTCTATCCACTGAGCAAAACCGGTCAGGGCTGGTCTCGTCTTTATTGATCTTAAATGTATATATAACTCAGTTATTTCAGTGTTTAATATTAGAAGTGTTCTGAGTCTGTAGTTTGAAGTTTTGTGATATTTTTGTGACCAGAAATATGCCATAGGAACTTAACTCTATTATCATTCAGCCTATGATAAAATTGGTTTTGTTAAATGTTGTTTCACTTAAAGTCAGTTTCCAAGAACCTATGAACAATATTAAGTGAGGACTTCATGTAGTCACTTGTATCTCATTAAAAGCAGCGATGTCCTGGAAGTTTCTTTTCTGTGATTTTTCTCCCCAAGGTAGGGGGCGCCCTCCAGAAAGTGATCCATTATTCCAATTCACTTTATTGTTAAACCCACTAAACAGTTCTATCAAGAGATGAGATATCCCAGCTCTTTTTCGCTAGGAAACAAGAAGCCTATTATGCCTTAAACCTCCTTTAGAAGAACATTAAAAGGAGACATAATCCAGTGAAAGTGAAGATAAATTCAGTGATTTAGTGCTAAAAGGTTTCAACTGGAGAGCCCCTGAAATTTAAATGAAAAACAATAATGATGTATCTGTATTATGGGGAAAGATCAACAGTGGTTGGATTTATGTAGTTACTAAATATTTCTGTTTTTAGGTATCGGATGATAACAGAAGGCGGAGTCAGTATAAATCACAGACAAGTAACAAATCCAGAGAGTGTTTTGGTTGTTGGACAACATATTCTTAAGAATGGACTTTCATTACTTAAAATAGGAAAAAGGAATTTCTACATTATAAAATGGCTTCAACTATGATGAAAAATCCTTCTGATGATTCAAACTTACCGCCATTCATTCTCAAGATATACGAAAGGTTGGCTCCAGAACTTAACATTCCTTCACTTACGCCAATCAGCAGAGAATGGAGTATATACTCTAGGCCTCACAGTGTGAGTAATTTCATTATTTATATAGGTTGGTTAATAAGTTGTCTAAATGATGGGATTTTATTTCTTGATCCTTAAACATTAAGGACTACCATAGAAAACCATGGTTTCCAGAGTTAGTATGTTTTAAAAATTATACTTTATGAAAAAACTAAATGCTGTCTTTCCAGTCCTATCTTGCTCTCCTTTTTGGACATGAGGAACAATGAAAAAGAGGTAACCTAAGGAATTGCAGATACTTTTATATCAAGTATATATATCTCACTGATCTCGCTAATGTCTGTATTAAAACCAGCAGTGCCTCTAGCATCCACATTAGAAATCTAGTACTGGAAACTGATTTTTGTTGTTGTTTAGGAACCAAATACAGTTCTTAGAAAAGATTAAAATTCAGTACTTGACTTTTCAGAAAGTTTCTAATTATTTTCCATTCCCTTACCTGTGTTTCAGTGGAACTAAATTTACTCACCACCTTATTTTGTCAAACTAAATGTAGCAATATTTTATAAATTTAAAAACTTTTACATTAGTTTTAAGTTTCAACTTCTGTCCCCCACCAGATTACAACTTGAGATAAACTGAAAACTTAAGTAACCAAAGAAGTAAAATAGGCAAATATTATGTTATACCAACTATCCAATTATATGAGAATATCAAAAGATACTCGGGTAAGGGAAGTTTTCAGGTCAAATTTAAAGGATTTCCTATCAAGACTTAGTTAAGCTCTACATAGTTTAGGCAAATTAAATCTCCAGAACTTAAATTTCCACATATGACAAATCCATTTCCCTGAGGATCAAGTGAAAGGCACAAACATACAGAATGGTTCATAACCAAATTTACTCTAGAAAACCTTACAGGCAGCAAAGAGTGGCTTTAATGTTCAAGTTCTAGCCATTTGCTACCTGGATTACTTAGAGAAAGTCACTGTCTTTATATGCAAAAATGGAGATGTAATAATACTTCAGTGAATTGTTAGAATCTAGTAAGAAAGTCAAAACTTTGATACAATATACACTGTATTAGATTTGTAAGTTAAAAAGCTAGAGTTTATCTAAACCTTTTTCTGGGAGTAAAGTGAGGAAGAATTCATTTATTGATAAACTTTAATGTCATTTCATACCAGCAATTTTATTTACACAGCAAGAACATACAGGTATCCATTATAAATGTCATAGATCATCTCCACATTTCAGAACTTAACCCAGTTTAGAGCCAACAAAGGTTTCTCTTGCCACACCTCTCTTGCCTATTTTTCTTTGTTCTAGTACAAGGTATGTAGTACTAGAAAGTGCATTACCATAGCATGTCTTTAAAGGGAACATTTTTTAATTGGAAATCTGTTTGATATACTGGAGAAAGATGCGTTAGAAGGGTTTTTCCCCCCCTTATAAATTCAAAAGGCTAAAACAGTAGTTATCTAATCTGTCTAAAGTAAGTAAACATGGATGGGTATAATTCAAAGCTAATGTTTAAAGATGGCAGAGTGATTTTAAAGTGCACTAACAAACATTTTGATACGATGTATTCTATCAAGATCTGAATCTGGGTTTTTTTTTATGTTTGAGATAAGTTGGTGAGCCTGTTTCTTAGTAAATGGGTACCTAAAGTTAAGAGATATATTTATATTGTCAATAGTCCTTCATAAATATTGTAACTTAAAAAGAAATTTTAATATCTGCTAGATGCCTTAAGAATTTTGACCATTATCTTAACATTTATAATGTAATTCATATCAAAAATCACCTGAGGAATTTTAATAAAATATATGTTCTAAACCTCACTCCTGAATGCAAATTAGTTGTCTATAAGCCATTAGGAGTGTGTCAGCATGGTTTTTTTTTTAAATAAGGCTCCACCAGTATTGTCACACCTCTATGCTAATTTTGCTGGTGTGAAGCAAAAGTACCAATTATCATCTAATACTTACTGATCTAGCACAGAATTTGGTTTTAAGTCCCCCCTCCAAGTAAGAGCATGGTGTTAAGTGCCGCAATTTTAAGATATATCTGAATTTTCTTAGAGCCTCTAAGTCTTACTATAAAATCAAGTGTAGGTGGTTGTTTTTAATACAGGAAAATGTAGTACGTGCTTCTAGGTTTGGGTAAGAATCAGATATTTTAATGCACTAGGGCAATGTGGACCAAGAAATGGAAGGGCTCTGTGGCTACCCATTATGCACACTGCATCATTGTCATTGTTAGAGATCCTCGGTACATCCACCTTTCTGACTAACACATCAAAGGTAGCAGAGATAGAACTAATAGGACAGGTGGAATACAGTGACTATGAGTAACTTGTCAACCCGCATCTTTCAAAGCCAGATCAGCTTATATAATGCATGCAGTACAGTCGTATGAAATGTCTTGGTGCGTTCTTCTTGAAGGACTGTGGTAGCAGCGTTAAGACTACTAACAGATTACACAGGTAAGCTGCTTGTACAATGAGAACATTAGCATTTCTTTGATAAATGAAACTATCACAAGAAAGAGTTGATGTATTTTATATATACTGGGAAACTTTAGAAACAGCCATTTATTTGGATTGTGTGATTTCATTCTGTAATACAGAGTACAGTTTTCAGTGTATAGCCAGTCTTCACATGAGCAGTTCATACCATTGCAATACATAGGAGTTCATAAATAAAAATCTACTCAAGTAGGCAGTAACTTTCGAGTCAACAAAGTCTGTCTTACATAGTTCTCTTCACCAAAGATGAGTCTCTCTGATTTCAGCAATAATTTGACCTGCTCCTTGTAATGCCTGCATTAAAGAAGATAAAAATTATAATTCTATTATGTGGTTGATTTATACTAACCAGTATCTAGCTGAGACTCTAATAATTACCAACATCATATGAAGACCATAGTTGCACTCAAGAATCAGAATGCATTTTTAACAGATGTTTAAATAAAGTAACAGGAATACCTTTAGCATATCGGCTGCTTCTTTCCTACGTTGTGCCATGTCCTCAGATTCAGTCAGAAGATCATCCAATAAGGATGATTTATACAGCTGTCCTACTAACTCACTCTGAAGAGTATCTTTCACATGATTAACCAAAAAATGCATTACTGCCTTTGGCACACTGCAAAACAAAACAAGATGATCCATTTGATTTAGAATAAAAACCTAAAATTTTAAAAATGCATGAATTTTCAAAACAGATCACATAATCATCCAGCAGTCTGATTTACATCATGTACTACTAACCTGTCTTGAATATTCTTTCTGACAATAAGAAAGTAAGATTTGATGAGTCGTTCAATAACTTCACAATCTCGCTGCTCACGGGCAGATAGTTTGCGTGCAACAGGAACCGGCTAAATGGGATGAGAAAAAATACCACTTTTGTGTCATTTTGAAATGGCAATATTTGGCATTCAAAATTCATTGAGTTTTTGAGACTTTTAGTTCCTTTTGTCTTTAATAGTGTTTTCCTAGTAATTGTCTTATTAGTCCTCAATCAAATTCTCATGGCTTACCACATCCAACAGATTCACAGCATGGCCTTTCTGTGGACTAGCTGGCATAATTGGAATTGGTTTTGATTTTTCTTCAGCTAATAACTCTTCAGCTTTTGAAGTTTTCAGCATTCCTCTCCAGTTGCCTGTTGTTGGTTCTTGAACAGCATCTCCAACCCCACCACCTCCAGATAAAACCTAAAAAAAAACCACACACACACCATATGCTCCAAAATCTCTACCAACCATATTAGATCTGATCATAACTAAACAAAGTTCGTTTTCTTTGACAGCAGTCAAGGCGAACACACATCCAATACCCAGCTGGAGGTATAACAGGTCAGAAAGATGGGGTGGCATGTATGGCCTTCTTTAGCATTTGCTAGCTTTTCAAAGTTTTTCCTTTTTTCCAAACCCTCTTACACTAGGTTATAGAAAAAAATATAATATGCCCTTAAATCAAGACTGCTTATTAAAAGCAGGAAACACAGAACTACCACTCAGCTTAATTTCCACAAAGTAACCTTAAACACTGTTGAACTATGATCTCTCCAAACGTTCTAAGAACTCAAGTTACTTTACATTTAGTCAACAAAATATCGTAAAAATAGACTTTTTTAATGAAACAAGAATATACCCATGATTCTTAGTGACTTTAAGCTGCCTAAAATGTGACATAAATACACACAGGTTCCCTCAATATCTATATCCTCGAGAAAGGATCTGCTGAAAGAAATCTAGTGCTACCATTAATCACAACTATTTTTAACCTTGATTTCTCAAAGAAAAATGACTAGGAAAATGAGAAAAATAGTAGTTCATCAACATTTAAGAGATCAGATGCTCTTTAAGATCTTAGACTCCAAAACGACAACCAAAATTTATAGGTATTAATTAAAATGGCTTATATAAACTTAATAGAAAAGTGAGTGTTATGGCAACTGTTTAAAAAGTCAGTTTGGGTATTATTCTGACCCAAAATTATCTGTTAGTTAAAATCAGCTTTAAATATAGGCAGTATATTTACACATTAATTTTAAAATGTTAACTATACATGAATGGTATAACAAAATCTTAAGTAAGCAAATTCAGGGTGATGCCATGAGTGAAATAATAAGCAATGATTTAGATATTAGATGGTTCTCTTAAAGTCTGAGCACAGTGGGCTGAGAGAAAACAAGACATTTATCAGGTTTTATTTGAAGTTGAGAATCTTAAATCTGGACAATAAAGAAAGGAGCCAAGTGGCAGAATAACCAGACAAATGGTTCTGAAATTTACAGATTAATAATTTCCCCCTAAAAAGATTATCAGGAATCAACAAGTCTCAAACTCTCAAAGTCCCCAATTGTATTAATGTGCTTAAGCTGTTGAGACTTATGTTAAGCTACATATATAGGGTGGGTGACAAGTGCAAACTGAATGGAAGCTTAAGAAAGAAGCATGAGAGGATTACCCATTAGTACTAGACAGATTTCAGATATTCAAAAGTACAGTTTCCATCTCTGGAATCTTAATTCCCAACCAGAATATTAAATTCAAAACTATTCTCAACAGTAACAGAAAACAGTGGGAAATACTATTATTGTTATTACTTAAAACAACATTAAAACTAGAATTAAAGGGGTTAGTTAGATAAAAGCAACATTAAAGACAACACAGACAACGAGTTAGATGCCACTGTACAGACAGGTTCTTCAATGGTTTTGAAACAGTGTTTCGGTGAGAACCAACATTGCCATTCTGAGGCAAGACTCACATTTTTAGTTTCTCTTCTGCTGTCCTGAATTAACTGTTAAAAGATATGTTAAAACATGCAGTTTAACAAGCAAAATTTCATTATCAATGGCTTGAAAGTCAAAAAGTGCAGAATAATTTCCTCTTTAACTTCTTTTTCTGTATGCATTTTCTATATTGCAAGCAAAAGCATTTTATAAATATACATTGTTATATATAGCCCATATTAATATTGTTTTTCAGTGTACTGTTTTCAGATGATTATGTAGAACCAAACAAGTAGGCATGCAGGCTTAGACCAAGAATCAGAACAGACCTTGCCATCAGCCTCAGCAGAAGCAGCAGGGGAGGGCTCCTGGGAGGCAGGTGCCAAAGCACTTGGAACTTTAGAAGACTAAAGGCAAAAAATGCAGGGAAAAAAATCAAGGATGCCAAAATGCATTCAGAAACATTCTATAAATGTGAATTTTCCCGTCTGTATCAAAATAATAAAGTAACATGAAAAACAAAAGTAATCGTGGGTCATAAAATTAATGTTCATTCTGCCTTATTTCTTGTACTAATGTCACCTTTGTTAAAGGGTTTTTTCAGATGCATACCTAAGGAAAATCCAAATCCAAAAATTTCATTTTTAGTTTTGGAATTTGGTAAAATCTTTTCTGGTAAAGAATTCGAGGTATTGGATTTTTATACATGCAACTATTGCATATATTAACCTGTTATGTGCATATTGTTGTCTCCCTCTCCAAAAAGCCTTCCTGTTATAATAAAGTCATTAGTCATTTCAACTAATTTTACAAAGTTGATAAAGTCAATGTGAATTTTTAAGAAAAATAAGGCTAGACACTTAAAATCCACCTTTATGCATTAAAAATATTTTTAAATTTTATTTTTCAATTACAGTTTACATTCAGTATTATCTTGTAATAGTTTCACGTGTACAGCATGGTGGTTAGACAATCATACTTTACAAAGAATTCCCCCTGATATTTCCAGTACCCAACTGGCACCATACATAGTTTTACAATATTATTGACTATATACCTATGCTGTACTTTACATTCCCATGACTATTTTGTGACTACCAATCTGTACCTCTCAGTCCCTTCACCTTTTCACCCAGCTCCGCAACCCCCATCCCCTCAGGCAACCATCAACCTGTTCTCTGTAAAAATACCATTATCTTTAAATTGTTCAAAGCCTTTTTTAAACTTGCATACCTGTACTCAAAGAATGAAATAGCTCCAACAGAATATTAAAGGGAGAAAAAGAAAAAATTACTCCTAGGAGTAATATTCTGAGGCTTACCAATCCATCTTTGCCTAATAGGACTAAGCTTTAAAAATTGTTTTTTACCTTATCTCGTGATACAGCTGAAGGCAATTCTCTTGCTAGCCTGTTTCTCCTTTGTTCCTATAAAACAACCAAGCAAAAAAAAAAAACAGTGATTATCAGAGCATTGAGATATAAGCCTACTCAAAAATGTTCAGCTTAATTGAAAAGTATGGAATAACTTACAGTATATCCTCTCACTGTTGGAACTCATGCCATAATTATATTTTAAAACAAACAAATCATTTAACCCAATGCTTCTCAATCTTTTTTTTTTCTGCCCCAACACACCTGAGGGATACAATACAACTGTCAGTAACAGTGGCTCCCCTGTACCAGGGATTCTAAAATGAGGGGCCATGGATTGAATCTCATGAAATATAAGCTTTGTGTGATATTCCTACAACTCCCACACACAAAACTGTACCTTTTAGAAATATCTGTGGTGAAGGTTATCCTTTAAGAATGGTTCATTCTCTTTACCCTAAACCTTCTCCAGAATATAAATGTAGAGTTGAAAACCAACAGTCCTTTCGGTAACTTGGCTGATTTAATGGACTAACTGCCCATTCTTCTAGTTTGCTAATATCAAAGTAACTCTAGTACAAGTAGCTAAAGAAATTCTGTTACGCCGAAACCGGTTTGGCTCAGTGGATGGAGCGTCGGCCTGCGGACTGAGGGGTCCCGGGTTCGATTCCGGTCAAGGGCATGTGCGTTGGTTGCGGGCACACCCCCAGTGGGAGATGTGCGGGAGGCAGCTGGTCGATGTTTCTCTCTCATCGATGTTTCTGGCTCTCTATCCCTCTCCCTTCCTCTCTGTAGAAAATCAATAAAATATATTAAAAAAAAAAAAAAAGAAATTCTGTTACGTTCAAATCAATAGGTACTGAATAAACACCTGTATGTCAAGCACCATAATAGGTGCAAGACTATGAAAATATATTAAGGATGTGGGCATTAATAATGACTCGCAGGCAGCATCAAATATAACAGGAAAGCATTTAGTTAAAATTGTTGCTAAATTGAGAGCATTTCATGAATACTCTCACCAACTTGCAAAAAATTTAAAGTTAAGCTTCACAATGATGTTTTGTGGCTAATAAAATTTTCTGACTGAAATTTGACCCATTTTCTTCCCCCTCTCCCCCCATGGGAGTGATTAAGTTAACACATTAAAATGTACATTTGAAGAGGGACACAAAGCAAAAGGCAGGGAAATCCAAAGACCAGAAATTCTCACCCTAGTCCAGTGATGGCGAACCTTTTGAGCTCGGCATGTCAGCATTTTGAAAAACCCTAACTTAACTCTGGTGCTGTGTCACATATAGAAGTTTTTTGATATTTGCAACCATAGTAAAACAAAGACATATTTTTGATATTTATTTAAATGCCATTTAACAAAGAAAAATCAACCAAAAAAATGAGTTCGCGTGTCACCTCTGACACACGTGTCATAGGTTCACCATCACTGCCCTAGTCTGTTACCAAGAAGTTATGACCTTAGCTGGCCTATAGCCCAACAGTCATGGCTTTCTTGCTTTGTTAATAACTGCACAGGTCACCAACGATCTACTCTCATAGGGTTATTGTAAAGATTAAATGAGAATAGTCACATAAAGTTCTTCAGTGCAGAGTCATTAAAACCAGAGATATACTTACTTGTAGAAAAATATTGATCAGAATTAAATATCATAAATGACCTTGTCTGTAATTACAAAAACTTCCAGACACAATTTTACATAAAGTTGGTTTCAATGCTACAGTAACTAAATCCTATCCTAACATAGTGTCTACATGCTAATTTTAACAACTATTATCTAGTCTACTTTTCCAGTGTTTAACTTGAGGGCCTTACTCATGTGCACTTTAGAATTTTCTGACAACAGGAGTCACTTCAGCTAATAAACAGTTCCCTGTACCTGTTAAAGAGAAGGTGCTTGTTTCCTCCAACAGTGCCCAGCAAAACAGGCACTAAAGCAACAGCTGTTACATCTGTGGGTCTCAGATTCCTCATCTGTTAGTTTAACCAAAGGGTTGAAGTCATAACCCAGGGTCTCCCCATTTCCCAAATTCCACATTTATAATATTCTTTTCATGCATATACATAAGAGGAAATTTGATATAGAAGGGTCCGTGAGGTCCTACTGTATTAAGGAGTAGCAGAAAAATTTACTGTTCTTGGATAAAAGTGCGGAGAAAAATAGCATCAAATCGGTTGCCGTATATCCACCAGCCGAGGCTCCATCTGAGGTCTTATGTAATTGCTACATTAACCTCAAATGGAAAAAAAGATCCATGAAATGCAGCCATCCCAGAAAAAAGTACTCTGCTTTTCCAAATTTTCTATAACGTAGTAATCTTGGAATGTTTCTTTCATAGCTTTCAGAGCCAGATGAAAACAATTTTAAACATTCACTTTGTTTTACGCACTTCAACCTGAATAAACTGCAACAACAGTTACCACAGTCGAGCCAGGCAGTTCTTCAACACTAAATCAATGAAACCCAGATTCTCTGAGTTACAGTTTCATAAGCAGAAAATGAGAAGAATGCCTCCAGGTGGTTCTGAGAATTAATTTAAGAATATAATACCCTGGCATACTGTTTAGCATATAACAGACAATAATATGGTACAGGCATATTTTATAGTTACCCCATGCTCAATATATTTGATATAACTGAGTTACAAGACATTTGTTTTTCTCAAAAATGATCATTCGAGTTGCATTTACCTCTATATTATTGTTCATTAGCCCACAAGCATCAGCAAAATCTGGATGTTTTGTGTTGATATAAGCCAATTCAATTGCCACTAAGTTATGGACCTAGAAAAAAATAAAATTAGGCTATATACAAAAATATGCCAACTTATTTTACTTTAAGAAACTACATATATATAATTTATTAAACAGATAATTCTAAAAAAAGTATAGGAAACTGATGCCTAAATAAATATCTGAGAATTATACCCAAACTGATAAATCTTATGCCAAATAATTTGCTCTATCTTTTGAATTATTTCTATTTCAGCATCTGAGATTGCATTTCTGGGGGTGGGGAATGATTAAAGTAGTTAGAAGTATTCTGTTAGGGAAAAAATGTTACCTACCTTATGCAAATCTAAGTTCCAAAGCTTAATGAAGTTTGGTATTAAAACCTCAGATCATTCATTATTCCAAGTCAAAGTTTTGGGTCAGGTTCAACATTAAGAAAACATTTCATAACTAGATATAAAGATATGAACTTTAGGTGAAGAATACATTTAAAGACCTGAGGCAATGAATAATTAATCTTAATTATGAAGCACCTAGTTTAAATATAAACTAGAGGCCCAGTGCACGAAATTCATGCACTGGGTGGTGGTGGTGGTGGTGGGGGGTGTTCCCCCAGCCTGGCCTGTGCCTTCTCACAGTGCGGGAGCCCCGCAATCAATCCCCCAAAGAGGTAGGCCCCGCCCACCCATCCGGGGCTCCTCGATGGATTGCCCCAAAGAGGTAGGCTGGAGCCAGGGGTCCCGCCTCCACGCCGCACAGGGCCACAGGACCCCCAGGCCTGGCCATGCGGAGTGGCCGCCAGGCACTGCCTCCACACCACGCATGCAGCGTCAAGTCTCCGACCATCCATGCACACACGCTGCGCACGAAGCCTCCTGGTGATGGATTGTGGGATTATCACGGTGTGAGGGCGTGATGACCACCTAGGCTATTATTAGTACACATTACATGGGGTTCAAAATCCTAGTGGGACAATAATCAAAAAGGAAGGTTGAAATTAATTTAACTTCAGTATTGCAGAGAGATTACAGTAACTTCATCTGCACTGTCCTGACAAATGTCAGGTATCAGAACAGCACTAAAAGGTCAAGAACCAGGTGAAAAGGATCTATTCAAATGAAATTCCAACAATTCTGTGACATGAGTGGGTAGAGTCTGAGGTCACCTGGGGGTCATGCTTGCTCGGGGAAAATTAGCAGCACTAACATTATCTATTTCCAAGGATGCTTTTGTCCTCTCAGTGAACCTCCTTCGGGGCTTGCCATCCTGAGCCAAGGGGGACCCTAATGCACTTTCAGTAATCAGAAAGGAAAACAAAAAACAAACCCCAGTCAAAGGGCAATTTCACATGTTTATATTTCTTTTGTTGTTGTTGTTTTTCTATGAATTTCAGCATTTACATCATTTTAAAGGATAGCAGCAACACACAAAATTAAAGCAAGCAACCATGATATTAAAGTATTAGGTCATCAAACAAGCACACTGTAGAAGTGGACAAATCATAGTTAAAATAAGAGCTTGCTATAAAGGATCAGATAAAACTTTGTTAGATCAGTGTTCAACATAACAACAAAGCTATCCATAAACCTCAATAACTCACTTGTCATGAAAACCTGTGGCTGCAGACTAACAATGATTAAAATATGAAGAAAAATACACTTTGTATCAGAATTATTGAAATTTCCTTTGCAATAAGACTGAAATCCACTTTATTTTCCCCTTCACAAATTACACATTACATCTAATCTCTAATCATAATGCTGTACAAAAACATTTTTATTAACAGTAACTACAGTGATGGTTTGTGAAATAATAGCTCACCATTTCATTTGTGACTGGCAACCGTTTACGAAGAAGACAGGTCACTACTTCAACTATGGCATCATGAAGTTTAGGAAACCGCAACAGCTCCTATATATGGTAGAAGAAGGAAAAGTATAACGGTCTATTTTGTTTAAAGGGAAATTAAATAATCACTGAAATAATGAATTAGATTTGGAATCTACATTTAAATATGCTATTTCAAACCACTTTTAGTTAAGGGAACTGCATATTTTAACTTATAGCCCATCTTATTTACATATTTCCTCCCACCCCATGAAACCGCTATCGTGTCTTTTACTACCGACTCTGAACCTGTTCCATTTCTCAGTCACCTGGGTACTGTAATTGCTGCAATGCTGAATGATCCTTTGCATTTCCTCATGAACCAGCTCCACACAGCGGAGGCTCGGCTCTTCCAGGCGTTTGATCTGCCGCTTGACCAGTAACTCAAATGAAACTTCAGGCACAAACAAAGCTGGACGGGGACCCTAAAAAAATTAAATTTCAAGCTCTTATTGCTACATATCATTTTCGTTCTTCCCAAAGGTTAAAATGAATCACATTTTGGTATTTTTCATGAGAAGTGCTTCCTAATTTCATCTAAGAGAGCCAAATAAGAAGCTGTACAATATGGGTTAAAAAGGAAAAAAAAGGTTTAACCTCATTTCAAAAAATTCTGAGTTAAACATACTCACAGTAGCATTTCTAATGGCAGTCAATATGTCAATAGTGTTAAGGCCACCTAGTGGGTCAACAGATTCTAAGGTTCTCCCAAAAGTCTCATGGAAAATGTAACAGATTCTAGCACCACCGCATCTGAAAGGCAATGACAATGAACTATATGGTTTCTAGTATTACTAAAAGGGAAAGAAGCTACAAGTTAGAAATTTTTCTATAAGCTTTAAGCTTGACTCATTTTCTGAGAAAGTCTCAGAGACACAATTACATTTAGACCATTGTTATTTCCATGTGTCCTCAACTCCATTGTGAATCAGTTTCTATGGCTGTTGTTGTTGTTTTTTTTTTTTTATGGAGGAAAGGAGTCATTTCATGAAAGGCATTCACACACACACACACACACACACACACACACACACACACACACACTAACTGTTCCGTCAGGAAACAGCAGTTGTGATAACTATTAAGCATCTTTTCTCTGCCCTAGTTTTAGAAACAGTATATTACTTATTTCTGTTTATTCACAATCCAGAGTAGAGTTTGGCAAACTTTTTCTTCTATGAAGTACCAAATAATATTTTAGGCCTTTCAGGCTATAATTGTCTGTCACAACTACTCAACTCTGCTACTGACACAAAAGCAGCTATAGAAAATATGTAAACATAAGCAGCTATGTTCCAATAAAACTTATGCACACTAAAATTTGAATTTTCCTTAAAAATTTTTTTCTAACCATTTAAAAACTCAGAAATCATTCTGAACCACTGGGCTATCGCCAACCTTTCGGACCTCACGGACCACCAGTCCTGCTTTAAACAAATTAAATCTCTAGGCCTATGTACTAGGCATGCATTTCTTATTTTAATGACTAGAACCCCTGGTATTATCCTTTATTTTTTTTTATTCAAGTCCAGCTGAATTCTACAGATGTCTTTATGTCTCCCCAAATCACCCCTTTCTCTCTATTTTCACCATCACTATTCACTATTTCCTTACAGTAGTCCACGCAAAAGGTTCAAGCCTAACATTATGCTAAATAAAATAAGCCAGACACAGAAGGACAAATCTTACAGGATCCCCCTTATATGAAAGATCTAGAATAGACATATTCAAAGAGGCAAAGTAAATTAGAGGTTTTCAGGGGCTGGGGGAGAGAGGAGCAAGGATATAATACTTAAATGGATACAGTGTTTCTGTTGGGCTGGTGAAACATTTTGGAAATAGATATTTGATGGCTGCACAATATTTTGGATGTAATTAATGGCACTGAATTATATGCTTAAAAATGGTTAAAAATATCAGTAATTGGTCTTTCTGCCTCCAACCTTTCCCTCTCCAAATAATATTCAGAATTATCCTTATAAAACAGCCCTCTGACTAAAAATTCTGAAGATTCTCAACTTTCCACAATATTATTCTTAGGTACCTTTCATGTCTTACCTCCTGTTATGTCCCATCACTGTACATGCCATTCTCCAAATATATCCTGGATTATTCTTAGCTGTTACAAAGCCTAAAGCACCATTCTACCTACTACCTTCCCAAATTCTATTCAGAGCCCAACCCAAATGCATTCTTAAGGAGGGAGCTCTCTCAATCCCTGAAAGAAATGTAAATGGTCTCTTCAGTGTTCTAAAGGCTTAATTAGGTGATTACACAGGTATTTGCTTTATTAACTACTTACAAAACTCCATGTATATCACATGTACTTATTATATTTAATAAGAAGTACATAAATAAAAATAATTGATTAGACTCCTATTTGTCATCTAATCAAGTCTCATGTTACCTGATATGCCTTACTCACTAAACTCTTTAAAAGGCTCATTTTAATAATCTTTATTTCCCTCCATATGCCATACATATACTATTCAATAATTAGTTTGTTAAATACTCTCTTTATTGAATTAAATCACAAAATAAGGCCAGTGGCATCACACAAAATTACATAGAAGCACACATACACACACGAGTAGATGTATAATTGGTGAATTTCAATATGATCTATGGTTTGTACCAAAGTCCATTTTCTCATTTTGTTATTATACTACAGTTATTCAAGATGGCAACATTGGGGGAGATAGGGTGAAGAATGAGCAGGACCTCCTTATATATTCGCTTACAACTTCCCAGAAGTCTATAATTATTTCAAAACAAAAGTTTTTTTAAGAGTTTATAGAAATAGAGATTCTTATATACTGCTAATAGTAAAACAATAAATCGATTAATAGTATGGCAATAATGAGAGACTCTGAGGATGTCATACCCTTTGATGCACTTCTAGGAATTTATCCTAAGGGTATACTTGAATACTTGCCCCAAAGACAGTAAGTCACAATATTGTTTATATTTGTATATAACTGAAAACAAACTTATCAATCATATGGACTGGTTCAACAAATGATAGGTAGTATATTTAAAAAATAAAATACTGTATAAATCATAAGATTGATCATACAAATGTATAATATTGACATGTTGATTTAAAGAAATTCCAAAATAGCATGTATAGCATCTGATTTTTAAAGATGTATATATAATACAAGCATATTTATGTTTTACAGATGCATAGAGAAATGTCTAGGTTAATGCCAAAATTAGCAGGAATTATTTCTGGATGATGGGATGAGGAGTAATTTTGTCTTATGCTTTATTCTTTTTTCATGTCTACATTTTCTTATTTTTTCATGAACAGTTATACAGTGCATATTAAAGAAACAAGTATTTTAAAAGGTAAATTAGGAAGTATTCTTAAGTGTGTCTTGGGAAAAAAATGAAATTTTTCCTGTGCTTTATTTACAAATTTATAAAGAATTTTAATACACACATCAGATAAATCCTATCATTTCTACAAAATTATATTCCTGTTTTACAGGTAATAAATAATAGTCAAATAATCTCATAGTATCTTTTGTTACTGTAACAGAAGATAAAGTAACCTATCAATCCAACAGCCAAATTGATAGAGAAATGTCTTACTTACAGTTCTGAAGTTTCAATATATTTTGCAGTTCCTTCAATAGTATTACAATATTCTGTGGCAAATTTGGTAATAAGCTGGAGTAAAGTAGCACTTTTATCATCTACAGGTTCACCATAGCTATTTAGAAGAGACTGATATTGAGCAGCTAAAACATTTATTCTTGTCTTCAACTCGGGTAAGCAATCTCTGATGTGATGCATTAGTAACCTAACAAAGGTTAAAAAGGAAGGATGTTAAAGCAAAATTGTGTATTTTGAAGACTCAAGCAGGTCAAATTTTAAAAATGCAAATAATGGAGCTCTGGCTGGATGGCTCAGTTGCTTGGAGCATCATCCCGTACACCAAAAGGTAACAGGTTTGATTCCCAGTCAGGACACATAGCCAGGTTTCGGGTTTAATCCCAGATCGGGGCACACCAATCGATATTTCCCTCTCACATCAATGTTTCTTTCTCTCTTTCTCTCTCTCTCTCTCTCTCTCTCAAACAATAAACATATCTCCTCAAGTGAGGATTTTCAGAATTAAAAAATATTTTTAAATGCAAATAATGGGGAAACCTGTCAATTTGTCTTGTCAGGAAATGATGCAATCTTAGACTAGAAGTAAATACTCAAGTCTGGAAAAAAACGACATGAAGGAAGCGGTCTTGGTCATTGCTTTTTAAATTTGCCTTGAACCCATCAAATTGTAGCTATTGCTAGAGATCCAAATATAAATTGAAGAAAATTATTTTAAATTATTACAATTATCTTAAAAAAAGTAAGCTACTCAATCCAATTTTACCTAAAAAATTTTGGTTCCTGACTTATCTTTTACAATGGGTGCTCAGCACAGTGAAAATCTTATTAAGATCCAAGTCCATCAGCCTTTAATTTGTTTAGGGAATAAGACAAAAGTAAAACAAAACAGCTTTGACTTCAGTCATTTATAAACTATCTAGAAAGGTATTCCAATCCCTCTACCATCTGTGGGTATTCAGAAATTAAGATATATAGCTTAAATTATTTTTATGAATAGGACTAAAAGATATGCTAAAGAATAGATTATGTGAAAATTATACATTTCAATTCTTGAAATCAAAAGTGGAATTGAAGTCATCAGCTATCTAGTTCTATCACCAAAAGTAAATTGACTGTCAAGAATTTCATAATGTAGCATTCCTAGACTACATGACTTAATGCCAACCACCCCAATAAAAACAGACATCTACATTACAAGAACCTATTGTACAAGAAACAAAAAGTGAAGTTGTACATGCAAGAACATTATGAAAATACAAGAAACTGAAAATGAAAGGTCTCAAACACCTACTGGCAAACGAAAAACATATTTTCCAAGAGGTAAAAAACATTACCTGTTTAAGGTCCTAGCAAGATACTTTGTTCCATTCCTGTTAGCCAGAGATGGATATTTCTTTTGAAGGAAGGCATATTCATCACGGATTGAATCAGTTACACTCTTCTTATTGTTAATATCTAGTTGACTCCTAAGGTTAAAAAATAATAAAACTGTTTCGCTGAAGTCAATTGTGGTCCTCTATGTACCTTGGATGATGAAGGTGATGCTATAGCAGCACCAGGCATTGCTCATAATGCCTGACATGGATTGTTTAATTCTCACAGTAATTCCATGTGGTATTATCCACAAAGGAACTGAAGCTCAGGAAGATTAACCAACTTACCAAAGGTCACATATTAAATAAATAGTTCAGCCAAGATTCAAACCATGTGACTTATAAGTAAAGCCTAAATAGTTTAGGCCTCTTCATTACCTTTAACTACAGTCAAAAGCAATAGTCTTAAGTAAAAGGGATAGACAGGTGAAAAAATGTGTGTAACTGTATATTTTGCCCATGGACAGGCAACTAATTTCTATGAAAAAATAATTAAGTTAACTTGAACAGCAGTCACCTACAAATACAACAGTGTGATACCACCTGCTTGCCTGAAAAGAGAAACTGTTGAAAATTAAAAAAGAAAGTTGGAGTAGGGGTGAGGTAGGATATATGAATAGAAGCAGAATGTAATGGATCTTAGATATCACTTACTGAAAACATTTTAATTTTAAAAGGTCTGAAACCTGAAGATGTTAGGTGTCATTTAAACCCATGTTATATCTACTCTGTGGACAATATGGTAATTTCAGTGCTTCTGATTTTATAAAGGCTTTGGGCTAAGAGGGATCTTCACTTGAATCTGGCTCTGCTTTCACCAGCCATGTGGCTTTGGTATTGAGTTTTCTGATTATAAAATAGACATCCAACTCCTACCGCAAGGATGTTATAAGGAAGGGTTCAAAGCAACAGCATTTGCAAACTGATCACAGTAGAGTGTCTAAAATA
Source organism: Myotis lucifugus (assembly GCF_000147115.1). Classification (NCBI taxonomy): domain Eukaryota; kingdom Metazoa; phylum Chordata; class Mammalia; order Chiroptera; family Vespertilionidae; genus Myotis; species Myotis lucifugus. The sequence continues at coordinate 6,018,703 of NW_005871078.1, forward strand.
TAATCAGACACCCTTTCCACAATTTTTAATACCAGCAATTTATCATTAGGATACATTTAATAAAATTTGTCACATCCTGGCAATTACATACAATCACTACTGCTAGGGGTCAAACCAACGTATTAAAATCCTACCACCTTAAAAATTTCTTCTAGGTCAGGCACACATTATATAATACTTTTCCCCCTCTTATCCAGTGCTCTCTTCATACATAACAGGCTGGAATATTTCAAGCCTAGCTATTAAATTTCCTTCCGTTTTGTGGCACTGCTTACTTTGAAACCTTTTGTCTGCAGGAGGCTTTCATGAATCTCTTTTCTCCCTGTAAAGCAATGAGTTCTTTAGCAAAAACAAGATTATAGTAAAAAAAGGAAAAACAGGGACACTGTCACATGTCAGACTGATTTTTAAAATTCAGATTTGCTCTGAAATGAGAATGCTGCAATTCTTATCCCATGCTTGATTGCTAACCTGTTCACTACTCCAATTATTCCAAGTTTGACTGGTATAACCCTTCCCATTAATACATCCATGGCATCAGTACCCGCATCCATGAGATCAAGTTTAGTGATTACAGCTAGAGTTCTGCGACCTGGTAAATGCAAAAAAGAAAAGAAAAGAAAAGAAAAAGTCCCATTAAACAAAGCATTTAAGAATTAATCAAGAAAATCACCATCTATAATCCCACTGAACATTACCTCTTGTCATCATTTTGATGATGCTTTTCTAATCTTTGCTTACCAATGCTTTTAAAATCTAATTTTAATCATCATGTCTAATTTTTTTAATTTCACATAAAAAAATTTTTAGCTCTTAGGGTTAACTTTTTAATAAGCATTTAAAAATTTGTTTAAAAGTCACACAATGCTGGTGTACAGTTCTATGAGTTTTTGTTTTGTTTAATCCTCACCCAAGGATATTTTTCTTGATTTTTAGAGAGAGTGAAAGGGATGCAAAAATCAGTATGAGAGAAAAACATCAATTGGTTGCCTCCTGCACACACCCTGACCAGGGCCCAGGCCCAGGAGGAGCCTGCAACCCAACCAAGGTTGGTGCCCTTGACTGGAATTGAACCCAGGACCCGTTGGTCCACAGGCCTATCCACTGAGTCAAACCAGTGAGGGCCAGCTCTCTGAGTTTTGACAAATGCAAAGAGTTAACATCACTGCCACCTCAAGAGACAAACAGTTCCAATACCCCCAAATTTTTCTTGTACTACCCAATCAAACCCATTTTTCATCCTAGTTTGCCTTTTCCAGAATGTCATGTAAATGGAATCATATACATAACACCTTTTGAATCTGGCTTCTTTCACATGATGGCATAATGCATCTGAGAATCATCCATATTGTTGCATATATCAATTGTTCATCACCTTTTATTGATGAATGTACTATATGGATATAATATACTATGGTTTGGTTATTCATTCCTCATTTGAAAAACATCTGAGTTGTTTCCAGTTTTAGAAAATTACAAAGCTACTATAAATATTTGCAAACAGGTTTTTTATATGAACATGAGTTTTCATTTCACATGGGTAATTACGTAGGAGTGGAACTGCAGATTTCATTTTTTTAAAAATATATTTTATTGATTTTTTACAGAGAGGAAGGGAGAGGGATAGTTAGAAACATCAATCAGCTGCCTCCTGCACACCTTCCACTGGGGATGTGCCTGGAACCAAGGTACATGCCCTTGACTGGAATCGAACCTGGGACCCTTCAGTCTGCAGGCCGACGCTCTATCCACTGAGCCAAACCGGTTAGGGCCAGATTTCATTTTTTATATTTATGGCTCAAGTTATGTTTAAATTAGAATGCATATAAAATGCTTAACAGTTTACTATAAATAAAACAAATCTCTTGGTATAGTTTTATCTTTTAATCGAAACTGAATATTAATTACTCATATAGTAAAAAAAGTTCCTTAAAAACCTGAAATAATGAAAAAAATTTAATAACCCTGTTTATGGGAATTTTAATTGGTAGTCTTAGCACTAACATTTCTTATCCAATTTTTATTTGAAATTCTTCAGAGCTGGAAAAAAGAAAGACGCTCTATCCACCGAGCCAAACCGGTTTCGGCAAAAAAAAAAAGTCTCTTGCATGAAGCAAACCATATGCAGTATTTATTAGCAGCAATAGTAACTATATTCTTGCAAGTCAGCATTTTATATATACTAAGCAATGCACACTAAAGCATAGTGAAGTATCATACACTGACCCCCAGTATGAGCTAAGCCTTGGGGTTATGAATGCTTCATAAAAGAATTTTACCTTTATTTTTAAGAATCCCCTCTTCCTTGAGCACATCTAAATGTTTTGTACCACTGAAGAATGTAGATATCATAATTATTTACTAAAATATAATAATCTACAACAATTACCTACTATGAGAGTTAATTATTCTTAGAAGTCAACTATTCAAAAACCCAAGTCATTTTATTTACACAAAACAAGAAACTCTTTTTGCAAAGCCATCTTATTATTTTTAAGTCATCAGGTAACTATTTATAAATATGGACATTATGGTGAAGTATTTTTGCCTAGCTTATAAAGCAATTTATTCAGTAAAACATATTTTCCATAAGAATTTCTAACTGAAACTATAAGCAAAATAGGAAAGCATTTTTTAAAATTCTGTAGTAGCAGCTAGAGTTATTTCTTTTAAAAATAAAAACTTCTTTCTTGAAAGTAAATAGATTTACTGCTGTTAACCGAGCATTTCAATAAATATTAACGTCTGTCCTTACCATCTGGATCTACCTCTCTTGAAATTTTAAGTGCCTCTGATGTTGCCATATCTGTATTAGCAGCAGTGACAGCGAGGATAATGGAATTTGGATTACTGATGAATCGAAGAATGAGCTCTCTGATTTGAAGCTCAATATCTTTAGGTTGATCACCTACAGGCACCTGAACCAAACAGAGATGAGCAAAAAGCTAGTAATAAAAATTGACTCAGCTTTTTCCCCCATTTATTTAATCCAGAGATTATAGGAATTACTCCATTTATAGACAGTTAAAATGAAATCATATACTAGTGGTATATATGAATTTGGTAATATGTGAAAGTCTCAAAATGAAACTTGCAAATATCAAGTTTACCATGTTAAAGATTGGTCAGTGTTAATTACCTAGTGATAAATTCATTCATTCAATTAGCAAGTACTTATTGGCAGCCTACTGTATTTCAAACACTGTTCAACATACCAGGTTATGTCACAGTCGTGGAAAAAAAAAAAAGACGAAAATTCCTGCCTTCAAAGAGCTTATATTTTACTGGTGAAAAGCAGATAATAAAAAACAAATATAACATTTAGGTAGTGGTAGGGCTATGGAAGAAATAAAGCAGAACAGAAGCTACAGAATGATTAAATAAGGTTATACTTTTACCTAAATTGGATTGTGTTTTTAAATAGAGTAATCAGGGAAGACCTCACTCAGATAATGACATTTGAGAGAAAGAGCAGAAACTGAAGGAGATAAGAGAGGTCCATACAGGTATCTAGGGAAGAACATTCCAGCCGTGTGAACAATAAAGGGTAGAAGATTGGAGCAGGAGTCAGGAGTAGAGTAACAGGGACAGATCAAACAGATACTTTAGATCTCTAAGAACTTAGGCTTTACTCTGAGTGAAATTGGAAGCCACTGGAGAGATTTTGAGCCAAGGAATGACACAATAGAACTTTCACTTTAGGAGCATCACTCTGGCTGCTTAGTTAAGAATAGATTGAGGAAGACCTACCAGGAGGCTATCTCAGTAATCTAGCTGAGATGATAGTGACTAGATCAGGACGGTAGCTCTGAATGTGTAACACATAGTAACAGAGTTCTGGATATATTTTAAAAGTAAGGAGAGCCAAGATAATTTTCTGACAGGAAGTACAGTGCGGGATGAGTGTTAAGGATTACTACAAACTTTTTGGCTAAGCAACTGTTAAAAAAGAGTTGCCGTTCATTGAAATGAGGAAGATTACAGAGGGATCGAGTCAGACTGAGGAATGGGTCAGGAATTTGGTATTAAACACATCAAAATTAAAAAACCTATTAAACTTTAAAGTGTATATGTCAAGTAGAGAGTTGAATATATAATTCTGGAGGTGGATATACAGGTCTGGATATACTTGACTACTGTCAGCTTACAGGTATTAATGTATTTAAAGCTATAATATTGGATGAAATCATCAAGGGGCTAAGTGTACTCCCTTGACAAGAGGTCCCAAAACTGAGCTCTGGGATACTAACTATTTAGACATTGGGGAGATAAGAAACCAGCAAAAGAGACTTTAAGGAGTGACCAGCGAAGTAAGGCTGTAGACTGTGGTATCCTGGAAGCCAAGTGAAGAGTGTTCTAAGGAGAAGGAAGGGCTCAACTATATCAAAAGCTGCAAATAGATCAAGTTGATTAAAAAAGAAAAAAGAAAAAAAAAAAAGCTTGTTATTCTCATATGGGGTTAAGGAAAAAATCCATTTGTTCAAGTGAAAACAAACATGACCAAGTCCACAATGAGTAACAACTATTCTTTACCTTGGTCATTCCTGGCAAATCCACAAGTGTCAGATTGACAACGTTGGGTGAAAAAATCTTAAGATGAATTGGTTCAGGGCTTACTCCCTAAAAAATAAGTTTTAAAATCTCATATTAAAATCACATCGAAATTTCAATGAAATATAAAATGTTCAAGTAAACTTCATTTCATGCAGATAGACATTAGATGCTTTTAAATATGAATTAAACCATGATCCCTAAAACATTTCAACAATCAAAACCTGATGAAATAAATACATTGGAAAGTAATAAGGGAGCCAGCCAGGCATAAAGTATATTACAATCCTATCTCAAATCCTATGCCAATAATGCCCACAATTTACATCCCTGTATTTACATTCTTTTCTCTTGATTCTAGGCAGATACCATTTCTTAAATATGTTCAATAGACTTGGTGCCGAACAAAAGAATAACATATCACTATCCAAATTTATGAGGTTCTTGAGCTCAGAAAGTGAGTTGTTAGGTAACAAGTTATCCAAATCAATTTGGTTCCTAATCTTTGAGTATCAAGTGACAAGAGTATATATTGGAAGAGAATCCTCAGAAAATTTTTCTGGATCTCCAGATCCCCGAATTCAAATACTAAAAATCTGGATAGTGTGAGACAGCCATATTTTCTCTTCCCTTTAGTATGATTATTACACAGACTCTTCACCACTGGCCCTTTACAAGTTTTAGCGTTGAGTTAGCTATATGTAAAAAGACACTTATAAAATGTTCATAACTTGTCTTTTTACACATCCTTCTTTATCCTTTAAAATGTGCTCTCATCTATTTATCCACCTTATATCTTCCTTCCCACCGAAAATTCCAATTTCCCAGAGAACTTTTTTGGAACATCCTTTACTCTGAATTCTCTGTACAATTACATTTACTATATTAGATTACTCTGAACTACTTTGCTATTTTTAATTTTTAAATGTGTTTTTACTGGTATTTTAGAGGGAAAGGACGGGAGAGGGATATATAGAAATACTGATGAGAAACATCATCAATGGGCTGCCTCCTGCATGCCCCCTACTGGGGATTGAGACCAAAACCTGGGCATGTGCCCTGACCAGGAACTGACTGTGACTTCTTGGTTCATGGGTTGACACTCAACCACTGACCCACACTGGCTGGGCTACTTTTCTGTTTTTAAATACTCCACTGTCCCAAAGTCATTACCTGTTGATATTCGGCATACCTATCTTGTTTGCATACTTCTTTGTGTGGTAGGTATCATGTCCAAAACAAAGCTTTTTCTAAAAGCTTTTGCAACTCCAATCTCACAGATACTTTAAATCCTTCAAGGCATTATGTTGGACATATAAACCATTTAGATATTTTCACATATAAAACTACTTATTTAAATCAAAGTATCATTTACTTTATTATAAGTATGATTTAGGAAAGATTTTCCATAGATTTGAAGGTAGGGGACTTCTCATCTTTTGGACGCTGGATGAGAAAACCTGCTAGGTAAATCTATCATGTCCCCACCATAAATTATACATCTTGTATGTATATGGACTAGATCCCTCAGGGCATACAGTTTAGTACAACTAAAAACTTTCCTTTTTGAATCACCAATCACATCCACTCTAAATTCTAGTACTATGTAAAATTACCACCAATTCCCAAGTTCACTAAATCCATGGGAATCTCAGGAAAGATAATTCAGACTGGTATTATGATCAATATCCCAAAAGTCAAAATTATCCCCGATATAATTAAAGGACTAAGGACAAGCTAATCTAGTTTCCCGCTACGTCTTCTGCCTTCTATACAATTATTAGAAATTCAGGGACATATGGCAGCAGTAGCAGTAACTCAAAGATTACCAGCCTAGAGTTCAATAAGGAACAAAGCTGAGTCAATCACAAAAACACAAATAGCCTGCACAGGCATGAAAAATTAACGTGGCTCCAAAAATGCCTTTCTGTCAGGAAATAACCTCTCCAGCACAGTATCTGGCAAGTAAAAGGGCTCAATAAATATTTGTTGCATATTAGTACTAGGCTTGAGCCCACTTATAGGATTAAATGTGCCTCTGGGTATTTATAAGAATGGAGGTAAAAATAAAAAGGAAGGGAAAAGAGAGAAAGGTAATAGGAAAAAAGGAGAGAGAAACAGAAGCATTTAAAGAGGCAGTTTGTGTCTAGTGTCAAGATTAATGATATCTTAGACACCTTATTTATCTTAAACTCTCACAATCCTAGAAAATCAGAAAATATTCAGTTGCAACATTACAATTGACTCTGGAACAACACGGGTTTGAACTGGTTCCACTTACATGTGGATTTTTTTCAACTGACCTGTACAGTTAAAACCCATGTTTTTCAAGGGTCAACTCCATGGTTGGGAATCCAAATATGCAGAGTGCCGGGACTTTCCACTAATCCCACCATTGTTCAAGGGTCAACTGTACTTTTCATATTCACTGAAATAAAAATATTTAATTTATCTCTCTTTGCATTAAGCAAATCCAACCTTACTCAGGAATAAGAAAAAGAGGTCTTTAAAATATATGTATCTCGCCCAACCAATGTGGCTCAGACATTGAGCATCAACCCAGGCACGAAGAGGTCACTGGTTTGATTCCTGGTCAGGGCACATGCCCAGGATGCAGGCTCAATCCCCAAAAGGGGATGTGTAAGAGGGAGCCAGTAGATGATGTTTCTATCTCTCTCTCTGCCTCCCTAAAAATCAATAAGAGAAAAATTTAAATAAATATATCTCATAAGTTATACAATGCTTCTTGAGTTAGAGTACAATCAAACCATCAGAAAAAGATAACTTATTGTAGCAGTATTAAAATGGAAAATTATACAATAAAGTGTTATGTACATCACAAAGTCAAGAATAAACATCTAAATGAAGTATCTGACTTATATAAAAGCTCTAAGAAACAAAAGGGATTTTAAGTAGTTTTAATATATTTATGAAAATACTCCATTAGTATCAAAGACCAGGATTATGAATTACAATGCTCACCACACATTATATACAAAATATTTTGAATGATAGATTTACTAATGTTAATACTTTCTAGCTCTAAAAGATACCTACCTTATTATTTCCTGAAATTCTCTCTGTTTCATTCTCAATTTCTTGTCGAATTTCATCAAAATCTGTGTAAAGCTAAAAATTATAGAAACAAAAAAGCATGACTTGCAAAATAAGATTAAAAGTTCTTAAGTGGGGGGGTTGATAAATTTCAAGATGTTCATAGATCTGCTTTAGAGAATTAGTAAATAAATTCTAATATATACATATATTTTTCTGAGTCAAGAATCATAGTTTGTATGAGATTTTCAAGGCTGCCTGATTCCACAACAGTTAAGAATCGCCATATAAAAATAGTCGCAGGGATATAAAGTACAGCATAGGGAAGATAGTCAATAATATTGTAATAGCTATGTACGTGCCAGATGGGTACTAGACTGATTGCGGTGATCCCTTCATAAGGTATACTGATGTCTAATCACTATGTTGCATGCCTGAAACTAATAAAATTTTGTACATCAACTATAATTTAAAAAAATTTTTTTAAAGAATCTCTAAATTAGAGAGAATAGGGTTCAACTAGTGTTTTTCAAATAAACTACTGATTAGAAATGTTACTAAAATAAACTTTATTTTACAAGCAACAGCTGCTTCAACGTAACATGCCACAATGCCAATGATAAAAAAATAAATCATCAATTACTTGTACAAAAATTTTTTTCAGTATGTTATTTCTTCATGATATTCTTTTGTCATTACCTTATTTTTGGTGTGAAGAAATTTACCCCACTCCTCTGCTTCAACTCCTGGAAAAAGAAAAGCTCCATTTATTGGAAACTATGGCAATTACTTTTTATCTTTATTTAGGAATCCAAAAACGCAACACAGTATTACTGGTTCCTATTTTGCCACTAACTACAGTTTCATGAGTATTTTAGGATTTGCTAAATTATCCTTTCACATTTTAAAAACGGTATCATGTATTTCAAAAACACGACTAATTTCAGATAGAGTTTCTCACAGGTCATCCCACCATTTGAAATCTATATTTTATGAAAAAAATTGTTCACTTTTCTTCATATTTTATGTTATAGTAAAAAGTACATTCTTTATTTTTAAATATCTTACACATAAAAGTTACCTGATCAAAGTACTCACTTAAGCTAATGCCTTGAAAGAAAAAAAATTAAGAATCTTACTGAGTAATGCAAAAAAGCATATATAATAGATTTACACACATAACTTTCAATATGTGAATGAAACAGCTAACTTTTCAACTCGGTTTTTTGTTGTTTTTTTAACTTGGCTTCCTATTGGTTACCTATAAGGTCACAATTTGTTCTTCCTGTAAAGAACTCTCTCAGGAGTATGAAGCTATTGTGTAATTTATATGCACTTTCAATGTGAATTTTTCCTTTCAGAGCCAAGATTACATTTCGAAGGGGGGGTGGGGGGAAGGAGACATATGTAATACTCTTTGTAATACTTTAAGCAATAAAACAAAACTAAAAAAAAAAAGATTACATTTCGAGGCTTGAAAGTAGGAAAGAAATGAAATAGAGGGGAAAGGGGGCACCCCAGCATATGCATTGTCTGGAGTTGCTCCACTCCATTAGTTTCCAATAAGTCTGTTTCTCCTATACTTGCTTAAAAAAAAAAAAAAAAAAAAAAAAAAAAAAGGAAAATATATTCACTGTAGGTACTGTTTGAGTGGTCTAAAACTTAGAATCTCAGAGAAGCTAGAAATGTTTAATTGTAAAAAGGTAAACTATTCTGCTTTGCCAAATTCAGAGTTTTAAATGTTAATGACTGAGTTTATGAATAATGCATATCAGCCATCTGAAATCAAAATAAAAATTACTGTAAGATCTTTAAATAAATATTTATTGAGGGAAAAGTGGATCAATTCTTTGGTGAAATAAAGGTAAATAAAACTGGATCCTTTTTACAAGTAAAATGCTCACCTACTTGAAGCTTAGTACCTTCTTCCAAGAAGTCTCATTGGAGGACTGGAGTAATCTAGGTGAACAGAACTCACAGAGGCAGGTACTACATACCAAATGGGTGTTTTGGATTTACCTTATATTATAAAGGCCTGGCTTCACAAGCATGTTTTTTAAATTAAAAATGCAGTGCATTCACCATAAAAAAAAAAAAAAGCCTTCATTCTGATGAAATGCCAAAAGGTAACAAGAACCATTAAAACCTGCAACAATCAATGTGGATAAGCAAATAAAAACAGAAGAAAAAAAATGCACACAGCCTGTAAGAGTACAGAAGCACACATGCAGGCATAATAGAAAAAGAAGGGCCAAGAACAAATGGATAAAGGAAACCTTTAGAAAGGTGTCTTGAGTTTTTCCATGTAGCAGGGTCTGTAGTTAAAGAGAAACAGCACAGAATGGTAAGTTTAGTGCTTATCCCTAATATTTTAAACCTTTTTAAAAAATGTGCAGAAACCTGAATATATTTCAAATTCTCGTAGCATTCAGTTATTCAAAATTTACAACTATATAATTTTCAGTATAATTAATTATAGTTAGAGGGATGTATATAATATTTTAAGTGATATAAATGAACATGTTGTGTGCCATAATTTATTTTTATTTTCCATTACAACTAATTATGTCACTTCTGGTTTCTAATTCTAACACAAACAGATTAAAATTAACTTACTGTTCAAGCCATAACCGGTTTGGCTCAGTGGATAGAGCGTCGGCCTGCGGACTGAAAGGTCCCAGGTTCGATTCCGGTCAAGGGCATGTACCTTGGTTGCGGGCACATCTCCAGTAGGAGGTGTGCAGGAGGCAGCTGATCAATGTTTCTCTCTCATTGATGTTTCTAACTCTCTATCTCTCTCCCTTCCTCTCTGTGAAAAATCAATAAAATATTTAAAAAAAAAAAAAACTTACTGTTCAAAAATTTGCCTTAAATATTTGATAACTGACTATAGAAAAAAATAAACTGCCTGGCCAAAAAGAATCTTTAAAACATATCAAACACATCTTTCAAAACCTTAAGAGCAAGTAAATATGTACAAGTATATATTCATTAAGATTGAGCTTTATAAGGGATTGTTCTTTGAAATGTATATTGAATTTAACAGAATATCACAAAAACAATTTTGGTCTTCAATTAGCATGTTACTTTTGGACTTTGTCTAAAAGGAAATCTCTGGAAAGCATGATTTTTTTCTTACAGTTTAATTTTACTTTTATTAAGATTTTATCAGAAAATTCTTTTACACTGGCAGAAGTGGAGGACAAGCTGAAAAATACTATAAATCTATATACTGACACCTCAGTTATCTTTTGTAATTGTCAGAATGAAGGATTTCATGTTAAGTAAATTTTCCTGATAATTATACATATCAAACATTAACATTTTATTTAAGCCAGCTTTGCTGACCTCTATCTAAAATGGATTATATTGCTCCTCTTAAATTTAACTGATTGATAACTTCAGCCTTTGTTACATAACAAAGCCCTCTGAGGCTATAAATCCCTGTACAAAATGGTAAGATACTTTTTTCCTCTTTTGAAGCTCGGATTATGTTTTCCTCCCTTTCTCCTCTCTGTCAGGCTGTCAGTGGTTCATAGTCCTCTGGCTAACTAAATGTTTTTCTTTGTCATTCTTTCTAATATCCTCTGGGTTAGTTAGAATGGTTTATGACTAGATAAAATTGTTTATCCCAAAGATAAAGAGGCTCTGAAGAGAAACTAAAGAACTATCCTAATATTAATAAGACACATGAAATTTAATACTCAAAATTTATGAAATCTATTTTGTGTTCTGGGTAGCTGAGTTGTCATTTTAAGTGAGGTTTTATCTTCTTATATAAAAAAATAAGCACTAAGCTTGGAAAATATATGTATATACAGGTAAAGATATGCAGATTTACTGGCCAACCACCAAGAAAAGACATCAATAACACAGTGGACATACAAGCAAAGAGTGAGAAACTAACACTTCTATAGCTGAAATGTACACCCTTTTCTAGAAACACTGCCACATCAGCTAATGGTTTCTGAGAGACAGGTTTATCCCCTGCCTTTTTCTAGGTAACTGAAGAAAATTAAAAGAAAGACATCTAATGAATGCCATACAGTACATTAAAGTTTTAGTTTAAGGTATTTGGCAAATTTTATTTAACAAGTTAGTGAAAATAAAATTTTAAAGTGTTATTCTATAGGCAGTCCTCAGGTTACGTCAGACTCGACGTACCTCGTTTCGTGGTTACGTTGCCATCTCCCATTTATTTATTAAAAAAAAAGTTCCGTCATTTCGACGTATGTACATATGCGCTTTATGTTTTTTATTTACCACAAGTAAAGGTCAGGAATTGTTATCTTTCTTTTAAATTTTTTTTACTGTTTCATTTCATTACTGCTGTGTATGTGCCTCATGTGAGTGACGTAGGTGGGTTCCGACTTACGGCAAAAATCGACATCGCGCCATAGGAACAGATCTCTGACGTAACCCGAGAACCTACTGTATTTAAATCTAGACCATAAATTAGTGCAAAATGATTAAATTCAGGTCCAGAATTTCAATAAAAATATATAGAAATGCAAAGTAATGAATAATATACCAAGAAGCTACATAATATAATTAACAGGCTCCTACATATCCTTGGGCAGTCTATCCCAAAAAAATTACTGTTAACATCTACAACTTCATTAACTTGCTTCAGTGATTAACTTCCTACAGTCATTGTAAATGTTCATGACAGGACTCTTTTCCCTGGGGAGTGAGGGCCAAGCTACCACCACCAATGCTCCTATAATAAATAAGTAAAGAAAAAAAACCTCAAATACAGAAATTAAAGTAACTTCAATTTCACCAATACTAGCATCTTAGATCAGATACAGAAAGTAGAATGAAACTGCCCTGAAAACAGATGTCTGCAGATGAACAACAAACATGGTGTTCTGCTGCAATTGTCATTTAATAATTAGAGCTACTTACAGACTTTCAAAATTTAACAATCTGAACCAAACAATGAACTAAAAAAGGAAGGTTAAATATATTATTCTCATCAAACATTCCAAAGTTCACTAATATAAATGATTAATAAGGATACATATTTAATAAGTAATTTAAAATCTGCTGATGGACACAGCATTTCTTAAATATTCAGTTTAATCAAAGAATTGTGATAAAGGATAGTGCATATTTTCTTGTCTTAGTAATCCAAATGTACTATTTGGGGGAGGGTGATCTAAAAATCAAAACAGTATGTGCTATATAGGTAAACCTTAGCAAGAGAAGGATAGTAAAAATAATTTAAAAAATTAAAACTTTCTAAAAATAATCATCTTATTGAAGGGCAAAAGATTCAAACATAGCAGGCACATTGGTAAGATCAGAAAATGGAAGGTGAGATAACACTGCTATGCTGAAAAACAAAGTCATTTAAAATAAAAATCTTTAAACTAGAATCTAAATTATTTAAATTCTAAATCAAAGTATAAAAGCAAAAACATTGTTTTAAATACTAGGAAAAAAGTTTAAAACACTCAAGACAAAAACTTTTTCTTTAAAAGAACTGATTCCTGTTTGCTGAGTTTCTCACTAAATCCTCCATTAAGCAGCATTAACAACAGTTTACTAAGCTGAATAACAAAAAGGTACCATTCCAAACAAGTTTACTAGCCTTCTCAAAACAACACAAATTACTCTTCTTTTTCATGAGAAAAGATGCATACCACTTCTCTTCACAGGACTTCTGATTCTGCTACAGCCACTAATTTCTACCTGTCTAATCAATTCATGGCTTTAAGATTTGACCAAAAATAATTCTTCTTCTTATTTCAATTCTAAAATTTACCATTTTCTTCTCCTGATGTTTTTCTTTGATCTTCAGGTGAAACATGGACTAGCTGCAGAATGAGAGGTCTCCGGGTGACAATACCAGTGCCTCTGGGAAGCAGGTCCCTCCCCACTAGGCTCTCTAGCACTGAGCTCTTTCCACTGCTCTGAAAACAGAATACACAAGAGCAAAATGAGTTCCTTAACAGATTTTTTTATAACTCAATAAAACTATATAAACACAGCAGCATACACAAAATTATTTTAAAGAAAAAATGATTGCAAAGACTTTTAAATGAAAATTGTTACATTTTCTATTATATGATGTTTATTTCTTTAAAATAAAAAATACAAAAAGAATAAAGTCTCGCCGTAACCGGTTTGGCTCAGTGGATAGAGCGTCGGCCTTCGGACTGAGAGGTCCCGGGTTCGATTCCGGTCAAGGGCATGTACCTTGGTTGCGGGCACATCTCCAGTGGGAAGTGTGCAGGAGGCAGCTGATCGATGTTTCTCTCTCATCGATGTTTCTAACTCTCTATCTCTCTCCCTTCCTCTCTGTAAAAAATCAATAAAATATATTAAAAAAAAAAAAGAATAAAGTCTCACTCTCCCATAATTTTCCTACCTTTCTGACAGTCTCCCAAATATTGGTATAAATAAAATTATGTCCATAATATGTAGATATTTTACTTTAAATGGGGTAGTACTATATGTATTTTTATCTAACCTACTTATATTTTAATATAATAATCAGGGATATCATTTTGTATCAATATATTAACTACTGTGTTTAACAGTTAAATATATTCTACTTATATAAAACCAAACCCCAACTGATGGACATTTAAATGGTTTTTGCTACTACTAATCATGCTGCAAAGTATATGCTTTGTACATAAAACCTTACTCACTTCTCCTATTACCTCATTAAATTTACTTCATTTAATGAAATTGCTGTGATTAAATATCATTTTGAGCAATCACAGATATTGCCAGGCTGCACACACGATGGCAGGCACCAAGCTATATTTTCCATTAAATTTGTTACATCCCCATCAGCACTGAGCATTATCTTTGCTACTTTGATAGATGAACACTGACAGCTTATTTAAATTTGCGTTACTTCATTATTCAAGTCAAGCATCATTTTGTGAAGGGCTTTCTGTATTTCTCCTTCAGTGATTTGCTTGTTCAAATGCTGGCATTTTATCTGTTTTTTATTAGTTTTACAAAGCTCTTTAGCCATATAAGCATTTCATTTTTTATTGTTTTTAATATTCCCCTAACTTATTTGAAAATTTCAAAGCCACAAAGAAGTTACAAGATAAAAAGCAGTGAATACCATATACCTGAACAAAGATGCACTAATTATGAACATTTTGACACACTTACTTTGTCTCTTCTTATTTGCAAACACATACATTTTTCTTTTGCTGTCCCCTTTGACAGTTACATATATCATGACACTTCATCCCTAAATATTGAAGCATATCTCTTAAGAACAAGGGCATTCTTCTATATAACCACAATTTAATGATTACACTCAGAAAACAACAGATGCAACACATCAGGTCCTTGAATAATGTAATTTCGTTAAACAGCATTTCATTATAACATTGATGAGATAACACAGGAACTTACTCTTGTTTATATCAATTAGCCTATGGTAAAGTTGGTTTCATTATGTCATTTTCTTAACATCGAAGAACCTATAAAGGACATTGAGAACTTACTGTTCTAATAAACCAGTGGTTCTCAACCTTCCTAATGCCGTGACCCTTTAATACAGTTCCTCATGTTGTGGTGACCCCTAATTTCATTGTTACAAATTGAACATAATTAAAGCATAGTGATTAATCACAAAAACAATATGTAATTATATATGTGTTTTCCGATGGTCTTAGGCAACCCCTGTGAAAGGGTTGTTTGACCCCCAGAGGGGTCGCGACCCACAGGTTGAGAACCGCTGTAAACGGCAGAAAATCAAACACTACATAAACCCTATGTATTATACATTTAAATGTTAATGTTTTCTGTTTTTCTTAACTTTGCAATTAATGTTTTTCTGTACTGTATATTTTCTTAGTAGCCAAAAGTAGTACATCTTTTAATTTCGTACGTTCTACAAACGCAAGATCCTAAACTTATCTATTGTATCAGAAAGGGTCTACAGAAAGCAGATGGCCCACTTAGGTTAACTTAAGGAGGGATATTTACAAGTGGACTATTTACAAAGCTGTCAATAAGGCTTAGGAGAATCACAAAGTACAATAACCCAGGCTGGTAACAAAGGCAGCCCCTTGGACGGAATAGGACTTTCTGAAGAGGGAGAGCCAGACTACAATTCTTGCCAGGGCTCTCCATTTCCAAATCCAAGCAGAAGCCAGAGGACATAGGGGCCCGTTCATGTTGTCCAGAAAAGTCTCACATGAGAGAAAACAGGATATAGAGGTCCATATTGAAGATTATGCAGCATAACTAATATTGCTACGTTTTGGTACCCAGGTTTATCCCTCTCATTAAGTAAAATGGTGCTTTCCATCACTTTTTTTCTGTACTCTGAAATAACTTAAACAACATGGAAATGTCCTGTTCTTTATGTTTGATAAACCTGTACATAAAAATCATCTAATTTTCCTGGACTTTTAAAGTTATGGACTTAACTGCTTAGAAATTGTTGTTAGAAATTATTCATTTTTCTTATTTCTAATATTTTGTCTTTATGTTTGTTTTTTCTCCAACCAAATTTTTCAAATGACCATTAAACTGATTTAGTCAAATCTGTATTTTATTGATTTCACTTTGTAATTTTTTTATGGCTTAGATGCATTTTATTGGGTTTTTTTATTTTGTAAATTTTTAATACTGTTAATTTCCTCCTCCCCCTCCCCTCTCCTCCCCTCCTCCCCCCTTTACCTCCTCCTCCTCCTTCTTCTGGGGTAGATATATTATTTATCTATTCTCCTTTTTTAAAATTGCAGGAGTTAAATGTTTAGCTTATTTCTCTATCTGAGCTACCAACACTTGCCCCACCCACCCTATATACACACATCCCCCAATCTGAGTCGTCTCTATCCTCTGTCTTCCATTCTGATATGGTGATTCTCAAGGACACGGTTTATGACAGAATTAGAATAACACAATTACTCATTTGCTTTTTATTTCACATTACACAGTCTCCAAATAATACCAATACTACCACTGCCAATATGATTACTGAAAATAGTTTTTTAAATGTTTTGAATATGATCTCTCCATTTTCCTTCCCACCTCTTTACAAACCATACTTTTTTTTTAACCCTCATTTCATCTTGGTTGTCTAACTATATGTGCAATTCTAGCAATCAGTTATGTTAATGTCTCTCTAGTTATTTTGATTCCCTGAACCTTGTTCTCTAGTAGGTTCCTCAGGAAAGGATGATGGGAACAAAAGTTTTACCATACTAATAACAGTTTGTGACCTTTACACTTAAAATTCAGTTTGGAGCCCTAACCAGTTTGGCTCAGTGGATAGAGGGTCGACCTGCAGACTGAAGGGTCTCAGGTTCGATTCCGGTCAAGGGCATGTACCTTGGTTGCGGGCACATCCCCAGTAGGGGGTGTGCAGTAATCCATGTTTCTCTCTCATCGATGTTTCTAACTCTCTATCCCTCTCCCTTCCTCTCTGTAAAAAATCAATAAAATATATTTAAAAAACAAAATTCAGTTTGGATATATGTAAAATCTTGGGTTCATGTTTCTTGAGTATCTTAAATATGGAATTCCATATTAAATTATGTCCTCTCATAAATTCTCTAATAATATATTTTCTCTCATAAACTGTTACTGTATAAAGGTATAATAATCTGATTTTCCTTCCCTAATGCCTAAATGTGTGTGACTTATGCCTCAATGTCTGAAAGATTTTTATTTTTCCTTTAATGTCTAATAATTTTACTAGATGTGTCTGTGCTGGTCTTTCTCTCACAAAGAATACTTATTAAAGTTCTCTCCTGAATTCTGCATTGACTGCATTTTGTTATTCTGATTATCTCCTCCTTTATGGCTACTGATTTTCAGTCGTACATTTTTCTGTATCTACATACTAGATTTTTTTAATGATGGGTTGTTATGGACTGAATTATATTACTCCAGAATTCATATATTAAAGCCCTGTCAACCCTCTCCCCTCAGAATGTGTACCTCAAAATGTTTTTTAAGACAGGGCCTCTAAAGAGGTGATTAGGTTAAAACAAGGCCATTATGATAGGTCCTAATCCAATCTGACAGGTGTCCTTACCAAAGAGGAAATTTGGACACACACAGGACACAGCAAAAAGGCAGCCATTTGCAAGCAAAAGAGAGAGGCCTCAGAAGAAACTGGACCTGCCAACACCTTGATGTTGAACTTCTAGCCTTCAAAACGGTAAGAAAATAAATTTCTGTTATTTAGGCTACCCAGTCTGTGTGGTATTTTTTTATGGCAGCCCTGACAAATGAACACAGGGTTTACAAACTCAATTACCCACACAAGCAATTTTTAAACATTGGCAAGTAATACATTTTTTTAAATATCTATATATATAAAAGGCTAATATGCTAAGTGTCCTTCCTACCATCCAACTGGTCGCTATGGCGCACACTGACCACCAGGGGGCAGACGCTCAATGCAGGAGCTGCCAAGCTGCAGTGACCTGGCAGTGGCAGTTCTCAGGTGACGCACCCCAAAACCAGAGAGCGGGGAGCCCGATTCCTCACGGGACTGCACAATTCCACCTTCAGCCATGGGTTATGTTGTTGCTCGGGCACTCAGTCCCGAATCTGGTTTACTGCACACTTGTGTTTGCATTCCACACCCTGTACAACAACAACTTTGCAGACTGCTCTCTCACACCCCGGGACCCCTGGGGGGGATGTCGGAAAGCTGGTTTTTGCAGAGGGACCCCACCTGCCAGAGGGACCCTGCTCACTCCACAGATGCCGGGGAGAGACCACGGAAGGTTGGAAGGTTGGCTCCAGGGCGTGTCCAGCCCATCTCGCCCAGTCCCACCCCGCCAGCCACCTTCTAATTAATTTTCTTTCAATGTGCATGAATCTGTACACCGGGTCACTAGTATATTATATGTGTCAGTTCCTGTTCAAAATTGTGAGTAAGAGGATCCTGAAATCACATCCTATCACAGACACACCAAATCTACAGCTACAACCAAACCACTCCCTCTGAAAGAAACTCAAAAACTAACTGAGTGATACATATCGGGCAAAGGGCAAAAGCCTACACTGAAATAGGTAGAAGAGGCTGACATGATTTTGCCATAAACCCCACCCCAGGTGCAGTGACCCACAATATGGAGGAAACTAAGAATACCCACATTCTTCCTGAGAAACAAAGGGTATGAGCTTCACATCTGGTACCCCAACTTCTAAGATCTACACCTTTGAAAGCCAATAGCGATTATGTCCATAAGACCCACAAGGCTGTAGTGAACGAATAAACAGTTCTTCAAGGGCTCATGCACGCTCACCATACCCCATACCCCCCAGTCCCTTCCCTGGCACAGCACAGAGTGAACAGAAATGCCCATCTCCTGGTCTTCCCCAGAAAAAGCTGTGTTTATATATACTTTAAAAGCTGCTGCCTGAGGGTTCAGCTTCCAATGAGCTTGAATTGAGATGCTAACTAAGATCCTCCTCTTTGATGCTGACAGATCTTGGCATACGCTCAACTCCTGGAAGCCACTAAGAAAAAAATAGGCCACCATATATGACAAATCCACAGACAACATCATACTCAATGAGCAAAAACTAAAAGCATTTTCCTTAAGATCAGGAACAAGACAGGGATGTCTGCTTTCAACACTCTCATTGAACATAATACTGGAATTCCTAGCCCAATAATCAAACAAGAAGAAGAAATAAAAGGCATCCAAATTGGGAAGGGAGAAGCAAAACTCATTATTTTAAGATGACATGATACTGTATACAGAGAACCCTAAAGACTCCACCAAAAAACTACCAGAACTATATAAATTCAGCAAAGTAGCAGGATACAAAATACATATCCAGAAATCAGTTGCATTTGTATATGCCAATTATGAACTACCAGAGAAAATTCAAAGAACAATCACATTTACAATTGCATTTAAAAAATACCTAGGAATAAATTTAACAAAGGATATAAAAAACCTATACTCAGAAAATTATAAGACACTGAAGAAAGAAATTAAAGAAGATACAAATAAGTGGAAGCATAAACTGTGTTCATGGATAAGAATTAACATCATTAAAATGTCCATACTATCCAAAGCAATCTATAGAATCAACTCAATTCTATCAAGATATCAACAGCATATTTCACAGAACTAGAACAAATACTGCAAAAATTTATATGAAACTAAAAAAGATCCCAAATAGCCACAGCAATCTTGAGAAAGAAGAATAAAGTTGGAGGAATCACACCACTTGATATCAAACTACACTAAAGGCCATAGTAATCAAAACGGCATGGTACTGGCATAAAAAGATATACAGTAGATCAATGGAACAGAATACAGAGCCCAGAAATAAACCCATGCCTTTATAGTCAATATTTTACAAAGGAGGCAAGAACATAAAATGGGGTAAAGTGAGTATATTCAATAAATGGTGATGGGAAAATTGGACGGATATGTACAAAATAATGAAACTAGACCACCTTCTTGCAGCATACAAAGAATAAACTCAAAATGGATTAAAGACTTAAATGTTAGATTCAAAACCATAAAAATCTTACAAGAAAAAATAGGCAGTGAAATCTCAGACATTTCTCGTAGCAATATTTTTTCTATCTCCTCATGCAAGAAAGTCAAAAGAAAAAATAAACAAATGGGACTACATCAAGCTAAAAAGTTTTTGAACAGCAAAGGAAACAATCAACAAATGAAGACGACCCACTGAATGGGAGAACAGATTTGTCAATGACACATCTGATTAAGGGATTAATATGAAAATTTATAAGGAACTTATAAAACTCAACACAAAAAACAATCCAATTAAGAAATGGGTAAAGGACCTGAATAGACACTTCTCCAAAGAGGACATACAAATGGCCAAAAGACATATGAAAGGATGCTCCTCTTCACTAATCATCAGAGAAATGCACATTAAAACAACCTCACACCTGTCAGAATGGCTATCATCAAGAAATCAACAAACATGAGTTGGCAAGGAAGTGAAGAATAGGGAACCCTTGTGCACTCTTGGTGGGAATGCAGACTGGTGCAGCCATTGTGGAAAGCAGTATGGAGTTACCTCAAAAACTTAAAAGCGGAATTGCTTTATGACCCAGCAATTCCACTTCTGGGAAGATATCCAAAGAAACCTGACACACTAATTTAAAAGAATAGTATATAAGAGAACATTATTCAGCCATAAAAAGGAAAAAAAATTGGGACAATGGGGATGAACCTTGAGGGCATTATGCTAAGTGAAATGTCAGACAGAAAAAGACAAATAACATATGATCTTACTTATATGTAGAATCTTATTTGAAAATTAGAGGCCTGATGCACAAAATTTGTGCAGGGGGTGGGTGGGTGGGGGAGATCCCCTCAGCCCAGCCTGCACCCTCTCCAATCCAGGATCCCTCTCACAATCCTGGACCACTGGCTCCTAATTGCTCACCTGCCTGCCTGCCCGGTTGCCCCTAACTGGCCCCCTTTCCCCCACCGGCCTGATCACCCCTAACTGCCCTCCCTGCCGGCCTGGTCGTCCCTAACTGCCCCACCCTGCTGGCCAGGTCACTCCTAATTGCTCCCCCCCACTGGCCTGGTCACCCCTTAATGCCCCCCCTGCTGGCCTGGTCACCCCTTACTGACAAAAAAATTAAAAAATGTATAACTTTACTCATGAACACCGGACAGCTAGTGTTGTGTTGGCTGTTGTCATTTTCTTATTTCACAATCTAAGGTCAGTGCCCATGACAAAATAGTCAGGCATTGCATGTTTTAAAAATTCTTACAGCACACCAGTTGAAAATTGCTGCAATGGAATATTATTCAGCCATAAAAGATAATGAAGTACAAATATATGCAACAACATGGAAGCATCTCTAAGGCATCGTGCTGAGCAAAAGAAGCCAGACATGTATGCTATACACCTAAAACTATTAAAAAATAATATTGAATGTAAACTAATTAAAAAATAAAATTTTAATTTAAAAAAAAGTGCAGGAGGAACCAAGATGGTGGTATAAGTAAACACAGGTACTCACATCCTCCCACAACCACATCAAGATTACAACTAAAATACAGAACAATCATTCAGAATCACCTGAAATCTGGCTGAATGGAAATCCTACAAATATAGAGAATTAAAGAACAAAGCACATTGAGACTGGTAGGAGAGGCACGGAACAGGCTGGTCTGACACCATAGTGTGGCGTACTTTTAATTGGGAGAAATATCTCGGCTGTGGAGGCCTCCCATTAGGACTAAGGGGTCACAGCTGCACACCAGGACCCCAGTCCAGGGTTCCAGAGCCAGGAAGAGAATTCCCCGTAACTTTGAGCTGTAAAACTCAGTGGGAATTTGGCTGAGCCACATGGAGGCTGCTGGAACCCCAGGCAGTTCCTCTTAAAGGGCCCACGCACAGACTTACTCGGACTCACTCCCTCTGAGCTCCAGCACTGGGGCAATAGCTTGAAAGGATCCAGGGACATAGCATCAGGGCAAGAACTCAGGGGCAGCTTTCTCCCAGACAAAAGTGCTAGGACAAACCCCTCTATTTCCCCCCCCCTCACAATGCCCCAGAGCTGACTGACAGGCACGATATCTGTCTCCATCAACCTGGCCCACACTATTCACACTGCCCTGGTGATTCCATGAGATCCCGTGCCACCCAATTTGCAGCCCCACCCAAGCTGTTTGTAATGTCTTTCCCATATGAATGGCCTTTTCTGACTCAGGCTTCAGACTTCCCTAAAATCTGTCAAACAAGCAGCAGCTGGCTGCAGCAAGCTCAGACCTCGATAAGTGGCACAGACCCAGCACTAGCCTCAGCTTGCCAGGGTTCACAGCTTGGCCTATCCTGGGCACCTCCTAGCCCAACGCAAGTTGCAGCCATCTTCAAATCGCTCTGTAGCTCCTGCCAGGTGGCCCCAGGCAGGTCACAGGCAGTGGCTGACTTTGCATCTCCCGGAAGGCCCCAGAGCCAGTGCACCCAGCAGTCAGCTTCAGAACATACCAGATTACAGCTCTACACATCCACAAGTGACACACTCAAGGGGCAGACTCAGTGAGCACCACAGCCCCAACGAAGCAAGTTCTGCTCCATAGGGGTATCTCCTGCACAGCAGCTCTTTTGCTGCAGTCACAGCTGAGCTCACAGCCAATTGACCTGGGGGTCAATTCTTCCCAGTGATACTAACAGCAATCACAGCTCAACTACAACAAGACAGTGCACACAACCCACACAGGGTCACACCCAGAGTGCCCAGCTCAGGTGACTGGGGAGGCTAAGCCACTGGATCCTACAGGACACTACACAAAGCCATTCTACCAATTCCAGGAGAAATAGCAGCTCTACCTAAAACATAGGAACAAACACAGGAAAGCAGCCAAAATGCAGAGACAAAGAAACATGTCACAAATGAAAGAACAAAAGAAATCTCCAGAAAAAGAACTAAATGAAATGGAAGCAAGCAAACTATTAGATATAGAGTTCAAAACAATGGTTATAAGGATGCTGAAGGGATTCAATGAGAGCTTCAAGGAATTTAGTGAGAATGTCAAGGAACTTAGTGAGAATTTCAAGGAAATTAGTGAGAATATCAAAGACATGAAAAAGGACCAGTCAGAAATGAAGGACATACTCACTGAAATGAAGAATAATTTACAAGGAATCAACAGTAAATTGATTCCTTGTAAATTAACAGTAAATGGATTCAGATGAGTCCAAGAATCAAATCAGCGATTTGGAATATGAGAAAACAAAAAAACACCCAATCAGAAGAGCAAAAAGAAAAAAGAATCCAAAAAAACATGAAGAGAGCCTCTGGACAATTTCAAGGGTACCAACATTCGCATCATGGGAGTGCCAGAAAGAGAAGAGCGGGAGCAAGAAATTGAAAACCTATTTGAAAAAATAATGACAGAAAACTTCCCCTTTCTGATGAAAGAAATAGACTTACAAGTCCAGGAAGTGCAGAGTCCCAAACAAGAGGAACTCAAAGAGGCCCACACCAAGACACATCATAATTAAAATGCCAAAGGTTAAAGACAAAGAAAGAGCCCTGGCTGGTTTGGCTCAGTGGATAGAGCATCAGCCTGCGGACTGAAGGGTCCCGGGTTCTATTCCAGCCAAGGGCACATGCCTGGGTTGTGGGCTCGATCCCCAGTAGGAGGCAGCCAATCAATGATTCTCTCTCATCATTGATGTTTCTCTCTCTCCCTCTTCCTTCCTCCCTAAAATCAATAAACCATATTTTAAAAAAAAAGACAAAGAAAGAATCTTAAAAGCAGTAAGAGAAAAGCAATTAGTTACCTACAAATGAGCACCCATATGACTGTCAGCTGATTTCTCAACAGAAACTTTGCAGGCCAGAGGGGAGTGGAGTTCATCAGCACCAAACCAGTATTACAAGAAATGTTAAAGGGTCTTATTTAAGAAGAAGAGGAAGAAGAAAAAGAAGAAGAGAGATTAAAAATATGAACAATAAAATGGCAATAAATACATATCTATCAACAATTAAATATAAAAATCAAAATAAACGAATAAGAAATCTAATGAAAATAACTGATTAATAAAATAGAACTAGAGGCATGGCAACATGGAACAGACTGATGAATCTTAGAGGGAAGGGGGGAGAGGGAGAAGGAAGAGATCAACCAAAGAACTTATATACATAATCCATGGACACAGACAATAGGGTGGTGAAGGCCTGGGGCAGGACGGGATTCGAGTGATGGAGGGCAATTGGGGGGGAGGGCAGGGGAAGACATCTGTAATACTCTCAACAATAAAGATATAAAAATAAATAAATAAATAACTTTGTAATTCCCATTCAATTTAAATAGTGTTGAAAGTATCTATTTTTCATGGAAATAAGTAATAAAGTCCAGAGAGATAATTTTAAAAATAAAGTTGGTTATGAGTATTAAATATGAAATAAATTAAATGTTTACATATGCATTTAAATAGAGATAATCAAAACTAAATGTAAATTATGTAAAATATGGTTCCATATTTGCAAACATACCTGTATACTTATCTATCTTTATATATTTACAGAGAAAATTTTGGAATGACATTGACAGACTATTAGAAATGCTTAATTTTCCAAGTTTACATGTTTAGTGAATCATTAATTTTAAATTAAAATTTTAATGTTAAAAAAAAAGCCATTTATATGAAATGTCCAGAATAGGCAAATCCACAGAAACAGAAAGTAGATTAGTGGTCACCAGGGGCTGGGTGTAGGGCAATGGGGAGTGACTGACTGCTAATGGATAGAGTTTCTGGGGTAATGAAAATGTTCTGGAATTGGTGGGGGTAGTTGCACAATCTTGTGTATATACTAAAACCACTGAATTGTAAACTTTATAATGGTGAATTTTATAGGAATTATATTTCAATTTTTAAAATGCTAAATAAAATAACATTGATTTGCAAATTGGTATTTAAAACCCAAGTTTTCAGACCTAGCTGGTTTGGCTCAGTGGATAGAGCATTAGCCTGAGGACTGAAGGGTCCCAGGTTCCATTCCAGTCAAGGGCACACGCCTGAGTTGCAGGCTCGATCCCCAGTAGGGGGAGTGCAGGAGGCAGTCGATCAATGATTCTCATCATTGATGTTTCTCTCTCTCTCTCTCTCTCTCTCTCTCTCTCCCTTCTCTCTGAAATCCATAAAAAAATATTTTAAAATATAATTTAAAAAAAACCCCCAAGATTACTTTTTCTTTTTGCATTTGTTTGAATTACTGAAGATAGACTGCTGAAATCACTGAAATAAAAGGCAAAGTAAAAAGTATTTTTCTAGCAACACTGAGCCAGGGTCTCAGGTTCATGTTATCTGCACTTTGATTCCTATTCTGGCTGGTGCTTGGATTACATGCTAGAGGGCTCCCCCTTCCAATTCTTAATTGAAGAAATAGTGATTAAATTTCTCAAGTTGACTCACAAAAGTTATTTAAGTCTTATCTCCTCCTCTATTTGCAAAGTACACCCTGGTTAAAAGCACATACCTTTTCTCTCCCCATTTCTGTTCTTTCCACACAAAAAGATCTCAGCTAGAGAAAGAGGAAAGGCCGAAGCCGGTTTGGCTCGGTGGATAGAGCGTCGGCCTGCGGACTGGGGGGTCCCGGGTTCGATTCCGGTCAAGGGCATGTACCTGGGTTGCGGGCACATCCCCCGTGGGAGATGTGCAGGAGGCAGCTGATCGATGGTTCTCTCCCATCGATGTTTCTAGCTCTCTGTCTCTCTCCCTTCCTCTCTGTAAAGAATCAATAAAATATATTAAAAAAAAGAAAAAAAGAAAAAAGAAAGAGGAAAGCTGTGGGGAGCGGTTACGGTGTTTTGGCCAGGACCAAGCTCCAGACTAATGAAAGGACAGGGTCCTCTCATTGCCACGTGCAAGTCCCAGCTGGAGGGCAGGGCCCTCCCAGCACAATTATAGCCAACGGCTGTGGTTGTAAGCTTGAACCTATGGTCCAAACACGTAACCCCACCTGCCTTGTGATAGAGTTCGGGTGCATGTAGTTGAGTGAGGTTGAAACTCACGAGAATGCTGTAAACAACTTGATCACGCCCCTACTTTGCCTCGTGGCATCTGCTATAAAATAAAGACACGGCTTGTGGGCGCTGTCATTGTCTCCTCATCAGGGAGACAGCGACGAGACCCAGCTATTATTCTCTTGTCTGTCTTTCCTTAATCCTTTCACCCCCCCAACTCGGGATTACCCTTGGTCGTGCTGGCGTGGCACAGAAAGCAATTTATTTAGCTAAATCATAAAATCTCTTAAGCATGATTCCCTCTTCTCAATTCCTCCAAATCTCTAGGCCCCAAATAAGTATTGGGCAAATTAATAAATCAAAGGGTTAGGGGTTAGCAAAGGCTACCTGAGCAACCAAAAGCAACATGCTACTGGATGGTAGGTATGCCCTGAGACTCAGCTTCCCTTCCCTGTTGTTGTGTGTGTTTTTTTCCAGTTTTACTCATTTTAAAATCAAAGTCTCACTAATATACTTCAAATTAGAATCTATGAACTATCTACATCAGAATCACCTGTAGTGCCTGGCCCACCCCAGACTTAGTAAATCAAAATCTCAGGGGTTGGAGTCCAGGAAACTTATTTTCAAAATGATTCTAACAAACATTAAATTTGAGAAATATTGTTCTATAAAGTTCAATAAAATAGGACCTGCAGCCATTTAAGGTATAGGTAATGTGTAAGAGACTGTTTTATGAAGACATGATCATTGCCACTGAGTTTACCAGTCAGAACTAAACACAGAACACTTATGTCTGGCCAAACCGGTTTGGCTCAGTGGATAGAGCATCGGCCTGCGGACTGAAGGGTCCCAGGTTCGATTCCGGTCAAGGGCATGTACCTTGGTTGCGGACACATCCCCAGTAGGAGGTGTGCAGGAGGCAGCTGGTCGATGTTTCTCTCTCATCGATGTTTCTAACTCTCTATCCCTCTCCCTTCCTCTCTGTAAAAAATCAATAAAAATATATATATATAAAAAAAAAGAACACTTATGTCTGGAACTCACTCACTGTACGGTACTCCATCCTATATAATAAAAACCTAATGTGCAAATTGTCCCCTTGACTGGGAGTTCGACCACTTGCTATGATGTGCGCTGACCACCAGGGAGCGGCATGGAACATGGCAGACATCGGCAACGAGGCTCTGGCAGCGGGGGCAGTGGAGGCACTACTGGCCCCAATGGGCTTCCAGGTGAGCTGGGCCGCAGCTGCTGGGACCGCAGGGGCTGGTTGGGCTCCCCATGGGTTTGTGCAGGAGCCAGTCTGCGAGGCTGGCTGGGAGAGAGCATGCTGCCCACCGGCTTCCATGTGGTGCCACTGGGTGGCCCAGGGGTCCACACTGCGCCCAGCCTGCAGTGTCTGGCCGTGCTCACTGTATTTCTGCATGGGGACTTGGGCGCCGTGACTCAGGTGGAGGGGCGTGCAAAGGGGCCTGGGGACCCAGTTGCTGCCCAGAGCCCAGAGGTCAGCTGAGACCTGCCCTTCCCCACCAGATGCTCACACTTCTATCTCCGGCCAGGCCTAGGGACCACACCTGTGCACGAATTTTGTGCACCAGGTCTCTAGTTAAATATAAATGTGAGGTGTGTGCTGTATACACACACATGTATATATATAAATTACACAACATTAAAGGCATAAATGACAAAGTAGTAGTGATGTACTTATATTTAAATCAAGTAGAAGAGGTTTTCCAACATATTGAGGAAAATATGGAACAAAGACATTTTTCTGTTCGTATTTCTTCTGTACCTGAGGAAAGTATTGAATTTCAGCTAATAAAAGACCTAAATGGAGACAGCCCTGATTAGATCAAGTCTAAAAACTGAGTAATTTTCCTTCTGAGTAATTTCAATCATCAACATGCAAAGTAGCATGTTAACTGT
Source organism: Myotis lucifugus (assembly GCF_000147115.1). Taxonomy (NCBI): domain Eukaryota; kingdom Metazoa; phylum Chordata; class Mammalia; order Chiroptera; family Vespertilionidae; genus Myotis; species Myotis lucifugus. The sequence goes on from NW_005871078.1 coordinate 6,046,671, forward strand.
CACTGCCAGGTTTTTGCTAGCACATGTTAATGGTTTTCATAATGGTGAGATCTTTACTTTTCTACCCTGCCTCTCCATTGACTGATTTTTATAGAGAGGGAGAAACATCTATGTGAGAGTGAAACATTGATCAGCTGCCTCCTGCACCAGGAATCCAACCAGCAACCAACCGAGCCTAATGGCCATGGCAAAAAATTCTTCTTTACTAAAGTATTCATGCTGGCACACTATAGTGCACACACAATATAGATTCTTTTTATGCTTCAAGCTTAAAAAGCCTTGAGAATCTCTTAAAAGTATATAGAAAACTTCCGGTCTACCACTAAGAAGCACTTCCAAATTACTAGCAAAGTTTTATTTTATATCACCTCTAATTCACTTACAAAAACAGGTTTTGATGATAAAAGTACCAGTGTTTTAAAATATTTTCTACTTACAGTGAACAATATTCATTCAAAATACTTATGGAACACCTACTAAATACCCCAGACTGTTACAGGGGTTAGGAATAAGAACACAGTGGTAAGAAAATATGCTTAATAAAAATACTGGTTGCCAAAACAGGTTTGGCTCGATGGATAGAGCGTCAGCCTGCGGACTGAAGGGTCCCGGGTTCGATTCCGGTCAGGGGCATATACCTTGGTTGCAGGCACATCCCCAGTGGGGAGTGTGCAGGAGGCAGCTGGTCGATGTTTCTAACTTTCTATTCCCTCTCCCTTCCTCTCTGTAAAAAATCAATAAAAATATATTTTAAAAAAATACTGGTTGTAATTTGCTATATATTGATGATTCAGAGTCATCAATCATTACAAATACTAAGAGTTACAAATACTACTACAGGGTGTCCCAAAGAAATGTATATGCCCTTTAACAGCTGATAGCTCAATTTTGAAAATGAAATGTATTTTAACAAACACTGCCTTTATAATTATTTAAAAGTGTGTGTATACAAAGTGTGTATACACATCTTTTGGACACCATATATATGTGTAGGCAGGACTGAGCAAAATCTATACAGATCTTATAGCAGACCAAGGAAATTTGTTTTTGAAATAATTTTCCATTGCATTAACTAATTAAAAGCACATACACACACATACACACACACACACACACACACACACAGTATAGGATGTCTATGGGTTTCCAAGGTTTCCAGTGTTTGAATACACTCCATACACATAGTACTTTGAACATTAAGGTTCCCTGTCATAATACTTATACTCTACACTTCAATTTTGTAGCAAGATGTAGCGATTCACCGCATGGAAAATGACCGGGAAACCGTCCCTTTTCTCTAGAGAAAAGATCACTAAGAAATGAAAGCATTTAAAATCAATATACAAAGTAATTCTAAAATGCGCTTCTCGGAACTCTAATAAATGTCCTATGATTGATTCCTCTTCAACCAAGAAAAGCAGCAGGCAGAGAAAATGAAGCTTACACTTCTCTGTCACTCTAGAAATACCATTATTTCTTCATAACTGCATATAAAAAATTGTTACCTGTAAGAGACCAGAGAACCTTGATGCCCAATTCAGATGCAAGACAAAAACCACCGCCCTAGGCAGAAAAATGGGGCAATCCTTCCTAACACTCAGATTCGGGTGTGTCTGTTTGTTTCTGGCTTTTATTTGTGTTTATAACCGCTTCGGCGTCCCCGAAGCCTGGCAGAGACAGATCACACTGCAGAGAACACTCAGGTGCTACACAGTAGCGGCCCTGCCAGCCCCGCCCGCACGCGGGTGCAGAGCGGATCCCGCAGCCCCTCTGCACAGCGAGGAAGGACCGACAACAGCCCCGGCCCTGAGACCAGCCGAGAAGGGGCCGGCCGCCCTCCGCGAGCCAGTGCGCCCCGGGCGCACGCGGCGTCCCCAAGTGCCCTTGGAAACAGCGGCCGGGGGAGGGCGGGCCCGTTCCGGAGGATTCAGTT
>NW_005871078.1:6048876-6143088 GCF_000147115.1 Myotis lucifugus
CGGGGCCCAGATTCCGCCTCCTTCCTCCTCTCCTCCGCCCTCTCCTCGGGAGCCGGCACCCATTGGTGACCGCCCGGCTGCTACCTGCCCACTCCCGGCAAGCCGTGCGCTAAGAGGGAGGGAGCAGGAACAAAGCCTGCCGGGAGTTGTAGTTCTGCAGCGGAGGAACGCCAGGGCCTACGGCTTCCAGAAGGCTGCGCGGCGCGGGCGGACCCGGAGCCGGAGAGGGAGGGATGCTTGTTATTGGGTTAATTTCCAGGCTCTCCTCAAAAGGTTAGAAGCGAAGCCTGGAGAGTAGGAGGGAAGAAATGCATTTATGCCTGTGCTTGAGGCGTATTGGGTGGGGAAATGCCGAATATGTGTTAAGTACAGCTGAACCTCTTGATTACCCAAGATGTCAGTAAGGACGGGTTGGAAAGGCTTAACTAGCTCCTAGCCTCAGACACCCCTGCCAGGTGCAAAAGGTCTGGAGGTTGATAGTAGAAGGCATGGGGTGCTATTTTGCAAAAATAACAAAACCAGCCCGGATTGAACACGGTTCTCCAGGATTTTTGTAAAAACGTGTTCAGGAAGAAAGTGTCAGAGTTTTAGAGGGAAAAGGCAGAGTCCTTGTTCTCTATATTCGGTATAAAACGTTATTTGCTGTGTGGCCTGATTCCCTACAAAGTGGAGATCTGATAACTGCCTTACTAGCTTTTTGCTAAGTGTGCCTACTGTTCTATTCCTAAATGTTGGTTTTCTTTTTAGACAGATAGTATCTCTCTTCTCCAAGCCTCCACGGTTTCCTATCTCACCGTAAAAAAAACGGTGACATTTAAGCAAAGATCCAAAGTAGGTGAGGAGAAAGACCCTTTCCTACTTTACTTTCCTCCATCGCATGTATCTCCATGCTATGCTACACAATGAACTTGTTTACGCTCTCACTTTTACTACATTGTCAGCTGCTAGCAGCCAGAGATTTTTTATTATTTAATTCACTGGTGTATCCCTAGCCCCTAGAAAGTGACAAGGGAGTTGAAATCTCAACCCCTTTGAGTTTACAATCTAACAGAGGACCATTATAAATCAATGGGTAGTCCTATAATTGGGTGTATTATGGAGCATATAGTCTGAAAGGGAGGAAAGTTCAAGCAAGACCTCCTAGAAGTCACTAGATTTAATCCCCAGGAGGGCAAGGACCACCAGCAGTGCGGAAGTTGTGCACTACACAACTTCAGTAGATACCATTCACCAGCACAGCCATCCACAGTCGCCCTGGGGAACATGCTTGATGGTGGGTACTCAATACATACTTTTGAACAAATGAATGAAACTAAGACCTAAAGGTCCACTAGTGGTGGTTTGGTATCTTATCAAGTTTTATGAACAATTCCTTCTTTGATTCTTCTTAAAAACAATACTTTCAGAGACAAAGTGAGAAAACATTTTCAAAACTCAAAAAAAAAAAACAAAAAAAAAAACAGACCAAAGAGGGGGTAGGCTCAAGGCGACACTCCATGACCATAACCAGGAAGTGTTTCATAGGGGCAAGCTGCCCTGGGGCAAAGGCAATGGGACTGCAACCTTTTCCCTTATTTGTGGCACCAATAGACAGTCTTTCCCTAACTGCTAATGGCAAAATTAAAAGAGCAAGCGTAAGATATATTCCAGGAAAGACATGTCATGAATTTTACAAGACATTACATATTTCAATTTAAATGATAAAATATCTTGTGTGGCCCTAACCGGTTTGGCTCAGTGGATAGAGCGTCGGCCTGCGGACTGAAGGGTCCCAGGTTCGATTCCGGTCAAGGGCATGTACCTTGGTTGCAGGCACATCCCCAATGGGGGGTGTGCAGGAGGCAGCTGATTGATGTTTCTCTCTCATCGATGTTTCTAACTCTCTATCCCTCTCCCTTCCTCTCTGTAAAAAATCAATAAAATATATGTTAAAAAAAAGAAAAGAAAATATCTTGTGTGATGGAACATCCAGCGCCTTCTATTAACATGCTTCAGGAACAATCGTGACTGCTTTTAATTTTTTTTGTTTTGTTTTGTTTTGTTTTAAGGAAAAGGAAGAATGATCACATAGCTAGTGCTCAAAAGTTCTATCTGTACCACCACATTATGTTTAAGCAGGTTTGTCCAGTACTTGTTTAGACACTAGAGCGTTGAGTTTATTAAAGTGTTTGAGGATAGAGAAATGGGAAGTGGTGAGGCCTTGAAAAAGAGTGGCTCTAATTTGATAACATTAAAGAAAAAACAAAAACATAAGGCAGGATACTCTATGTGCAATGTGTTTCCCTGGAGACAAAGCAAACCGATTTGGCTTTTCCCATTTTAAGTTCAGAACACTCTTGCTTGTGGGAAAGGCACTTAGCCAGTAAGTATGACTTTTCTCATCTAAAGTAGGATAATGTGTTTCTCAGTGGGTTGCTATGAAATCAAATTAAGGCATTATCTATCAGGTACTGTCTCCAAAGGCTTTAAAAAAAACAAACTCCTCCCTCAGCCATCCCTCTCTCACTGTAGGTTTATGATTTAGGCAGAACTGTTTGGTTGCAGGTCACAGAAATTTAACTCAAACTAATGGACTCAAAAAGAGGAGCTACTTAACTTGTACAACCACACGGCTAGCATGACCTTGGCCTCAAAAATAACTGGAAACGTGGGCTCAAGCAGCATCAGAATTATCTCTACTATTTCTCTCTCTCTCTCTCTCTCTCTCTCTCTCTCTCTCTCTCTCTCTCTCTCTCCCCCCTCCTCCCTCCCTCCCCCCATCATCATCTACTTCATTCCCTCAAATCAATTTATTCCTGTGAATGAGATGACCAGGCAGGGGGTGGAGGCTGCTGGGGATCTCACTGAGCTGCCTGGGCAGATGAGGTTGAGTGAATTTGGGGAGGAACTGAAACTAGGTTTCCACCTTTCCCCTGGTGTATGAGTTTCCTATTGCTGCTTTAACAAATTACCACAAACCTAGTGGCCGAAAACAACAAAAATGTATTACTGATAGCCTGTAGGTCAGAAGTCCAACTCCGCTCTCCCTGAGCTAAGGTCAAGGTATCACAGGGCTGCATTCCTTTCTGGAGTCTCCACGGGAGAGTCCGTCTCCTTGCCTTTTCCAGATTTGAGACTGCTCACATTCCTAGCGCCTGACCCTCTTCCCACATCCTCAAAGTTAGCCGTGTCACATCTCCTTGACCCTTCATTGTCAGAACCTCTCTCTCTGACCACAGCCAGGAAAGGTTTTCTGCTTCTACGAACCCATGATTAGATTGGCCCACCTGGATAACATAGGACAACCTCCCCACTGAAAAGTGTGTACCTTTCATTATATCTGCAAAGTCCCTTTGCCATGTGAAGTTCACAGGTTCCAAGAATTAGGGCATGGATATGTTACAGGGGCCATATTTCTGCCTACCGTCCCAGGTTAAGGCAATCAGTCGGGGGATGAATCACCCAAGCAAGTAAACAAGAGAATTTTCTCTCTCATTATGGAGCTATAATGATGTGAGTCACTGTCTTCAAGGATCATATTTCCTACCAAGTGGAATAACTTGTTTTGTAAAATAGACTCCTTATTCATCATAAAAAATTTTTCAGGGGTTTAAGTGGAGTGATACATTTACTAGTACATAGCTAGGATGTGGCAGAGCTGGGATCAAAGGAGGCTATTTGTCCAGCTTTTAACCTCTATACATACGGCCTCATTTCTTCATTCATTCCTTCATTTATTCAACACATAGTTATCAGTGACCTATTAGGCATATGGGTCTCAGCCAGGGAGACCCATTTGCAACAGGAGGGGGGACTGTGCACATGACAGTAACATGCCCTTCCTCCTTAGCCAACAGTGACCTCGCTGAGGGCAGAAGTGATGTCCTATTTAGCTTATCCCTACTATTTAGTATGATGCTCGCTACCTAATACCACTCTAATAAACATGGGGTCGGGTTCCTTTTATTTACTTGGAAAATCTGGAATAGCAAGGATTGAAGCAATGGGTACAATTGCAACTAAGATTTTCATTCAAACCAGCCAAAACATATTAGACTGGCCTGGCGTAGGACTCCTCATCAGAGGAGCTGCCATTGCCATGTTACTTTGCTAGGGAGCAGGCTGGCTTTGTTCTAACTTAAAATCCTTAATAAGAGAAAGTTCATTTTAAATTAAATTAGAAACTGAGAAAATTTTAATAGTTCTTGCAAAAGACCATTCAGATGATTTTTTACAGCATAAGTATTCAGATTAATTTTATGCCAACATTTTGATCAGTCTTAGCCAAGCTGCCATTATCCATGTCTTAATACCTCTTTGTCATATTTTGGAACCTGGCAGTGTTTAGCAACGATGATAAACAGCTTTAATTAATTAGCTCAAATATTGTCCGCGGGTGCAAGAAATTGTCTGCAGAGGGTGGAGTGGGTCAGGTGGTCAGAAGCCAGCAATTGAATCTGGTGAGATACCGACAGCCCATTAGAGGGCAGTGTGACAACACAATTAAGAGTAGGAGAGTCTTCATAAAGAGTGAACTGGTGGTTGTCATGGGGGAGGATGTTCGGGGGACTGGGTGAAAGAGGTGAAAGGAATAAAAAGTACAGATTGGCCCTGGCCAGTGTGGCTCCATTGCTTGGGTTTCATCCTGTGCCCTGAAGGGTTGCAGGCTCAATTCCTGGTCAGGCACCTGCCTGGGTTTTGGGCTCAATCCCCCCAGTAGGAGGCAGTGATCCATGTTTCACTCCCATATTGATGTTTCTCCATCTCCCTTCCTCTCTCTTTAAAAAATCCATAAAAAGCCCAGCTGGCGTGGCTCAGTGGTTGAGCGTCGACCTATGAAACAGGAGGTCACGGTTTGATTCCTGGTCAGGGCACATGGGCTGGATCACCAGGAGGCAGCCAATCAATGATTCTCTCATCATTGATGTTTCTATCTCTCTCTCCCTCTCCCTTCTTCTCTGAAATCAATAAAAAACTATTTTTAAATATCCAGAAAATATTTTTTTAAAAAAGAAGTACAAATTGGTAGTTATAAAATAGTCACAGGGATGGTAAAGCACAGGGAATATAGTCAATAATATTGCAATAATTATGTATGGTGCAGTTGGGTATTGGAAATATTGAGGACACTATGTAAAGTATAGATTATCTAACCACTCATTTGTACACCTGAAACCAATACAAAATAAAATTGAAAGTAAAACATAAAACAGCAGTAGAGCCTTGCATCTCCCTAGACGATTTTTTCCCTTTTGTTCCACACACATACACCAATGGAACACCCTCACACATGTGACATATTTAACTGTTTGAAATAATAGTGATTTTTACCTCATAGTAATGCCAAAACTGAAAATCTCTGTTAGACATCCCGGTCTTAAACTACTTTACCCTGTCTCCGGGAATTCCTCAGTAGCCTCTTTTCTTTACAACTGCATTCTAGGTTCCCAAAATGTTGTTTGGCATTCTTAGAAGCCCTTCAAATTTCCTTTCTCTGTATTTCTGGCTTCCTTTTTGTCTTCCCTACACCAACTCCATTAGCTCACACTTAATGCTGAGAGACGTACAGCTTTTCAGCCCCTGGTAAGCTGGCTTTGTGTATCAGAAGCGCACTCGTACACTGGTAAGCAAAAGGGGCATCTGCCCTGCATGTCTCTCTTCAGCAGCCAGGTCTAGTAGAGACTTTGAACATCTTCACTCTCTAATTATTCCTCAACAATTCATCCAAACAGTAGTCGGCAGCGTAAGTCAATTTGAGTTTTAAGAACAAATTATGGTGGATAATAACACACATCAGTGACAGTAAATCAGTGACTAAGGTAGTCTATCACACAGTACTAAGCACAGCATATGTAATATGTCTGAAGGTTTACCCAACAGTTGACTTTTTGTTTCTTTCTGGTGGCTTTTATTTATTCTAATCCCTCTTCAGTTCCTGAATGTTTGACTAAATGAATGGGTGGATGAATAAATGTTTTGCATATTAAATATACCTCATTGGGCTCTATCTCTCTCCCTTCCTCTCTGTAAAAAATCAATAAAATATATTTAAAAAAAAAAAGTTCTGAATTAATCATCCTCTTTAAGAAGCATGACCTTACTCCCAACCCCTGAGCTATGAAATGGGAATAATATAACTACTAAGGATGTGACCTACAACCAAAATAAAAGTTTTTTAAAAGCATTAGCAATACTAGCAAGTTAATACAAATGTAGAAAATGATGCAGCCAAAATCCAGACAGCAGTCTTAAATGTGTGCCTCTAGTCACACCAGTAGCAAAACCAAAAATAAAAGTGAAAACAGATGAACAGGCATTAAATACTATATTAAGCACTAAAGATAGAAAGGAGAACAAAACACATTTATTGGCATTCCTCCAAACTGCTCAACTCTCCTTTCTTCTCATTCCCTCCTCTCAAGAAGAAAATGATAGTGTAACTGAGGTCGGCACATAGAAGGATCTAGCCTGGGCTTCCTGGGTTAAAGGATGAACAGGAGTTGACCCAAGAAAGAGGAAGATAAAGAGTTTCGAAACCAGTCAGAGCTCAGCAGCTTGTGCAAAAGTGAAGATGAAGGAATAAAATGATACACTCTGGATATTTTAAATAGTTTAGTGTGGCTAAGTATCAAGCAGGAGGGTCTGTGAGGGCATGGGAAGCGGCAAAGCTAATAGCTGGTCAGTCAGAAGGGAACTCAGAAGAGTGAGGAATTGGAAATGTATTCTGATGGTAATGGAGAAAAGCAGAAGAGTGAGCAGAGACACATGACCTCATGAATTTTATAAAGGTCACCCACCCCTCATCCCACTGAATTGGAATGAGGTAAGGGAGAATGGGAAACCAGATAGGGGATGTGGCAGAAATTCAAGTCAGAAATGATGGTAATGTATACCAGGGTGATAATAATGGAGATGGAGACCCTTGGACAAATTTAGACCAGAGGCACTAAAGAATATAGTGCAGAGAATATAAAGAAAAAAATAGCCAAGGGCAGAATGGGCCATAAGAGCAGACAGAAGAAAGATGTTAAGGAAATCATAAAATAATAAAAAAGATAAAATAAAACAGAATGTCTTGTTCAAAACGTATTTCAATCTCCTTGTTTTTTGTTGTTGGTGGTGGTTTTTGTTTTGTTTTTTGCTTCAGAAGCTAAAAAGCCAAAAAATACATTTCCAATATCTTTGCAACTAAGTGTTCTAGATGTAATCTTAATTCCATGAAACAGACGCATTCACGCAAGATTTCAATTCTGAATTAAATTGTGAGGACGTAGAGTTACACAAGGCATCCGTTTTGCTGCAGAGATCATGGGTGGCATGGTGTGGCTCTGGAGTTGATGGTTCTAACGGTGCTCTCCTGATTCTCAGATAGTGGCTGACGTGAAGAGATCCTGAGAGTAAGCTCCTGACCATGGTAAACGTAATAGTAACTTTGGTGCTCCAATTGTTTGGGGAGTAATTTCTGAATGCCTAACCTAGTCATTCTACCAGATTTAATTCAGTGTATTAAATCTTCATTTCCTAGGGCTCCTATAGCAAAGTACCACAGAATGTTTGGTTTAAAACAATGGAAATGTATTGTCTCACAGTTCTAGAAGCTGAAATCCAAAATCAATATGTCAGCAGGATTTGTTTCTTTTGAGGGCTGGGGAGGAGAATCTATTATTCCATGCCTCTCCTAGCTCTTGTTGAGCCCAAGTGTTTCTTGGCTCGTGGCAGCATAAATCCAGTCTCAGTCTGCTCCCTGCATGTGTTCATATTGTCACCCTTCTGTGCATGTCTGTCTCTAAGAGAGTCCAAATGTCCTCCTTTTATAAAGATACTAGAGGCCCAGTGCATGGGTAGGGTCCCTAGCAGCTATTGGCTGCCGGCCGGAGCCTCCCTTCCCCGGCTACCAGCTGCCCGCCAGGGCCTTCCTTCATTCTGTGCTGCCACCTAGTGCTGGGGTCCGACCCCAGCAGGTCCAGGGGTCCCCAAAGGTGTGGACAGAGTCGGCGAAGAAGGAAGGACACGGAGGTAGCATTCAGTTGATCAGCAGCCTAGCCAGGATCTCTAGCCAGGATCTCCAGCGAAGTTCTGGTCAGGATCTCCAGCCAAGTTCTCTCCCTAGGTCCTCCAGCCAGGTTCTCCAGCCAGGTTTGGTCGCCAGGTTCTCTAGCCATGCTCTGTCTAGGTTCTCCAGCCAAGATCTGCAGCCAGGTTCTGTCCAGGATCCCTTGCCATGTTCTGTCTCTAGGTTCTGTCTCTAGGTTCCGTGTCTAGGTTCTGTGTCCTGTTGTCTTGTTACATCTGTATTTATACCAGTTGATTCCAATCCTATCAATCTCTATTCCAAAGGTTAGGGTGTTTCTTATCTCCATTCCAGGGAGTAAAGATTATGTAGCTTAAGCGTGATTGTTCGTAGTTAAAGTGATTAACTACCCGCCTGGCACTTAGTTAAGGGGTTTTATTCCCTCCCTAACTTCAGGGAAAAATCCCTACCTTGGGAAACAACCTTTCTCGGAGAGCTGACCTTGGCCAAAACACATAGTGCTAAGGGGAGCAAACACATTAAGAACGGTATGCTATATATGCCAGGTCCCTTGAAACACATGCTGTGCAGATGTTTCTTCCCTGCAGCGACTGTGTCAAGCAGCAAGGATGGACTGGCTCCTGCCGCCTAGTGGTCAGCGCACATCATAGCGAGCAAGCGAACTCCCAGTTGAACTCCCAAGGGGACACTTTGCATATCAGGCTTTTATATAGAGATTGGATGAGGGCTCAGTCTAATGATCTCATTTTAAAAGGAGACAGAAGATAGATTTCAATTCAAAGGAAATTTAAGTTGATTAGCTCTGTAAAGACCTTATTTCCAAATGAGATCATATTCTGAGGTACTGGGGTTTAGGACTTGAACATACCTATTGGGGAGAATACAATTTGATCCATGATAAGGAGTATGACAAGAACATTTGCTAGTCACTAACTATTCATATGATTATTCCCCAGCCTCCTTTGCAATCTGATTGGGGCCATGTGACTAGTTCTACAGTCACCGTGAGCAGAAGGGGCATGTGTTTCTTCTGAGCTGGGTCAGTGAAAAGCCTTGCTCACCCTCTCGCTCCCTTCCTCCACTTTGGCAAACTCTGAAGCCTCATGTTGAGTGAGGTACATGATAGTCAACCCTTAGCCTGGGCCCCTGAGTGTCTACATGGAATAGAGTTCCCTGCCAAGACATATTAGACATGTAACAAGAAAATAAATCACTCTGAATAAGACTTCGAGGTCTGTTGCAGCAGTTGATGTTAATTATCCTCATTAATACAGCACCCTAACTCTGATGGACGCAATATTGGAAAAGTTCCTGACCTGTGGGTTCAGCTTGTTCTTAAAGTGGGCTTTTTAAATATCTGCTAAAAAAAAAAAAGAAAGAAAAAGAGGGGGGGGGGGTGTCCTCTCCCAACAAAGACTATCCATGAATAAGAGTATAAAAATCTCTACATATCTGCATTAGTCTGCTTATGTTGCTATAACAAGACACCACAGACTGGGTGGCTTAAGCAACAGACATTTATTTTCTCACAGTCTAGAGCAGCGGTTCTCAACCTGTGGGTCGCCACCCCTTTGGGGGTCAAACGACCCTTTCACAGGGGTCGCCTAAGACCATCGGAAAACACATATATAATTACATATTGTTTTTTGTGATTAATCACTATGCTTTAATTATGTTCAATTTGTAACAATGAAATTGGGAGTCACCACAACATGAGGAACTGTATTAAAGGGTCGCAGCATTAGGAAGGTTGAGAACCACTGGTCTAGAGGCTGGAAGTCTAGGTGCCAGCAAAGTTGGTTTCTGGTAAGATCTTTCTTCCCAGCTTGCACATGGCTGCCTTCTCCCTGTGTCCTCCCATGGCCTTTGTTCTATGCACGTGTGGAGAGAGAGCGCCCTCTGGAGTCCCTTCCTCTTCTTACAAGGACTCTAGTCCTATCAGATTAGGGCCCCACCCTTATGACTGGTTAACATGAATTACCTCTTCACACACCCTATCTCCAAATACACTTACACTGGGTATTAGGGCTTTAATATATAGTATATTTGGGGGAAGGGGGAACACAATTTGGTCCATAGCAGTATCATTAAATAAATAATGCAAAATATGAAAGGCTCCTTACCTCTGATCACTCTCTCCAGATCAGAAGCACTGTTAGTAGCTTCTTTCTGTTCATACTTTTCACTGCTCTGATACAAACGTATAAATTAGATCACACCATACATATAGCTCTATTTTTTCACTTATAGTGAGATTATAGGTTTTTTTCACTCATTGCTATATATCTTCCATATCAATACATAAAAATCCCAAAATATTTTTTCAAATAGTTGCAAAGCATTCTCTTATAAGGATTATAATTTAATAGTTTTTCTCTTGGTAGGTGATACATCACTTTGAATATATTACATTATGGATAATGTTGCAGAAAATATCTTTATACATGGTTGCATTTATACTTTTCTTAGTATTTCAGTAGGGTAGATTCTTTAGAAGTGGAATTGCTAAATCAAAGGGTATGCATCTTTAAAATCTGAATAGTGTGGCCATTTATGGTTTTAGCAAAAGTATATGGGTGTATCCATTTCCCCATACCCACCTTAAGGTAGTATCAATATTTTTTATATTTTTAACTTAATAGGTTAAAAAACCAATCATTAGTGAATTTTTGCATATATTGATCCTTTACATTTCTTTTCCTGTGAATTACCTATTCATATTCTTTGCCTACTTTTTCCATTGCATTTTAAAAATATTCATTTGTAAGAGCTTTTTATGTTTATTATGAAAAATAAGTTTGTCATGGATGTTGCAAATATTTTCTCTCAATATACATTTTGTCTTTTAATTTTGTTAATGGTATCCTTAACTGTATGGAAGTGAAGTTACAGGGCTAACCATGGCCTTTTTACAGGTAGATGGTACCAATAAGTGTGTTGGGGGTTAGGAATCAGACTCCACGCCTGGGAGGTCAGCCAGGGCAGAGATGGCCTCTACAAATGCCTTCTCAGTGCTTAATGCAGCACTTAGAATGCCTTATCTGACCGTCAGCCCAGCCCATCAGCCTGAATAAAAACTGACTCTTGCAGAGGGGACTTTTATATGTGTATCAGCACGAATGCTTAACCCACCAGCTACCTTCTTTGTCCTTCTAGGACCTCTGGGCTTCAGCTGAGCGATCAGAACCTTCTGGATGAAAAGCCACAGAGAGCAGACTCTCCATACAACACTATGTTAACAAAGCATGTGAAGAACATTCAGAAAAAGAGAAGTGATTATACATACAGTGAAATTATACTTGCATATGATTCCAAATACAGGTTTTTAAAAAGGCAAGTGGAATCAGGGGAACAATGAATAACAAAAATATAAATAATAAGAATCTTCTACTACTGGAGCCTAAAGGAACATTAGCAATTCTCATCACTTTAAATTTTAGTCCAACAATAATAATGTACAAGTAAGGAAACCAGGGCTCAGCGAGGTAAAATGATGTGCCCAGATCACAGTGCCAGGTGAGACAGGATTCGAATTCAGTTCTCGACCCTGAATTTTTGACAAAAGCTCCCTGATTTAGGACTTCATTGTATCTCTGGATTTAAAAAGGAAACCCATACATTTAAAATACAACTTTTAGCCCTAACCCGTTTGGCTCAGTGGATAGAGCATCAGCCTGCGGACTCAAGGGTCCCAGGTTCAATTCCGGTCAAGGGCATGTACCTTGGTTGCAGGCACATCCCCAGTAGGGAGTGTGCAGGAGGCAGCTGATCGATGTTTCTCTCATCAATGTTTCTAACTCTCTATCCCTCTCCCTTCCTCTCTGTAAAAAAATCAATAAAAAATATATTTAAAATACGACTTTTAGCAGAATTAAAAATTTGTGTTACTAATCCGCTTTCACAATTATTAAGTCCTCGTCAGAGACCCACCTGCACTCTTTGGTAGAAGATGAACACAAGCCCTGAAATCAACTCAAAGCCCCAAGAAGTAGCATCGTGAAGTTCTGCCCACAGACTTGGACTTCACGTAGCTCCCAGAATCAGCAACTCAGAGCTGTGCTCAGTGTATGATGACGATATATTTAATGATCATCTAAAAATACTGTATCTTGTGAAAATACCATAACTGGACTATGTGGTGCCGTCTTAACCTCAGAGCATTTCCTTTTCTGAGACAAAACCACCTGGCTTTGTTTTTACTTAAAGGCAGGACCCAAACAATGCATGAATCACTTCCTCTGGAAGAGAGTAAACTGCAGACTAAGTGCCCATCATTCTAACCCCAGGTCAGGTCCACTCGGACCCACTTCCTCAGGACGTGTGTTTCAGCGCCGCTGGCTTTTTCTGGAACAGGGACCAGCTGCCTCTGATTTCCTCGCAGTCCAGGTGTGGTGGTGATGCTGGTGAGAGTGGGTTGAGACTGGTTTTTTTAAAAGCAAGAATCCATCATGCAAAGATTGACTAAGGTTTTCACCATTATGTTTTGAGGAAATCCTTGACTATGTTTTTAAACCCTTAATTAGGAATCTGGCTTTGTTTATGAAAACAGCTTAGCTATAAAAAATGTTGCTTTCTTTTACTCTCAACCACTATTCCAAGAGTCTGTACCCATAACATTCTTCCTTTTATAGAACCTAGTTTTTATAGTCAGTGCTTTATTGAGTGCCTACCATGTGCCAGGCACTATGATGAGAATGGGGACATCAGTGATCAAAACAGGTAAAAATCCTTACCTTTATGGAGCTTATGTTTTAATAAGTGTAGACAAACAATAAAAACAAACATAAAAATAGGTAATTATTTAATTTGTTACAAGATTATGAGTACTATGGGGGAAAAAATAAGATTAAGGATGAATGGGAGTGTTACGTTGGAATCTAAGATGCCAGGCCTGGTCAAGTGAGATTGTGTGGTGAGATTTGAGCAGAGACTTTAAATTGGCAAAGGTGTCAATCACACAGAAATCTGGGGAAGGAGCGTTGCAAGAAGAGGGAACGGACAGTAGTGTGTGTGTTCTAAGGCTTGGTTAAAGAAAAGCAAGGAGACATATGGTACAGGGTGGAGGTGAGGGAGATATATAGGGTCTAGTGAAGCCACTCAAAGGATGTTGGCTTTTATTCTGAGTGAAATGAGGAGCCTAAGGGACTGGGGTAGAGAAGCAACATGATCTGATTTGTGTTTTAACAGACTCTCCTGGCTGTGATCTGACAGTGGTGGGAGGGAGAAGAACCAACCAAAATTTGTGTGAACTGAACATATATAATCCTAGGTGAAATAACATCTAAGTCTTTAGAATTCATTTAAGGATGTATTTATTTACAAGATACAAATGTTTAATATTTAAGAGGAATTAAAGTGCTTAATTTTACAATGTTTCTGATTCCCCGCCTTTATGACCAAATATACATATGTTACACAATATATACACTATCTGCAAGTATTTTACATTCATATAGCTAGAAAAGAAAAATTACCTTTATGTATACTTTTTTCACATTTGAGTTAACTCTAAAATTCTGATAACATACCTTTTCAAACTGATCAGCCAACAATTCAAAACCAGATCACACTTACTCAAAAATATCAGTCAATTGTCACTTACAAAATGAAATGCTAGTTTGGTAAAATAAAAACAGAAGACAGTTTTATATACAGACATGATTGCTAATGGAGACCCCCCCACCCTCCCCAAGTGATACATTCCAACATCCATATAATGTGTAACATATAATGCAATTCAGTTATCATAATGGTCCCTACAGATTATTATGCCTCTCCCCCAAAACTACATATATATCACTCTATGTATTTGGTATTCACTTATTAAAATATGCTACAATGAGATTTCTTGAATTAATTTATCACTAACTCTACCTAATCTCACTAATTCAATCTACAATGAATTTTAGAAAGGGATAACCATTGGGTAACTCAGTAACCCCAACAAGTTAAAAATGATCTTGTCGAGGCATGTGCTATTTCATCTCAAATCACAGAAAAGACACTATATTCTGCCAAATGTTCAGTCCAGAAGTAAAAGACCAGGATGGACTTTAGAGGGATATTTTTTTCTACTTCAGTAAACAGCACTAAAAATGGCCCAATAGAATAAATGTATTTCTTTTATAGCCTAAAGGAAAAAGAAAGTAATGATATAGAGGTCAAGGTGAAAGGCTGGGGTGCAATAAATCCCATCAATATGCAATTATGTAAATTTATATTTTATATCCCTTCTGCAGTATGAGTATTTTTTCTTATCTTAACACACTTTGCTCTGATCTGGAGACCAGCAGTCTCTTTCTGCTGCCCACCTCTCTGCTCATTCCTGCTTGCTTCAGTTCCTAATTTTATTCCTCTCTACTGTAGCAGTAAAAAAAGCAAAGTTTTCATCTCATGACATGGATACGGGAATAAATAAGAATGAACTATACTAAAAATTCATGGGAGTAATTTATGTTAAAATATTTAAACTAAAAAGAACAGTTTCTATAAAAATTTTGTTCCTATAAAAAAACAGAATTGGAAATCAACAATATTTTTACATATATACATATACTCAGAAATTCACAGAAAGAGTTTTAAAAGTAGATCTAGTGGTTTTTATATATTTTCCAAATCTGGAGAATCTATAGTAGAGAGGAATATGAAAATAAAAGTAATTTGATTCAACTAAAACTGGATGAGAATAAGGAAATACATGGTCCACTACGGATATCAATCCAGTCCTGAGAATCAGAACTGGTTAGCCACAGTTTTTACATTAATACATTCTTGAAGAATACAAAATTTTAATAATGAAAACACTAAGACATTCTTGTCTTTTGAATTAATTTTAGCTTATAAATACCATGTGCTTAGACCCGCTCACACGAACATCACGTGATGTAGAAAATTTTAATTAATCTTCTGTATTATAGCAAAGGTAACTACAAAAACAAAAACAAGAAAATATGAAGAAGACCTTGTTCCCTAGAAGTTTATTTGCTCCTGTTGGTGCCTTTTCCTCGGGATGGATCCAACCCAGAAAGATCATTATCAGAGTTACCACAGACAATATACTCAGAATAAGAACGTAAGGCTTTGAATAGAACCAGAATTGAGATCTAAAATTTAAAGGAATTTAAACACCCTGTTCCACAGAGTAGACAAAAAGAAGT
This sequence comes from Myotis lucifugus, assembly GCF_000147115.1. Classification (NCBI taxonomy): domain Eukaryota; kingdom Metazoa; phylum Chordata; class Mammalia; order Chiroptera; family Vespertilionidae; genus Myotis; species Myotis lucifugus. The sequence continues at coordinate 6,064,045 of NW_005871078.1, forward strand.
AAAGCGCAATTGTAAACTCGAAGAAGTATGTTTGATTTAAGGTTTTTAGAAGGCATTAATGAATCCTTAAATAACCCTGAAGTACTATGAAGTTTTTTTTGTAATATACTGAGGACTACAGCAAATATTCTTTAAAAAAAAAAAAATCCCATGTTTGTCTATAGATGGGGACAGGGCACATTTAAAAAACTAGTTCTTAAAAAGTTAAAAAATGGTGTAGTTAAAAAAATGGGGGTAGGTCACCCAGTGAAGATAAGTACACCACGTGTATATTATTAAACTTCATGAAAAATGAAATGTTGCTTGATAAAGTAGTGCAGATGTGCTTTATTTCATTATCCATACCCATTGCAAAAGTAAAATGGTTTTGATAATTATTTGAATCCAAAGAATAATGCCCACTCCCCCCCACCCCCAAGCACACACACTTTCTCTTCCCTATACCAGGCAATGAGTTACATGATCATTTCTAGAAGTGAATTCTCTTCTAGAATGTGGCTAGGGGCATTCATGTTAAGATTTCAGTATAAAAACATACCCTGAAGAGTTTTATTGCTTGCATACATGACAGCATTATAGATGCCATTATTACAAAAGTGGCTGGTGGCAGTTTTCATTGTTGAGTCCCCACTTAAAACCTGGAGATCAGTCTGCACTACATTTCATACTTAATATCCAAAATGGTAGACTTTCAATAAAGCAAAATGTAAGTTTAAAAAATTGGAATGTTTTATAATGAACAGCAGTTTTTAGCAAAGAAATATTTTTTAACTTAAAAGAAAAGATGAGTTGGAAAGCACCAACTTAGAGAAAACAAATTGTAAGACCTACACGATGGGATGCTGGCTTTAATAGGAAAGCAACCAATTACCTTCTTAGGTTCAATCCGTCCTGACTGCTCAGGTGTCTCAGAAAGCAAAAGGCGTAAGTTATTCTTGTAACCAATCATACTTTGAGGTCTTTTGGTTTAGTTGAGTGCTTACTAAATGGCTGACTAAGCTTATTCCTTTGCCTTTCTCCAAATAAAAGCATTAGCGGTTATTTAACCAAAAACAGGTAAGGCTGCTTCATTGCTTCTCTTTGTGCTTGGCTAAAGAACAAGGGGTGGGAGTGAAATTGGTAACTGGATAATTAAAAGTTCTCTTCTTACAATAACATTTCTTTTTTTATCAAATTAAAGATAATATTAAGAGCATGATAATAAACATTGTCTTCATGAATATTCTTTCAATAGTCTAAATTAAATAACACAGATATGTATTGAGCCAAAATTTGTCCACTCCAGAAGAACTCACTGAAAGGGAAAGTGTAGTCTTCTTGCTGCTCAAAACAGTTTTCAAAAATAATCTGGCCAATAGATCTTCTAATTGGCCCTTACATTTCCATTGTTCTATCCACATTTACAAAAGTCACCTTCCCCTGGTAATCATTCCATATTTTTATTGCTTCTCTCTACTTGAGATTAAGAAAACCAAAAGCATCATCTATATAGCTATAGTTTAACCTTCTCAATAACCACCTATGAATACACATGTTGTGTGTACGTATACACACACACACACACACACACACACGGCAACTAGAAAAGAGAAAAGAGAAGCAATGTAAAATACTTTTAAGTCTGCCCCTGATTTAATAGGAACAAGTTACCTTTTATCTTTTTTTGGCTCCAAGTATTTGGTTTAATATAAAGGATCTTGGTTGGTATTCCTTTTATGGAAGAAGGCAACCCAATCATCTCAGCCATAATTAGTTTATCTGCTCCTTTGCAGAAAAATAAATGTTTCACATTTTCTTAAGAGGGCCTAAATAGATGAGTGAAAATCTCCAACTCTGAGCAAATCTATTCTACATTTAAGGTGTAATCCCCAGGCCTAGCTGGCTTGGCTTGGTGGATAGAGCATCAGCCTGCAGACAGGGGCTTGATCCCCAGTGCGGGAGGGAGGGTGCAGGAGGCAGCCATTCAGTGTTCTCTCTCATTATTAATGTTTCTATCTCTCTCTCCCTCTCCCTTCTCTGGAATCAATAAAAATATACATATTTTTTAAAAAGGTGTAATCCTCAAAGGCAGAGGACAGTGAGGTCATTCTTGTGGATCTCGAGACGATGCATTAAATGTGATAACATTTGAGGCATAACAGGGTAAAAACAACAACAACAACAAAAAAAACCCAAAAACGAAAAACAAAAAAAAAGATCTAGTTAGAGAAAAGGGTTAAGTTAAATAGCCAACTTAATGTGAGATTTTAATCATAATTACAATATAATGAAGAGCAGCTTTTGTCACAAGGAATTATATTTTGTCTACTATGATTCCCCAGAAAGATAAACGAGAAAGGAATGCTCAGACTCTCTTCAATTATCTTGTACCTCCCCAAAACCTACCATTAAAACATTGCTTTTCAATACTGTGCTCCCCGCCCCCATTTTTTACTGAGGAGGTTTAAAGAATTGAACATAAACTTCCTTTAATATTTATCCAGCCCTCTCAAACATAGGTTATCACATGTGAATTTTGTATTATATCTGACAAAGGAACAGGCCCACACAGTTATCTGGAGTATCTATATATATAAAAGCCTAATATGCTAATTATCCCTCCGACTGTTCGACTGGTCGCTATGATGTGCACTGACCACCAGGGGCAGACGCTCTGACTGGTAGGTTAGCTTGCTGCTGGGGTCCTGCCGATTGGGACTGGGTGAGACAGGCTGGACATACCCTGGAGCCCTTCCACTGTCCCTCCCCAGCCCCTATTGTGCATCAGTGGGGTCCCTTGGCCTGGCCTGCACTGTCTTGCAATCTGGGACCCCTCAGGGGATGTCAGAGAGCTGTTTCTGCCCGATCCTGTCTCTAGTTAATTATATAGTCCTCATTTAACCATGCTTAACAGTCTTAGAGAAAAAAAACAGTACAGGAAATGCAGTTTCCTGATGTCCCAATTCTGCTTAAGGTCAGATATTTTGCACAATCCAGGTTTTTGTGAAGATTTTTGTATATGCTGATATTAACTGTTGTACAATTAGAAGATCATAAAATGAAAAACAACCTATATGATTTTGACCATTCTGGTGACCAAAATGTACTTTATCTGAGTAAGCAAGACTGAAGCATTAATTAAACCCTCACCTTATATTTAAATAGAAATTATTAGCACCTTCAAAGAGAGGCACTGTTTTAAATAGGCACAGAACAAAAAAAAAATAGTACTTTAAAAATACGGTTGGAATTCACTAGTATATCCCATGCCACATAAATTACTGCTTTTTCTTATTATAAAAATATCAATACCTTTAGATGTCAATCAGTTAAACATTTATCACCAAAAACATTAAGTTTAGAACATGTCCAATTCTAAGATAAAACATGCTTTATATTTTAAAAATAAATTAGAGACAAATATGAACCTAAAGCTGAAGAGAAAGGCATGTATAGTATATAGATATATTTATATTTAATACTATATATACATAATTGCTATATACGTAAGATATTTTATTTTTAGGAGTATTTCTACAAAAACAAATATCTTTTCTTAATAAGTCGAAAGTTTGAACACCAACAACCTGTCCTTTTTCTGTTTTAAAAGGACATACATTATTTATGCAGCTTGAGCTTTATACACTAAATTAAATAAGTTAACACAACAGCCTAACCTGTCCTTGTAATTCTTCTAACCATGGATCTATTTTGGCAACATGGAGGTATATCTTTCAAACTGTTACAAGTCTTACATGTGAAAGAGAAGACATTAAAATAATTCTTAAGTGAAAGTGGCCTATTCTAACCTGATAGTGACATAATCAATTGATACCATTTTCTCCAAGACAAAAGTACATGTTCAAGAAATAGCTCATTAAAAAATGCTCCATTTTTCACATTATTTCCAAAAGTTATCGGTAGAATGGCTCTCCACATTAATTTCACCAGAGTACACAAACATAGGAAAATAGTCCCCTACCAGATACATTTATGAGCCTATACTTCTCAACATAAAGTGCTAAGAGATGAGTAAGGAGAACTGGGAATGTCTTGAGCGGTGAATCTTGAGACCCCCACACTGTGGTTGGTCCTGGAGTTCAGCATTCTGATTTTTATTTAGGTTCAGGGTTATCGTCCAAGGTAGCTGAATGGTTGTTAGGACCATCAGGTGTCTCACCTGTGACAGCTAGAAAGATGATTTTCAGCCACTTCTGTTTCAGTTCTTCACTGTCTGCAGCAAAGCTGTGCACAGACTTGGACTGGGTCAGTTTGAAACTGTGTGGCAGGTCTGCACTCCTTGGCATATCATCCACATTATAGCCCAGGAGTGGAATGGTGGCCTGGGCTCTGACATCCTAAAGAAAAATAATAATAATACATAGGAGTGTGAGCATGCTATACAAGTCCCTTCATGTTGTGTTAGCATGCTCTACAAGTCCCTACTAAAACCTCTTTTCCTACGACTATTCCATACAGACTTGCACTGTGAAGTCTCCATGGTCAGAGCTGGTGAACCAGGAATAGCACAGTGCCTGTGCATGAGGTCACTGGTAATACTGACTGCATGAATTAATGAATGAGAGTGGACACCTAACTCAGCTAGGATTCATTGACCCAATACCTCCTCTGTGTAAGAGCCTCCCCAGCTCTTCGTTCAGTGAAAAAGGGAAGAACAGTTATCTTATTGTATAAAACCAGCAAATGTTAATGATTCATTACCAAACACAGTTTTACTTGGTGTTTCATTCATTAATGAATCAATTTATTTATGGGCAGGAAAAAGTTATAGGAAAAACCACAAAACAGGATAACATATACCTTGGCATTTTAAGTCTATTTCTAAAAAAAAAAAAAAAAAAAAAAAAAACTAAAAAAAAACACACAAGTTTTACTAGTCTTTAATGTAGATATAGGCTAAAATACAATAGGTACATTGAAAAGTTTATGTATTTCCAGGTGAATGCACAATTGGTATACATGCCCTGTTTTTTTAAGCATTATATACTCCGTAGTACCTGGTGCTGCTCTGGTTAGAAGCTAAATCTGCATGTCTGTTGTTCCCACAGATTTATCTCAGATCCATGCACAGACAGTTCTCAAACAACTGTTACTGGATAATGTTAATCTAAGCTTGATTTACATTTTTCTTCCTCTCAATTTCTTTCTCTTTCAGGTATTCCTGTATTCAAGGGGGGTGGAGGGAAAGCTTGCCTGTTACTTCCTATCATTAAAAAGGCTCCTTCTCACCGAAACCGGTTTGGTTCAGTGGATAGAGCGTCGGCCTGCGGACTGAAGGGTCCCAGGTTCGATTCCGGTCAGGGGCATGTACCTGGGTTGCGGGCACATCCCCAGTAGGAGATGTGCAGGAGGCGGCTGATTGATGTTTCTCTCTCATCGATGTTTCTGGCTCTCTATCTCTCTCCCTTCCTCTCTGTGAAAAATCAATAAAATATATATTAAAAAAAAAAAAGGCTCCTTCTCCTTCCTGCTTCTTCCTCTACTTCACCCCCTTCTCCCAATGTCCTTTCAACTCATCTTTTTTCAACTCACCTTTTTTTCAAGCCCATAGAATAGGAATGAGAAAAGGGGAGAAAGGATCCATGGGGTGGAGAAATTATTGGTTATAAAAGGAATCCACTAGTTTAAGTAAACTTGAATTTGTTATTATTTTTTCCAATTATAATGAAACTGAACTTTCTTGTTCCATAGAGGGGTGATGGAAGGGTTTTGAGTTCACTATCTAATTGCCTCCCCCGCCATCCGCATGACCTCTGTCCCTTCAGTCAGATGTAGTTCAGATACCTGGGGGGCACCGTACATGTACAGCACAAGAGGGTCTTGTTTGGGGATCACACACCAAGCTTTCTGCCAAGGTTTTGACTTCTCCATATACTGAAGAAAGCTGCACACCACACTGTTTCCAGATACTTCTGCTGATTCAATCTAGAAAAATATAATGGAGTGAGAGTGAGTGAGTGAGATTGAACACAAAACGGGCCAGATAGAGAAGTAATTAAATTTAGGGCAACATTCATTAACTACAGTGTGTTTATATCAAATGTCTTCTGGGATCACCCAAAAAATTCATCTGCAATTATTATTTAAATATTCATCTAGATCTATTATTAGCATGGAAAAATTCTAAGTCAATTTTAACTGTCTCTATAACCAGACCTTGAATTTAAATGAAGTTACTAGTAAACATTTATTAATTGCTTACTATGCATGCACTTTTCTTAGTTCACTAAGAAATGTATCATTTCATTTAATCTTCACACCAACACCAAGAAGTTACAACTTTCATTATCTATGAGGTTCAGAGATGAAATAGCTTTCCCAAGATCACACATTTAGGAATTGGGATGCTGGGATTTGAGTCTGGATGCAGAGCCTAAACTTTTAACCACAACACATACCAACTTCACTTATGTAAGAATCCATAACAAAAAGGCAAATACTGGCCAGCAATCTTTGTCTTGGAACTGAGATAATTCAAGTTGTAAAAACTTCACTAAACCCTGGCCAGTGTGGGTCAGTTGGTTGGGTGTCATCCCATATACTGAAAGGTTGATGGTTCGATTCCTGGTCAGGGCACATGCTTGGGTTGAAGGCTTAATCCCTGGTGGGAAGCATGCAGGAGGCAGCCAATTAATGTTTCTCTCTCTTCATCTCCTTTCCTTTCTCAAATAAATCAATTAAAAAATCTTAAAAATCAATGAATAAATAAAAATTGCATTAACTGTTTGTAGAGCCATTTACAGTTTTCTGCTTTGCCTCCTAAATACATAAATCACTGGCTAAAAAGGGAACAAAACCATTTGACTAAATGATAGTTATTACACACATTATAGAAAGCATCAAAGCACATTGCTCCTCAGTGTCAGTTCAAGAGTGCTGGTTTGTCAAATGTTTAGTTACTGGTTCAAGATAAGCACAGAAAGTAAGAGTAAACACTGAAAAACTTCCATAGAAATTTGACTTTGTGATGATACTCAAGCACATGATTGTGTGTTTTACAAAATTACTGAGCTATCATGAGGTTTGGAAATAAAACTGGCCCTTCATCACAGATAGGTGAAGAAGCACTGGCTGGCAAACTATGGACTACCAGCCCACCATCCGGGAGCTAAGAAAGTGCTTTCAGATAAACATTTAAAATCAATTTGATAATAGGAAACACTAACTTTAGACTCCAATTAAGGGAAATATTACCTTCCCTCCTCCCACTAAAGAATTCCATTCTTATTACCATATTAGAAAAAAAATTATACTAAATTATTGTATTTTAAATTTTGTCAATGTAAATTTGTGAAAATTTGTTTTCTCTCTTGTTAGAGAAGTAGTAGTCTCAGTTTTGCCTCTTGGCCTGCAAAAACTAAAATAGTTATTCTCTGGCCCTTTACAGAAAAAGTTTGTTAAGACCTTTGGTCTAGCTAGCTCATATAACACTAGTTGGCACAAAGTGAGTTTCAAATATTGCATGTATGTGTGTGTGCACATGTGTTCACATGGTTAAGTAATTGACTCCCCCCAAGTTTTTTCTAGAAAACTCCCTTGAGGTTTTTGCTTCATAGTTACAGCCTGAAACTCACCCCTTAAAACAAGTGATTACATTAATTCAGTCGCATCAGTTGCTGTTGTTAAGAACTGAGCCTGTGTCCTTAGGAGCCAATGAAGCATTTCCTTCCCCCCGACCTGCCTGAAAAAACCCCATTTTGGTCTGCCATTCAAGCGACATCTATACACCCTGGAACTCAGAGTTATATTTTAAGTTTGCAGACCTGTACTTTAATCTTAAATGAATCTTGAAGTTCATGATCTTTTTCCAGTTATCCAAAATGGCCTTTGTGTACTCTCAAATGCAGAACACTGACCTTGTTCTTTCTGTATGATCCTAACATTCAGCAACACAGAACAAAAGTATGATTTGCCATCGTTCTCAAAAATTGTTAAATACTAAGAGAAATAACAAAACGTTACTTGTCTTCTTCAGGGTTAAAATACAATTCTATGTCCCTCATATAAAAATCTAAAAGACATCCAACATTTACTATTTCATACCTCTAAAATCCCTTTTCGTTTCTTTTCTTCACTGTCTGCAAATCCACTCAATATTTGGTAACAGTCTTTACAAACTTTGCTCAATTTACCACCATCATACTCCAGTTGAGCTTTGTAATCAGAACACTTCCAACAAACCACCTTAAATTAGAAAAGGTAACGAGGAGTCAATAATCATATTTTAAAAGTAATAAGATTTAAGCCATAAACATTTACAATGATAATAAATGAGAAAGAGCTATATATAAAAGGCAAATTTTTATTATGCTAAGAACATTCCCATGAACATTAGGATTATCATCACAATATTATAGTGCTGTTTGTAATGGGCTGTGCTTGTTCATCTTTTCTTTCTGACCCTAAAGGTAGGAGATCTTCAGAGGCTTATTCCAGACCTTTACTCTTCATACCTCTGGATGTTTCTTGGATATCCCGCCAAAATGCGCTCATGAACTTCCTTGTCCTCAGCGCTCTCCTTCCCCCACCCCACCCTTCCCAACCTGTCCTCCTTGCCTCTTGCTCCCTGTAGTAGAAGATAGCACAGTCATTCAACCAGTCATGGCAAGTCATAAACCCAGGGACATCCCTGATACCTCTCCACGGCTCACCCCAAAGAGACATACTATGACAAAGTCCTGCCAATTTTACCTCCTAGAAACTTTTCAATCTGTCCATTTTTCTACATCTTCCTTGTAATCTCCCGAGTCCAAGCTATGAGTATCCTCGTTTGGACTATTATAGACTCGTGATTGCTCCTTGTAGCATTCTTACTGGCCTCCAGGCTTCTGCTCTTATATCCCTTCAAGCTATTTTCCAAATAGCACCAGATGCTCTCTTAAAAATCATAATCTGATATGTTTCTCTCTATTTAAAATCCTTCAGTCTTCCCTTTGCTGTTGGATAATGAACACACTCTACAGTATGGCCTACAAAGTCCTCCATTATCTGCTCCTCTGACTCCCCGTATCTTTAGTGACACTGGCTTCTACGGCCCCAAAGTGCTATGCTCCCTCCCGCCTCATCTTCGCTTCATGAGGTAACTCGTTCATCCTCCAGATGTTGACTCAAACTTCACTTCTTTAAGGAAGACTCCTCCAACTTCCAGAACAGAGCATGTCTCTTAGCACTGTGCTACTCAAGTTCCCTGTACTCTTTTTCATGTACTGATTACAAGTTATACTCATATACTTGTGTGATTATTTATTTAATGTTTATTACTCCGATTAGGCTGCAAGCTCTATGAGCTTGTTCTTATATATTTTGCTCACCAGCACACAGTAAACATTTATGGAATGCCAAGGAATGAATAACTATAATGAAAATACATATGATTTCTTAGTGAATGATATTTTCCTTAATTACTATAGGATAATTGTTAATAAAAAAAAAAAAAACTTCCACTTAAAAAATTTATCTTCTTGCTTCTAGAAGCATATTTCCCCCCCAATTCATAGTAAACAAACTCTATTTAAGAAATGTAAATATTGCCCTGGCCGGTTTGGCTTAGTGGATAGAGTACAGGCCTGCGGACTCAAGGGTCCCAGGTTCGATTCCGGTCAAGGGCATGTACCTTGGTTGTGGGCACATACCCAGTAGGGAGTGTCCAGGAGGCAGCTGATTGATGTTTCTCTCTCATCGATGTTTCTAACTCTCTATCCCTCTCCCTTCCTCTCTGTAAAAAATCAATAAAATATATTAAAAAAAAAAAAGAAATGTAAATATTTGTAAAACTTTTGGTTTAGGTTCACAGCATGTAAAATTCATGATATAATCATAATAAAATTACTCTAGGATTCAGAATTAGACTTGTTTGTATCTGTAAACTCCTATTAACTCATATCTTATTTTTAAATCATATCATAGTATTTTGATGATCCACATTCAAACATTTTTGTTTGCTCACTGAACCAAATAAATCAGTACCTAAAATCATTTCAAGCAAACTTGATAGATTTTAAAAAGTCTTACCCCGGGGGAGTGGAGGGAAATGTTTGCTATCACTTCAATTTGACTACAAAACGGTCTTGCTGAGTCAAAACTTAGAAAAAGAGGAAGAATAAATCTATAGTGTGAGGATAATCTAAAAGAGCTATTAATAAGAATAGTTGCACTTAAGCACACTTATAATATATTACACTGCAATGCCTACCCTTCTATTTATTCGTTGCTTTTTAGAAGAAAGTATGTCATCTTTAACAAGGTTTACAAGGCCCTTCAAAACCTGCTGCTACCTCTCTCCAGCTTCATTTCATGCTTTGTTCCTCGTCATTCATTCCATATGAAACAACTCAATTTCTGAAAACCTGCTATGTGCTTTCTCTGACTTGAGTTATAACCATACACCTCTAATGGGCACCCAGCAGTCCACCTTTATTTCTCTGACAGGCTCATCTTCCCTGCCCAGAGATGACTATTTCACCCTTAGTCCTTTCTCAAACCTCCTCCACCTTTCTTCCTTCCCCCTTCACTTCCAGCTGATGACATTTTCTGCTACCTCGATGAAAAGATACATAGCACCAGACCTAAATTCCCTCATTTCCCACCAGCAAATTAAAAACCCCCACATTTACAGCCATCTGTTTTGTTTTGTTTTCCTTTCCGTTACCATGGAGGGAAGTTTCCTTCTCCCCATCAAAAGCCTGAACTTCCACTTATGTTAACAAGTTCTATCTAGTCTCTCAAAGCCATCAACTCTTTTGGTTATCATTTCTCTACTGTTTCTTCTGCCACACTTCTCCTTACTCATCACACTCCAGTACATGGCCTTTGGCAGTCTCAAGAAAAGACCAAGCTCTGGCCTGCCTTGGGGCTTATAAGATACAGACTCTGCATGGACGCAGGTCCCAACTCCCTTCTGTGGTTAGCTCTTCCTCACCTTTTAGGCATCAGCTTACATATCAACCCCTCAGATAGATCTTCATTTTTCTAACTAAAAGTGGTTCCAAATCCTCCTTCCTTGCCATTATTCTCCATTTTAAACTTCCTGATTGCCTCCTTATTGCATCTATAGTCGTTTGAAATGCTTATTTGTCCATTTACCCGACTTTGGTCTACTTTTCTCCATTAGAATGTAAGCTACATGGAGCTGGGTATCATTTTGGTTACCATTTTTTGTTCAGGACCCAGCACTGTGCTTTGTGGATACTTGTCACTAAAATAAGTTTATCTATGAAGTGCTCTACTGAATGAGTTTTGGCGTCTTTTCCAAGTTGATGATTTTACAATACTGATAGAGTTACTGGCCATCTTAATGACCAAGAAATCTCACTTACATGTCCACATGCTCGACAATGATGCCTTCTCCTTGTCAGTGCGTTGAAAGCCTCTTTGCATTTCATACACATCGTTACTTCATTATCTCGGATCCATCTTGGGGCTCTTTTCCCTAGCTCAGCAGTCTAAAAAGGGAAGAGAGATTCAATTTTAACAGAAAAGAACTGTCATTTCCTTCCTTCCTGCCTGCCTTCCAAGCACTTTAACAACATTGCTCATACCCTGTTCTGGTAAAGAAGTAAAACGTTCAAAGAAGTTTAAGCAGTATAAAAAAGGCACTCACTATTACATTCATCTAAGAAGGAATGAGATTCTGTCTAATAGCCAGTTGTGAAGGAAAAAGACTAGATAACAAAATGACCAGATAGATCTTTTGTAATTGCAAAGAGCCTAAAGTTAAGAATTTAATTCAACTTACAGAAACCTCTGACTGAATGTCATTATCCTTTGCAATCGCATTTCTGAAGGTTTCATACCTCTGATGGAAAGCATCGATAGTCTCTTGAAGGGCCTAAAATATAAATAAAATTCAAAGCACACATTAAAGTATCACATGAAAATTTATTAAAATACTATATTAAGCAAATATCTATGATGGGAATCACTTTAAAAATTAAATGACCTTGCCCTGGCCTGCAAGGCTTGGTGGTTAGAGCGTTGGCCTACACACTGGAGGGTCGCAGGTTTGATTCCCAGTCAACGGCACATACCTGGGTTGCAGGTCCGATCTTGGCCCCTGACTGGGGGGCGCATGTGGTCGACAACCAACCCAGGTGTCTCTGTCATATTGATGTTTCTGTCTCTCTCCCCTTTCTCTTTCTCTCTTCCCTTCCCCCACTCCCTTCCACTCTCTCTAGGAATCAATGGAAAAAATATCCTCACTCATCGGGTACAGATTTAAAAAAATTTAAATGGCCTTGATCTGATGACTACATGTGCACAATACAACAATATCTGCACGTTTGCATACACATACAGAGATTGCCAAAACAAAAACTAAAAATAGAAATAAGGTTTACCTTGATCCATTCTTCTTTGTCTTGTTCAGAACTAAAACAAAACAAAATTAAACTGAATGCAGAGACCATTAATGAGTTACACCTGGTGAATAAAACTATGTTTTAATGTTCTTCCAACTTTCTGGAAAACTCAGGGATGTCAAAGAGTTACAATTAAAATTAAACAGACTCTCTGGCAATTGAACAAATAAATACTTGAACAGAGTTTTAGAGGCTCTACTTACTTTGGAACAGATAATTTTTGATGGGGAGAGATAAGTTTACCTTTTACAATAGAATGCCCTGACATTAAGTTTAACAACCATCATCTAGTTATAGACATTAGGCACTGGATATACAAGTAACCTTCAATTCACCTTTATAAAAGCACATGGGGCGTTTAAAGGCTATGGGCCACAGCCCACCTTAAGAAAGATTATAATTAGCTTTGAGAATCTAAAATATCTTTGTAAGGTTTTAGGGAACTATTTAACACTAGTGCCCTGGTGCATGGATTTGTGCACATTGAAAGGAAATTAATTAGAAGGTGGCCAGCAGGGTGGGACTGGGTGAGACAGGTCGGACACAACCTGGAGCCAACCTCCCCGGCAGCTACACCTGGGGTGGTGCCGAGGCTCGAATAGCATCTGCAGAGTGAGCGGGGTCCCTCCAACAGGTGGTGTCCCTCAGCCTGGCCTGCGGGGATTAGGCCAAAACTGGCTCTCCGACATCCCCCAAAAGGTCCTGGATTGCAAGAGGGCGGTTCTTGGGTGACACACCCTGGAATTGGGCTCCCTCCTCTCTGGTTCCAGGGTGCGTCACCTGAGAACCACCGCTGCCCAGTCACCACAGCTCGGCAGCTCCTGCATCGAGCGTCTGCCCCCTGGTGGTCATAGCTACTGGTCGGATGGTCGCTTGGCCTTTTATATATATAGATTCCCTTTGATGAACAATTTAATTTAATCTGCTAGAAGGCTTCAGGCAATACCATACCTAATCAATTACAGATAAAGCAAAACAAACAGTTTAAATGCCCATAGGAAGGAAGTTGCACAGATTAATGGACCCCAATATTTAATAACGTTTTACTGAGAAAAATTTCCCTTGACTGTAATCAAATCCTCTGGTTTTCCTGTTGAGGCCAATTTTCTTAATTCTATTCTCTCTTGCAGGTAGCTTACAGAGCTGGTTGTTGTCATAGAACTATCTTAGAACAATCCCCGTTAGTAGACTCTGGACTAAGATCTCCAAAGAGTGGGCTCTGTCTGCGAGTGTTGGGGAGGCGAGGGCTAAGGTTGAGTTCCGCCTGAATGTCACATGCCTTGGTCCCACAGGGATCACACATGCATGAGTCTGGCAGGAGGTTTGCTCCTATGACACTGTCCATCCTTCCAGTACATTTATTTTTGAGTACCACAATGTCCCAAGAATGCTGCTGGAATCTGTACCTATAAAATGAAAGATTCTGCTTATTGTTCATCTGGGGATCCTTGGTTGGGGGGAGGTGTGGTGTGATATCAATCTTTCCCCTCAAAAAAGATTCCCCCTATTGTTGTGCCCTGCCCCCACCGAATCAGCTCTAGGACCCTGAGAGCATCCGTGCATGCTTGCTGCTTTTAGCTTTTTAAATGCTAAGGAACTTGACAAGTCTTCAATCCTTTGTTTAGTTTACTCACCAGTATATTTTTATATCCATTCAGCAACCAAAAACCATTAAATAAAAACTACAGAAACTAAGAATACTTTATATTCTTTTGAACATGGAAGGGTACACAGAGTATACGAGGTCAGTCTTCAGGCTGACTCATTTAGCAAGAAAAGTAGAGTCCCTCCCCCCCCCGCCCCCAAGTGGCTTTAGAAGCAAATTCTCTTGAAATATCTCTAAATACGTACCCAATTTGGGGTTCCATGTAATCCCACTAACACTCTTACTTTCTGGGACTTTCAATGTTTGTCTCCATTCTTGAGTCATTACAGACTAGATGACAAGTAATCACTTAATTTTGATCTTCAATTTACCTTATAATCATAAATAGAACTAAAGCAATGATATGAGGGGAATAAAACATTTGAGGAAAATGATCGTGTTTTGATAACTAATTGGAACGTATCCAATACTGTATATTGAAACTCTACAAAGTGATGACTACCTGCAGTTAAGAAAACTCCCCATGAACCAGCCCCACCCTAAAAACAGCCCAAGCTGCTAAGGAAAGGCTGGAGTCCCTGGTTAGGCACCCCAAGAAGCCTCATAATCTTCAGCTGCTCCGACACACCTCTTGGTGTATAGATTTGGAAGTATGCTGACATTTCAGAGCTGGCAGCACCTTCATTCTTCCACAATGGAGACTCCTTTAACAACAATCAGAACTAGGGGAGTCCTCCTTGTTGCCAGGTCCAATCACCCAGTGAGTCAACATCTACATTCTTCTCTTGGGTTTGATGGCTGGAGCCCAAACCCCATCACGATAAGGTAGAAAAACCATGATATTCAAAGCCAAGTCCTCTACCATTTTAACTCGTGTTTGAAATGCCATCTTCGAATCCTTAGCTCAGTCCCCTGGCAGACTGCCACATCTTCCATAACTGTAATTTCACCAGTTCCCTGACTGCCAGGGCACACATTCCTGCTAAAATGATTTACTCTTTTTTTTGAAAGTCTGAAGTTTAAGCTCTTATGTGGTCACTGAGTACAAATATCCAGGATGAATTCACCTGAGCAGCCAGAACCACATGCTATTGGTGCAAAGGAACAGACGGGCCTGACTCCCCACAGCTTCTAGGATGTCAGACCATCAGTGCTGGGCCCTGGTCGGTGTTGCTCGGTGGTTTGAGCGTGCACCAAAGCGTCTCTGGTTCAATTCCCGGTTAAGGGCATGTATGTGCCTGGGAGGCAACCAATTGAAGTGTCTCTCTCACATCAATGTCCCCCCTCTCTCTCACATCAATGTCCCCCCCCCCCCCGCCCCCCGCCTCTTCTACTCTCTCTAAAAATCAATGGAAAAATATCCCCGGGTAAGGATTAACAACAGCAAAAAGAACCATCAGTGCTAGGATTGGTACTTAACCCTCTGATCTGTGATGTTTTGGAGCCTCCCAATTTTCACCAGGCCAGGCCTTTATAGATAACAGTCTTCTAAAGCAGGTATTTAAAACCCTGCAGTGGTTCACGCATGAGGTAGCTGTGATCTACTACTGCAGTGGTTCTCATATTTTCTTCTTTCCAAACATGGTTATGCTAGGAGGATGGATGCTGGAATTCCAGCTCATTCTCTTCCATTCAGTAAAGCATGTAAGAAGAACCATCCCTTCAGAATTCCTGGTCACTAGAGGCCACTACAGCCCCAAATGGCCTCCTTCATGTGTCCTCCAACTGTGGCAAGAGAATCATTACCTTTTCCAGCCTGCCTCCTTCGAACATTCTCTCCATCAAACTGCTAAAAAGTCCCATGAATGTAGAGCCTCTGAAGTACTGAGAGTTAAACCTCAACATTAAGGATGGGATAATAAGCATCAATGAACATGTGTGGATCAGAGGAAGGATGGAGGGGAAAGGGTTAGGGAGAACCTTTTCCTATAAGACTCAAAACGTTGGCTTAAACGCAACAACTTCATTCTCTGAGCACCTTGTTAAAGAGTAAAAATAACTTACTGAGCATTAATTTCTGAAAACGACTATCCTAGGCACTGTGGGGGAATCAAAAGGGATGACATAATTCCTGCTTTTTAAGGGCTTCCATCTCTCCACTTATGTCCAACCAGACTGGCAGAGGTTTGTAGCATTCACCTGGGAAAGACTCAGCATTTTCTAATCTACAATTAATTCTGGTGATTTTGAAAGCTGTGTGATAAGAATGGCTCTCTTACCTGGCTTGCAATTCCAGTGTTCTCTCTTTCCCAGATACCTGGAAAGTGTGCGGATACTCCTCATTGTGAGTCTCCACAATTTGCATTCCATCTAAGCCGACCCTGGTCCGAACTGTGAATTTGGAGCCGACCAAGCTGAATTTTGGCACACAGTACAGCAACATGTTGTTGAACTGCAAGGAGACAGAACACATATCAATCAAGAGGAACACAAAGAGAGAAGAAAGTGACCAATACTGAAGGTAGCCCTACACAATATTCCAAGGACTTCCCAAGGGGTACCAGACTGTCTATGTGAGCAAAATTATTTAAATACTATACAGTATTGAGATTTTGTGTTTGCACTCAAATTATCATAGTTTAAAATGCATAGCTTATACTTTCCTTTGTTGGTTCATAAATATTTTATTGATATTTCAATAAACCAATCATTATTTTGAACCATTAAAGAAATTAATTCAATTCAGCAACATTATATTAAGAACCTTCCATATACCAGCAACTGAAACTATCAACCCATAAAGTTGAAGTACTTAGAGAACAAAATTTCTAATTGTTATATCTTAGAGAGCAATTCTATAATAGCTGTTAGAGGAAAAGTTTAATATTTAGTCATTCTTTTTATCAGTGTATTTATTGTTAATATATAGCCAAAATTATTAGTTTAAATTTTATTCAAACATGTGGGGTTAGCACATTGTCAATGTAAAAAAAACAAAACAAAACAAAAACTAAGTCACTGTTTTATATTGACCCACATCTTGCTTAAAAATTCATCCTAGCCCTAACCGGTTTGGCTCAGTGGATAGAGCGTCGGCCTGCGGACTCAAGGGTCCCAGGTTCGATTCCAGTCAAAGGCATGTACCTTGGTTGTGGGCACATACCCAGTAGGGAGTGTGCAGGAGGCAACTGATCGATGTTTCTAACTCTCTATCCCTCTCCCTTCCTCTCTATAAAAAAAAAAAAAAATCAAAAAATCAAAAAAAAAATTCATCCCATATGAATTAACAGAAAAGTAATCTATTTTAGTAAAAAAGTCTTTAAAGATCATTATAGGATCTACTTTTAAAATGAAAAACTTTATTTTGGACCCAGTCAAATTATGTGTAGTCCCTCTTTTCCAGTCAACAAGGAGCAGCTCCTGCTCATCAGGCCCAAGCAATGAGTGACTTTGGGAGGGCAATTAGTTCCCTTCGAATGTATTAAAATATGCAAAAGGATGAAAGAGTAAATATTTGGGTTAATTTGTGGGAAGATCCATACCTATATTCCTACTTCATATTTATTGTTTCTAGGGTTACATATATTTTTTAAAGACACGAGCAACTGGAACGTAAACCCTTATGTACCTTGTAACCTCTCATGTCTCAGGATCATTCTCTGTAAAAGTTACAGGTTATTGACAGAATTCAAAGAGGAAAATGTCTGGTTCTACAAGCCCCTCTCTCTGGCTCCACACGGCCACAAAGACAAGAAATGGTGATGGATAGTTAAAGATATTTCCACATGTTTATGTGATACCATCCTTTGTACTCATTCTGAAAGCCAATTTCTCACTAGTTGTTCCTCATACATTATTTTGCAACTTCCTGTAACCAGTGTCAGAAATTTCATTTCCACAACTGGATAATGTAGAAATAAAAGGATACTAAAATTTTATCAGATATATCTCAACACCACATTTCGCATTTACATTTCTAGAAGAGAACACTAAGGGGATTAATGACCCCCGCCTTTGTCATGTCCGCTGTATTCTAACTATGGCAATCAGAGCCTCACTGTAACACCTGGGATTCAGATTTGCAACCACACTGCAAGGTTCTCAGCACCATCCCAGCTTGATTAAGGCACCAGCTCGCCTGCTACCTGTTCGTGTTTAACATTTCTTTCTCTCTTCTAAGCCTTCCGGAAGGGATTTGGTCACACTGTGAATGGTGCAGGACAAGCTGCACCAAAATGGACAGGGCTCACACATTCAAGATGGCAACAAGAACCATTTTTTTCTGCATACTGAGTGACAAATGTAATGTTTTGTTCTCAAGTTCACTTTATAAAATTCAGCAAAGTCTTATTATTTTATAGAAACACAAGTTGATAAATATGGAAGTTCTCAGTATTTGCTTTTTGGAGTTATGCTCATATAAGATGATAGGCTTTTTTTAAAAAAAAAAAACACTCTTTCTTTCTTTCTTTCTTTCTTTCTTTCTTTCTTCCTTTCTTCTTTCTTTCTTTTAAAATAGTTTATTGATGTTTAGAGGAAGAGGAAGGGAGAGGGAAAAACATCGTTTGGCTGCCTCCTGCATGCCCCCTACCAGGGATCAAACCTACAACCCTGGCATGTGCCCTGACCTGGAACTGAACCAGCAACCTTTTGGTGCATGGATGATGCCCAACCGAGCCACACCGGCCAGGGCCTGACTATCTTATACTGAACTAGAGGCCTGGTGCACGAATTCATGCACAGGTGGGGTCCCTCGGGGAGGCCTGCGGAGATCGGGCCCCAACTCACGCCCCCAGCCTCTCAGCCCCGCAGCCCTGCCTTGACCTGGCACCACCCCCTCACCTGCTCCCTCATCCCACCTGCGGGGCGATCGATTGGGGCTGGGTTCCCCAGGTGCTGAGGGAGCCAGGTGGTGGGCCCCGCCCCCTGCTGCTGGTTGCCATCTGTGGGGCGATTGGGCCCCCGCTCGTACCTGCCTTGACCTGGTGCTGCCCGCTCACCTGCTCCACCATCCCACTGCGTCCCGCTCTCGTCAGGGCCCATCAGGGCCAGCAGCGCCTCCACTGCCGCCCGCTGCCAGTGCCGCATCACTGATGCCCGCCATGTTCCATGCCACCCCCTGGTGGTCAGCGCACATCATAACAAGCAGTTGAACTTTTGGTCGAACTCCCAGTTGAACAACCGCCCGAGGGGACAATTTGCATATTAGGCTTTTATTATATAGGATGATGTATTTCTCTTCCCCTTTCATGTTTTCAGGATTACATTTCCCCTATTATATTCTTCCTAAGTGGAACTTCATATTCATATTGTCAATAACTATATATTAACCTTTTATTACTTAAGTCACAATCTAATGCTAGTCAATAAATACTCCTTTTCTTCTTCCCAGAGATGAAGGTGAGAGCTCTTGAAGGAGACAGAATATTGCTTACAAAGAAGTGGATGCCATATCTGTAAAGGAATTAGGTATCTAGCCCTGCTCCCTCCGTGAACCTTGTTCCTGTGGCAAAAGCCACCGTCACCTTCTCTCTTGGTTCCCATGGACACTGAAAGAGGAAGTTAGAGCAACTGTAATTCTAAGTAGATCAACTTTCCTTTTCAGTGTAGGGGTTCCTCTTTATCCCATGCCCATAGCTCAGAAGCAGACATTGACAAAGCAATCCCTGGCTGGCGAGGTACGCTCTGGAGGTGCCAGGCTGGGCCCAAACCTAGAAGCAAGTCTCAAGTTTATTAAAAGTGTAGGGAAGTGCCTCCTTGATCTCTAATATTCCTCAATTATTTATTTCAAGTTTCTTAAAATGTATTTATTTGAATGAAATAATTCAATTTCATGTCTTAATAGTGACTGTTCCATTAAAGTTTGGGAAAGTAAAAGCACATTGTTGGAGAAATTTCCAGAGCCTAGTCTGTATTCAAAATTTAAATGAGTTGGGGTTGGGGGAGGGTGGGAATCTAAATCTATCAAGCTACAAGGAAATAAGAAATAGAACTCCAAAGGGTCAAGAATAAAACCTCTTGGGTCATTTTATACTTTATAGGATAATTCAGATACTTTTTTTCTTAAACTTTCAGATGTCAGGTGTGGTTATTTACTTAATCAACAGAATACCCTACCATTGATATATACGTATATATGGTGCGGAGACAAGCAAATTTGCAACACACACAAAGATTTGAAAGCTGATATCAGATTCTAAATATGATTTGGCTTTTCAGATAAATGTAACATCACCAAAGTAGGAAACAGAAAACTGGCCCTCATTTTCTTTCTGGAGAGAAAGGAAAATAAAAATGGTACTTCAGAAGTTTCTACATATGAAAAAACCAAGGATGCTCTATGGGAATTAGAGTGTGCTGGCCAGAGGAGAGACTCTGTGACAAGTACAGTATTAGAGGGGGAGGATGAGAAGAACAAACACTAGAGGAAATGCTTCTAAGATGGTCTTCAAAAGATGAATGCGGCATTTCTAAAATCCCTGCTGTCTCACTTTATTCTCCCTGGAGGCAAATGCATCATGAGAACATGCACTGGAACAGGAGGGTCCTTGCCTCAAAGTTACTACTGCTTTATCCTCCACTTTATCCCCCGCCCCCCCAAAGGCTCTTTGCCCCCTGTCCTCCAAATAGCTGCTTAATTGGGCTTTGCACCAAGGTATGCAACCTAAAACTATTTCCAGAACAATCCTCAAACGTGTAAATTAAACGAAGGCAAGTGGTTAAAAGTTTAACTGCAGAAACTATAACACTAATGTGAAAGAGAAGAAAAATTACCTAAGTACCTAAAGGCTTGGTAATGACACAGGGAAGAAAGACATTGACTCCCAGGCATTTTGCCCAGAAGAGTGTATTATGCATGTCTCTTTAATCTGTATTTTTGATGCTCTGACATCTTTGTTTTTTAAAATATATTTTCATTGATTTCAGAGAGGAAGAGAGAGGGAGAGAGAGATAGAGGCATCAATGATGAGAGAGAATCATTGATCAACTGCTGCCTGCACGCCCCCTACTGGAGATAGGGCCCACAACCTGGGCATGTGTTCTGACTGGAAATTAAACCATGACCTCCAGGTTTGTAGATTGACGCTCAACCACTGAGCAACACCGGCTGGGTGATGTTTTGACATCTTGGGACCTTGCCGACCCTGAAGGGACTGCCCTCCCAGGGTTACCCCATTTCCAGAGCCAGGAAATGACTCACCTGCAAGCAGGCCTTTCCAATGGGAACCAACCTATCCAGAGTCCACATACCCTAAAGCCTCCTTTATCAGGCTCTCACTAGCTGAGTCAGAATTGCCCTGCCCTGATCACCTAGGGCCAGGTCCCTGACAACAGCCCCTAAGCACCAGAACCTGATAAAATTATGTACACTGGCAAATCCTAAACCTGTTCCCCCTGCCTGGCCCATTCCTTCTTGCAGAAATCACAGTAAAACTCTTGCCCATGTTTTCTGCTTGTTCCCTCTGCCTCTTGACTCTGGTGCTTTCTCATGTAACATCCCCCCACCCCCATCCCATGGTGTGGAATGCCCCGTTCTTTGGGATCTGTTAGCATAACTACCTTTTCAATGGCAATCATCTCCAATCTGGTGGCCTTACCACACCTAAACAACAAAACCTACATTTCAAAATAAATAGACCTCTGAACCCTGACAGGACATGTCCCTGATTTATATGTAGGTCTCTACAACTTCTGAAAGGTGAAGTGCTTCTGCTGAGCTCAAATGATTTTTATAGTTAATTTAGACAATATGTATTTTTTAAAGTTACTGAAATATAATTTATATACCATAAAATATATTCTTTTAAAATGTATAATTCATGGCTTTTAGGATAGCCATACATTGTGCAGTGACCACTACCATCTAATTCCAGAACATTTCATGACTTCAAATGGAAACCTTGTGTCCACTTCCTCCTCCCACCAACCCTAGGTAACCACTACTTACATCCTACCTCTATGCATTTGCCTATTCTGGACATTTCATATGAATGGAATCATGCAGTGTGGCCTTTTGTGAATGGCTTTTTTCATTTGACACAATGCTTTCAAAGTTCATCCACGTAGCATGTATCAGTAGTTTATTCCTTCTTATTCCACTGCATGGATATACCACATTTTGTTTACCCATCATCAGTTAATGAACATTTAGGTTGTTTAGACTTTTTTACTAGTATGAATAATTTTGCTGTGAACATTCATGCACACGTTTTGTGTCGACGTATGTTTTCAAGTTTCTTCAGTTATACAAACTTGGAGTGGAACTGCTGGGTCATATGGCGATCATGTGTTCTTTTGTTCAAAAATGAGACCGCTCCTCTGCATGACAATTAGTTCCTAGAAATTTCCCATTTAAGGAAATTATAACCAGACAACAGAAACTTCTAAGCCCCCAATAACAACTCATATTATAATGGTGAGATGACTGCCTTGCAGCAGAAAAGTCAGATGTGAGTAACATCCTGAGACTGGATGGTGTGCCAGTCACTGAGCAGCGTCTATGCCAATGTCTCTCTGTTTCTTTGTCTATAATAACAATCACAATAATAGCTAACGTTTACTGACCTATCACTCAACGTTAGCTTTCTGCTACTCAATGTTAGCTATTACGATGATTGTCATATCATTAGATAGGAAAAGGAGCTGGAACTACCAGTGACTAAAAATAAATTGCCTGGATTCCCCAGGAGAGATCTTACATGTCAGCCAAGCCCCAGACTAATGGTTATTTCAGGAAGTGCAGGCAGGGACAGGCCTGACTGCAGTGACAAGGAACTATGCAGCAAACTCGTACTTTTCACATACGAACTGTAGGTGCACGTTTTCCAACATAGCTTATATACTTCTTCAAACTAGAAAGGCTAAAAAGTAGTGTTTAGAAATGACTAGGAAGAAAATTGTTGTCAAGAAATAATATGTTGACACAATATCCAGGAAACAGTACCTTTTAGTCTGTAAGAATGAAAGGAGAAGAAACCAGAAAGCATGTCATACCTCATACACACACACACACTGCTGGCTATGACCATCATGGAAAGGCACACTTGTCTTCAGGATGTGTTACCAGAGTAAATTACATATGGCAAATACACAGAAAAATTATAGAAAAATACTTCAAAAATAAAGATTTGTGTCCTTGAAAGAACAACTTTGTTACTGAGGACTTTCCCGATGTGGAGTCTTGACAGTGGTGATGGCACCAGGTTAGATACCATTGTTTTGGAGAGCAGGCAAGCATCCTAGTTTTCCAAGATGTATATAACAATGCTTATAAATTATTCTTAAGCAATCTGCTCACACGACAATACTCACTAACAAAAGGTAGCGTTCCTGTGCTGATGTGTTCCGAGCAGCTAGTTTAAGGATCTGTCCTTCTTTTATTAGTTCATTGGAAGGATTTACAATGTCTTCCTCTTCTCCCAGCATTTCATAAATCTCTAAGAGTTTCTTTAGGTTATCCTAAGAAATGAAAACAAAGCACAGCAACATAAAATATAAGGAGGTTTCGCCTTAGTGGTTTTAATAATACAACAACCTTAGCTAAAATAGGAATAACTCAGAAGCAATTGGAACTAAGCATAAATGTTGGTATAAAATACGTCACTTATGAGGAAATTAAGAGAAGGTTATTACAGATAACATTAAACAGTTTATAAACAATCCTTTTTGTTTATCTGTACCAATTCATTTTGATACAAACTTTAGATAATATTAGGCTATATTACTGGCAATTATCTAACTAGAAGATTCCCGTCTCCTCTTACCACTTACCATTTTTCTTATTGCACTATTAGAATGGCTTGCTGCTGTAGATATAATTTCCAGTGATTCTAAATGGAGAAAAATAAAATAAATATATGTTATCTTTACTATGCTACTAGATAGCTGAATAACATACACTTTACACTATAATAAGAAGAAATCTGGAAAAAGAAAAAAAGAAAAGAAGCAGAAATCTGAGACCAAAGATCTATAATAATAAAAGCATAATATGCTAATTAGACCAGACGAAGCCAGGGCTACGACAGAAGTCCAGGGTCCTGGGTGCCTGCTGGCAGCCGAAGGAAAGCCTGGGTCCCAGGTGCCAGAGGGAAGCTGGTGCCAGCAACCGTGGGAAGGAATGCCTACTCTTTTGTGCATTGGGCCTCTAGTACATAATAAAAGCAGGAGGCAATTTCCATTTACAAACTGGATACAGATACTCCTCAGGTTATATTATTTCGTGGTTACGTCGCCATCTCCCATCCTATATAATAAAGAGGTGATATGCAAATTAATCCTCACATCCTCACAAGATGGCTGTCTATGACTAGGCCGGCAGGGGGGGTTAGTGAGGGACAACCAAATGACTGAACAAGCAGGCTGCGTGGGGTGACCAGGCAGGTGGGAGGAGCAGTGAGGGGCGATCAGGCCGGCGGGGGGTGGGGGGGTGGCAGTTAGGGGCGACCAGGCAGGCAGGCAGGTGAGCGATTAGGAGCCAGTGGTCCAGGATTGTGAGAGGGATGAGGATCAGGTCTAAACTGGCAGTCGGACATCCCCCGAGGGGTCCCGGATTGGAGAAGGTGCAGGCTGGGCTGAGGGGACACCCCCCCACCCCGCCTTGTGCACAAATTTCATTCACTGGGCCTCTAGTTTATTTATAAAAAAAAAAAATTCCATCATTTCAACATATGTACATATGTGCTTTATGTTTTTTATTATTTATTTACCACAAGTAAAGGTCAGGAATTGTTATCTTTCTTTTAAATTTTTTTTACTGTTTCACTTCATTACTGCTGTGTATGTGCTCCATGTGAGTGACGTAGGTGCTTATGTAGGTGGGTTCCGATTTACGGCGAAAATCGTGTTATGTTGTGCCATAGGAACGGATCTCCGACGTAACCCGAGGACCTACTGTACTTTCAAAAGTTCATTTGTAAGTAGATCAATACTTGGAACTTGAAGGGTATTTCCTCATTGACAATTATTAGGCTTACAGATAGATTTAATCCATAATGGAACTTTCAAAATCAGTAAACATCATGTACACTAGCTTGGGACAAGGCCCTCTGCCAGGTACTTTCATAGGTATTAGGTCAATTACTTCTTATACAACCCTGAATGGAAAGTATATTCGTTCCATTTGACAGATGAAAGAAATGGAGTGTGATGTGTCTTGGCTAAAGTCACACAACTATGATATCAAAGGGCCACATTTAAACCCAAGTCTTCTGACTCGAATTTCTACAACATTTCAGTGGTATGATTTTATTGATTTTATGAGCAATTTAACCACTAAGTAGAACTAACACTCTTTGGGAAAAGACAGCCATAGTTCTAGCTCCAGCCAATGCTGATAGAGGGTTTTGCTGCAGGGGTGGGTGGTATGGAGAGATGGCAATGGGAACTCATGGTCTGAGCAAGGTAGGAGGCCTGGGGCCCCCGGTGAAGCTGGGGAAGCTGAGGTCTCCCGCCGGCTCCACCCCAGGGAATGCTCTCAATATTAAGTCAGGTCCTACTCTCTTCCTTTCTTTTCTATCTTGTGAATCCTGGTTGGGTTAATTCTGTTACAACAACCTATTGGCTCTGAACCAAATGTTCTGTCTTCTTTGTTCCATTACTAAACAAATTGCACTTTTGTTGCTTTCCCGACTTTTATGTCTCCCTCTGTGATTGCCTTAGAATTTTAGTGTAAGTAGCAATGGGAAATCAAAAAGAGTAATAAAATATCACGTTGCCAATTTTGTCATTTTTTACATTAGCACATAAGAGGAAGTCGGAGTCTTTAAGTATAGAAGAAACTGAATTTTATTTACATTCTGGAGAACTATGCGGATACGGGCAATTCTGTGCATTCCACACAGAATCCATGAGAGAGGGAAACAAAGCAAGACAGGCTGGGGCCATTGCCCAGGAGACCAATTTGAGGAGTAGCAGTGGTAACTCCCACCTTCAGCCCAACCACCAGTTCTGCCACTAACACCAAGAACTCAGGCCAGATGTGTGGAAAGTGGAGAGGAAATAAAAAGTGAAAGACAGCAAGTCAGGAAAGTTCTAAACGGAAGAGGGAGAAAGGGGAGAAGAGAAGTTCCTGCGGTCACTGACTCACTTGGATGGTGGGAGAATCAAATCAGAGCCTGTGTTCAAAAAAAATACCCAGGCTCCTAGACCAAAGATTGTGTTTTGTGATCCTCATCTCTTATCAAGGCACACTTATAATGGAAGACAAGAAATTATTAGAGGAAGTAGCAATGCTTTAAGATTATACACCAGTATTGTTAATACTTGTTGAATACAAACCCAATTCTATTTCTTAACTTTCATTCTTACTTTCACAGCTAGTAGATTTATTAAAAATATATTTTTATTGATTTCAGAGAGGAAGGGAAAGGGAGAGAGAGATAGAAACATCAATGATGGGAGAGAATCGTTGATCGGCTGCCTCCGACATGCCCCCCACTGGGGATCGAGCCCACAATCCAGGCATGTGCCCTTGACCGGAATCAAACCCACGACCCTTCAAGTCTGCAGGCTGATGCTCTATCCACTGAGCCAAGCTGGCTAGGGCACTAGTAGATTTTTTTTAAAGTACACAAGAAAGTAACATTATTGAAACCTTTAAGCTTTAAAGAAAGCCTTTCATTTATTATCTAAAAGACATACATGACAAGTCTTCTATAAAATAAAAGACAACTAGCAGAATAGGAATAACGTTTTCTCACGGGAAAATGTTAACTGACAGTATATAGCATCATTTTCTCTTCTGAACAGGTAAAGCCAACACTGCTTAGGTTATTTTGAGATAATAAATGCCATCTCATCTTTCTCGGTATGCATCAACCTATCTAATTAACCAGCAGCACTAGTAATTCCGATAGTTGTATTCTTCCTGTGAGAAGGTAATTGTGTATTGCAATCCCAGATGTCTCTAAGACTATAGTTTGTTTGCTTGTTTTGTTAATCCTCACCCTAGGACATTTTTCCCATTGATTTTTAGAGAGAGTGGGAGGCGGGGGGGAGACAGAAAACATCGATGTGAGAGAGACACATTGATTAGTTGCCTCCGGCAGGCTCCAAGTTCCAGGCCAGGGATCAAACCTGCAACCCAGGTATGAGCCCTGGACAGGAAATCAAACCCACAACCCTATGGTCCGCAGGCCGACGCTCTAACTACTGAGCCAAATGGGCCAGGACTTTAAGACTATAGTTTTATATTTCAGAGTTAATGATTAATGAGAAGCCAGCATGAGAAATGTGATTTGCATTGCTCTAAAGTGCTTGCCTAATTGAGGTGCTGTTAACAATATCCAGTGAGATTATTTCCTGGCACCAATATTTTCCTGAAGTGCCTATCAGACCTATATCTTGCATTGGAATCACAAAGCTGCTTGGCCACTACATTATCCCATAATGGAAAAGAGCGGGGAATGCATTTACTTTTCGCATCATTCCAGTCTGGAGAGTCAGGGGGCAATTTCCGCAGGTAGTCCTTCAGGAGCATCTCGTACCGAGGAATCCGCTGAACGGGCTCCAGCATGTGGTGCTGCAAGGTCAAGTTCCCACACACCTTCTGTTTCTGTAATTAGAAAGGTTTGTAAAGAAAGATTTAAAATTAGGTTAGCTAGTCGAAAAATGTAATACAGAGCTTTCATCAAGGGCAGTATCTCCCTACAAAGTACAGTCTATGTATCATCTGCATTAGATATAACTGCGGTACTAATAAAAATAGGAATTTTAAACCCCATCCGAATCTCTGAAACTATGATTTTTGAGGTTAGGGCCTGGGCATGTGCATTGGAATCCCTGATTATTCCATTGCAGTTTGAAGACCACCAACCAAGGGTAAGAACAGAAAGGAAAATCAAGCAGCATTTTAAGCAAGAAAATTCCAGATTGCTGGCAACCACTTCAATTAGTCATTACAAGTCTGTGTGAGGTCATATTATTAAATCATACTGTAGAGATTTTCAAAAGAAGCATCTACTATTTAATGAGCTTCACTAAGAAAAATTTTATTAAATGATTTTGGACTCAGCAGAAACTATTTTATAATAAGGCCACCACAAACATCATTTCCTTTGAACTTAAAAATACTCTACACAGAATGACAAGATCTGATCATTTCATTATCTGTCAGAATTTTTCCATTTTTCATTAGGTCATGGCATTCTTTTCCATTAGAAACCAAACTCCTTAAATAGATTTTTTTTTTTCTGGGTGAAATCGAGTCTATAGCATTTGTTTTCAATAAGCTGTTGACATAAGAAAGGGAAAAGATTCCTTGAAAAGTAAGATGTGTTCTTGTTCGTATTAAACAAAGCATGAATCTTCTTAACATATTTATTCAACTCATAGCATGATTAAGGCAAGGTTATACAAGTCATATTAAGACACGGTTAGCAATTAAAGCAAACAAGAAACCAAAGGCTTTGCAGAGAAAGGAACATTTAACCTGAACTTGGATGAGGGCAGGCTTTGGGTGGGAAGGCACTCAAGGAATACCAGGAGGCAAATGAAGATAGAGGGACCTTGGAGAACAAGCCCAAGGCAGTGGGACATGAAACATGGTCAATAAAAGGGAACAATGGAGTTTTGTTAGCAAATAATATATTTGTATGGAAACAGGATGAAGAAGAAATAGTAATCTGGTGTATAATGTCAAACTGAGTGTAGTATTGTTTCAGGTTTTCATACAGGGGAGGGATATCGTTAGAGGTCTACTAAGATCAACCTATTGCAATATGGCTTTAGGAAGATGTGGGGAAGCTAGTTTGGAAGTCATTATTGTAGACCAGGAAATGTAAAAAGAGCCTGAAATTAGCGTGGAAGCTGAGGGGTAATGGCTTTGCTTAATAAATATTAATGTGCCCTAACTGGTTTGGCTTGGTGGATTGAGCATCAGCCTGCGGACTGAAGGGTCCCAGGTTCGATTCCAGTCAAGGGCATGTACCTTGGTTGCGGGCACAACCCCCCCGGTGGGGAGTGTGCAGGAGGCAGCTGATCGATGTATCTCTCTCATTGATGTTTCTAACTCTCTATCCCTCTCCCTTCCTCTCTGTAAAAAATCAATAAAATATATTTTTTAAAAAATAATAAAAATAAATAAATAAATATTGTTATAAGTTTAGTGATCTCTTTTGACTTTCTCTAACAAACGTATTACACACACACACACACACACACACACACACACACAAGTCAGAGAAAATATTACTGATCCCCAAATTTGTACATAAAGAAACTGTGGCTTAGGAGAGTTAGGACAGCTTTCTGAGGTAAAATGATTGTAAGTGGCAGGCGAGGATTCTAAATTAGGTTAGCTGATTCTCAATCCATTGCACCTTTCACAGTCTCATCATTTCCTCATAATATGGAGATGACAGACATTGTACAGACAGATTTCTGATTTGGTAAAATAATGACCACCATCACCAGCATCGTGCAGTGAGCACTTATTATGCAACAAGCTCCATGGTAAGCACCTTAGATACAGTATCGCCAGGCAAACAGAGAGAAGAGGAAACACAAAAGAGAGCAGTCAAGGGGCACAGAATTCCCAACCCCAGAAATGTATGTGATCTAAAGAATTTTTTTAAAAAATATTTAAACTTTGGCACAGAATAGCTATTAACAACTTCGACTAGAGAATCAAATAGAAATTACTATGGTATTATTAAAATGTATTATTCAGGTGTCACAAAAAATTTTTAAAAAAATTTTAATCATATAAAGTCACAAAAAAATCCAGAATAATTATATTTCTAAAATATCAGCATTTA
Source organism: Myotis lucifugus (assembly GCF_000147115.1). Taxonomy (NCBI): domain Eukaryota; kingdom Metazoa; phylum Chordata; class Mammalia; order Chiroptera; family Vespertilionidae; genus Myotis; species Myotis lucifugus. The sequence goes on from NW_005871078.1 coordinate 6,093,705, forward strand.
TAACAATCATTCTTTTTAAACAATGTTCTTATTGATTTTAAAGAGAGAGGGAGGGAGACAGAAATATCAATGAGAGAAAAACTATAACCATCATCTATATATATAACGAGCCAGGGGCCATCACATCTGAAACAACCGAATGGACGACCGAACAGGCGGAGTGGGGCGACAAAGCCGGCAGAGGATTTAGTGAGAGACAACCAAATGACTGAGCAGCAGGCTGCGTGGGGCAACCAGGCAGGCAGGGGGGTTAGTGAGGGATGACCAAACGACTGAACAGCAGGCTGCGTGGGGTGACCAGGCCGGTGGGGGGGCAGTGAGGGGCGACCAAATGACTGAACAGCAGGCTGCGTGGGGTGACCAGGCCGGCAGGGGGGCAGTGAGGGGCGACCAAATGACTGAACAGCAGGCTGCGTGGGGTGCTCAGGCCGGCAGGGGGCGCAGTGAGGGGTGACCAGGCTGGCAGGGGGTGCAGTTGGTGGCAACCAGGCCGGCAGGGGGGAGCAGTGAGGGGTGACCAGGCCGGCAGAGGGGGGCAGTGAGAGGTGACCAGGCCAGCAGCGGGGGCAGTTGGGGGCAACCAGGCCGGTGGCGGGGGGGGGAGGGCAGTTAGGAGCGATCAGATCAGCAGGCAGAGGCGGTTAGGGGTGATCAGGCTGGCAGGGGGGCCAGTTAGGGTCAATCAGGCAGGCAGGCAGGTGAACAGTTAGGAGCCAGTGGTCCTGGATTGTAAGAGGAATGTCCGACTGGATCGGGCCTAAACCAGCAGTCGGACATCCCCCAAGGGGTCCTGGATTGGAGAGGGTGCAGGCTGGGCTGAGGGGACCCCCTCTCCTCCTGTGCACAAATTTTGTGTACCAGGCCTCTAGTTCTTTATATTAATTTCTATTCATTTCAACATTTCAACCTCTGAAAGAAAGCAAGAGAGGCACAGAACTAAATGGGAATTCACTTTGTAATTTACATGGACCCTAATAAAAGCAGTCTCTTGCTCTCAAAAGCAAATGGAGAATTTACTGCTCAACACATGGCCTATGCTCAATATTTTAATTTTGCAATGATGGTTTTTACATAATTCAGAGTTGAAGGAATTTGGCTAGGTATCTCAAACAGATATCACAATCTAAATTTTATATCTAGAAACTTTATGATTTGGACAGAACAACTGCTGCATAGCCTTAAAAAAAAGAGTCATATTACCTGAATTTCTTCAACTACTGATTTGAACTGGGGAATACGCTCTGTCATGTTTTTAACCAATTCCATTGCGTTATCAAATCCTTTCACGTATTCTCCATACATCTTAAGGAATGGTGCCAATTTCTGGAGGATGTCACCAATTCTAGGAGTAGTTTCCCTGTATAAAATATAGAAACAAGTCATTAAGATTTCTTATAGAATGAGTGAATTAACAGGACTTCAAAAGAAGTAATCACCTTTCTACACACACCCTATACTTAATCGGATTCACTCTGCTATGAGATTGGTAGAGAATGAAGGAAGGTAGAGAATTAAACGAAGTTTAGGAATGAAATAGTAAAAAGCGATACTAAGAAAATCTTCAAGCTCCATATAACTCATAACATTGTATCTTCACTAGTAAAAACAGTTTGAAGAGCATAGATAAAACTCTTTTAACTAAAGTTGAAAATGTACACCTTCTAATTATTGGTCTATAGCATAAAAATTTAGCCCAAATATTTGGCTACAGCTCTGTGTAACATAAGTATTTCAATTTAAACGCTGAATAACACAGCATCTAGTATGACTGCCTTAGACATACCATTTGCTATCTACTCCTTACCATTCTTGCATTCGTTTCTCCAGTTCTGGCAATAGGAATTTACTATGGAAGGCATTTATTGATGAAATATTAGAAAAGATTTTATTCACCATCTCTGCTGGAAATGAGCCTCGATTGGCCTCTTCCAATAGTTTGCAATAAAATACCTGAATAAGAGAATAGAGCAAACATTACTTCAAATTTATTGGCTTACCACCTGGCACTGTGCTATGCACATAGTAGGTTCTTTAACAACTTTTTGTTGAATAAATGGAAAAGTTCATGGTTCAAGAAATCAATCATTTTTGAACTACAGGACTGAGTATATACTTTGGTTAAGAAGAACCAGGAATTAGAATTAGGAAACTTTGCCTCTTTTTGTGGGATGTTAACCTTTTTTGTGCCAGAGAATTTCCAACTGAGGTTAACAGAATTTACCCTTCGAATCCATAAGCAGAATTAAGAGATTAAATAATAATAATAAAAAACTTTACATACACCTCATAATTGTGGCATTTTCCACTCCTGTTTATGTTTTGAATGATTTTTATGTCCTTTACTACATATTGCCTTTACTGGTATTGTCATTTGTTGGCATACATCTCTTTTTTTCAATTAAAACTACACAACTTGGGGAGGGAAGACATCATAATTTAGTTTCTATAGAAGAAAAGCTACTTAATAAATAACTGGTCAGTGGATGAAAAAAGAATATTTCAGTTCTCTAATGTTTTCCTGATTTTTATTAAAAAATGACGCAAAACTTGAAACACTGGTATGAGGACAAAAAAATCTTCTCCTGCATATGGATAATAATAGGTATCATAAAGACAAAAAAAAAAAATCTGCAATCTTAGCTATACTCCACTAGGGCTACTATTCCTCCTGCCATTCTGTTAAATGTAGGCAGAAGGAGGTCTGGTCCTTCATAATGTCCAGATGGTGTTAATTTTCTAAATTCCCCTCCACTGCATTTTCTTAAGGCAAAAAGAACACAGAATTGTGTCCCTAGAGACTCCAATAGATAGGATATTGTAGTAATTAAGAGTCTAAACTTCTCTATCGTCAGCAACAATAGCTGAACAAGCTAATGTGGCTGGAGAAAAAAGGTGGAGGACACATCCGATTTTTAAAAAAGACCTATCTCCCTTATGGGAATAACTAAAAGTTTCAGGTCTGTGATCCCCGTGAAGAAAAAAGTTGTTTCAAAGATACAAACTCAAAATAACTTGATTGACATGGAGAAATTCTTTGGAAAGTAATACTTGAGTTGCAAACTCATTATTTCAAAGAACACAGTGTTAATTCGGCCCCTGGGGGCTCACTGTAACAGGAACTCTAGGAACTGATGAGAGGGAGCATGCACAGGACGACCTGCTCCCATGAAGTTCCAGTTTTCCAAGGGCAGAAGAGGACAATTCTTCTTACAACTAACGCTCAAGCGTGGCAACTCTCTCTTCTAATAAGAGGAGTCTGTATTAGCAGACAATCTACCAATTATCTTGTTCTTTTATCACTGAAGCAGGATTGAGAGACCTCAGTTTTCAATAGTTACTCTTACAATACATTTTAAAACGTTTTCACAGAATTAGAACAAATATTTATATGGAACCACAAAAGACCCCAAATAACCACAGCAATCTTGAGAAATTAGAACAAAGTTGGAGGAATCACAATACCGGATATCAGACTATAATACAAGGCCATAGTAATCAAAACAGCAAGGTGGAGACTTATAGACCAATGGACCAGAATAGAGAGCCCAAAAATAAACCCACATCTTTCTGGTCAATTAATATTTGACAAAAGAGGCAAGAACATACCATGGGGTAAAGATAGTCTATTCAATAATATTGAAAACTGGACAGACACATGCAAAAAAAAAAATGAAACTAGACCACCTTCTCACACCACACACAAGAATAAACTCAAAATAAAGACTTGGATGTTAGACTTGAAACCATAAAATCCTAGAAGAAAATATAGACAGTAAAATCTCGGACATTTCTCTTAGCAATATTTTTTCTGATGTATCTCCTTGGGCAGGGAAACAGAAAAAATAAACAAATGGGACTACACCAAGCTAAAAAGTTTTTGCACAGGAAAGGAAACCATCAGCAAAATAAAAAACAAACCACTGAGTGGGAGAGCATATTCACCAATAGTACATCCGATAAGGCAGCGGTTCTTAACCTGTGGGTCGCGACCCCTTTGGGGGTCAAACGACCCTTTCACAGGGGTTGCCTAAGACCATCGGAAAACACATATATAATTACATATTGTTTTTGTGATTAATCACTATTCTTTAATTATGTTTAATTATGTTTAATTTGTAACAATGAAAATACATCCTGCATATCAGATATTTACATTACTGTAGCAAAATTACAGTTATGAAGTAGCAACGAAAATAATTTTATGGTTGGGGGTCACCACAACATGAGGAACTGTATTAAAGGGTCGTGGCATTAGGAAGGTTTAGAACCACTGCGATAAGGGGTTAATATCCAAAATTTATAGAGGACTTATACAACTCAACACCAAACCTCCCCCCAAAACAATCCAATTAAAAAATGGGCAAAGGACCTGAATAGACACTTCTCCAAAGAGACATATGAAAAGATGCTCAATGTCACTAGTCATCAGATAAATGCAAATTAGAACCACAATGAGGTATCACCTCAACCCTGTCAGAATGGCTATCATCAATAAATCAACAAGTGTTGGTGAAGTTCTGGCAAAAAGAAACCCTCGTGCACTGTTTGTTGGAATGAAGCTTGGTGCAGCCACTGTGGAAACCAATATGGAGTTACTTCAAAAAATTAAAAATGGAACTGCCTTATGACCCAGCACTAAAAAACCCAAAACTAATTTGAAAGAATATATGTACCTCTATGTTCATTGCAGCATTATTTACAATAGCCAAGATTTGAAAGCAGCCCAAATGCCCATTAATAGATGAGTGGATAAAAAAGCTGTGGTACATTTACACAGTGGAATACTACTTGGCTATAAAAAAAGGAAATCTTACCTTTTGCAATAGAATGGATGGATCTGGTGAGTATTATGCTAAGTGAAATAAGCCAGTCAGAAAAAGACAAGTACTGTATGATTTTATTTGTACATGGAATCAAATGACCAAAATAAACTAACAAACAAAATAGAAATAGACTCATAGATACAAACTGACAGCTGTCAGAGGGGAGAGGGATTGGTGAAAGGTTAAGCAAAAACAAAACAAAACAAACAAAAAACCACACACACACAAAAATAAACCTCTTAAACACAAACAACAGTATGGTGATTACTAGAGAAAAGGCGGGGGGGTGGGGTAGGAAAGGATAAAGGGGAGGTGGGTAAATGGTGATAGAAGAAGACTTGACTTGGGGTGGTGAACACACCATACAATATACAGATGATGGCTTATAGAACTGTACACCTGAAACCTATGTAATTTTATTAAGCAATGTTACCCCCAATAAATTCAATTAAAATATAAATAAATAAAAATAAAGAAATACCGGGAGAAAAAAACAACTTTCTTTGCAAATGTGCATCTGAAATAACACTCAAGGCTCTACCAGGATGAAAGTACAAAATGTGATAAAGTAGATTCACATATTCAACAAATACTGACTGTGCAACTTTGCATCAGTCACTGTATTAAACGTTTCCTACAAGGCTGAGCAAGTGAACTCTCAATATCCCTTCTGGCCCTATGACTGCAGCCACTCAGGTCATGCTCATAAGACTGAACAGCAAACAAGCCAAACAGAATCAGTGATATATTCATGTTAGTATCACATCAGAATCACAATCTCTCATTTAGATTATCATAGAAACATAGCATAGAGAATCACAATAATGGGTTGAAAGACATGGATAAAAGACACATGTGACTTGTACAAAAAGTCCGTCAGTCTGCTCTTTATGAAGTATAACACTTTATACCGAGTGAATTCACTGATAAACCTAGAAATGTTATAAATTTCCTTTCACTGGCCAAAAATGGTCAGGTCCTTCTCTGTAGTTTCTAAAGACTTTAATTATTAAGTTAAAGTAATGTATAGTGCCGAAGATTAAAATAATTCTGAAATGGAAAATATTACCTGATCTAAGAGGTCAAGTCGGTTGACGTAAGCTCTTTCTGTAAGCAACAGTTCGTTGGCTATGTTGTGAAGTTTTTGCTCATTTGTCTCCTACAAATAGAACAGATATGCACATATTAGGAAATAAAGCTTGGACAATATTTCTCAAGTAATAAACTCCTCATCGAATGGTTTGATTAAAACAGTTTTCTCAAGCTTCTCAAGTACCCAATTCCTTTCAGCCATCGAGGAACATCCAACCAGAAAGTGAGAAAATTAGAAATGGGCAATTTGCTAGATATAATGTGTAACAACTTTTTTTAAAAAAAAGGATGGTTTATTGATTTTTAGAGAGAGAATGGGAGAAGAGAGAGACATCGATGTGAGAGAGCAACATCGATCAACTGCCTCCTGCACACCCCCTGCTAGGGATTGAGCCCGAACCCGGGGATGTGCCCTTGTGTGGAATCAAAGTGGCAATCTCCAGGTTCACAGTGATGCCCAACCAACTGAACCACACCAGTCAGGGCCGGTAACAACTTCTCCTGTGATGCCTGTAGCAGTCAGTTACCACTGTCACCCATCTTTGCCTTGAAACATCTTTTAACTTTTCCGGTTCCCAGACACAATACTTTTCTTGTTTTCCCCCCACCTCTCTTTGGACACGATTTCATCATTCTCTCAATCATCTTCTTTAATTGTCAGCTTTATGCACAAAACCTTTTGTCCTTGCAAAAAAACATTTCATTGTGGAAAATTTCAATCTATAATAATAAAAGGATAATATGCTAATTAGACTGGACATCATTCCAGACAAAATCGGGGCCGGAGGGAAGCCTGGGTCCTGGGTGCCAGAGGGAAGCCAGTGCCAGCAGCTGGGGGAAGGAAGGCCTACTCTTACACAAATTTCATGCATCAGGCCTCCAGTCATATATAAAAGAAGAGAAAAGAGTGAAATGAACCTCCATGTGTCCACTGCGGAGATTCCACAGTCATCAACTCATTGTTAATCTTGTTTCATCTATGCCACCTACCTTCTTCTACCTATTTTGTTTTTTGAGAGAGAGAGAGAAACATCAATCAGTTGCCTTCCATATGTACACCAACTAGGGATCAAACCCACGACCTGGGTATGTACCCTGACCTGGAATGGAACCATCACCTTTTGGTATACAGCATGATACTCCAATCAACCGAGCCACACTGGCCGGGGCATTTTACCCATATTTTAAAATTAAACCCACACTTTATTATTATTATTTTTAAAGAAGAAAGGGGAAATGGGGTATTAAATTTCAGAAGTGAGAATGGGTGATTTATAGGTAGTTGAGGGAGAGGGGAACATACATGGCAGGCAAATTCTTTTCGTTCACATTCCTTTTATTTTTTTAAACATATTTTTATTGATTTCAGAGAGGAAGAGAGAGGGAAAGACTGAAACGTCAATGATGAGAGAGAATCATTGATCGGCTGCCTCCTGCATGCCCCCCACTGTGGATTGAGCCCACAACCCAGGCATATGCCCTTGACTGGAAGTGAACCCGGGAGCCTTCAGCCCACAGGCCCACGCTCTATCCACTGAGCCAAATTGGCTAGGGCTCAAATTCTTTAAAAAAATATATTTTTTCATTGATTTTTAGAAAGAAGGGAAGAGAGAGGGGGAGAGAAAGAGAAACATCGATCAGCTGCTTCCTGCACACCCCCCACCAGGGATCGCACCAACAACCTGGGCATGTGCCCTGACTGGGAATCAAACCAGCAACGTTTTGGTGCACTGGACATGCCCAATCAACTGGGCCATACGGGCCAGGGCAGATATTTACTTAAATATATCTGTGTAGAGCCCTGCTAGTTCCATGAGGATGGGAACACTTTTTTTCCTTATTAACTATCTCCTGCGTCTACCACATGCTTCAATAAAATATTGACACGCAATAAAATATTTTAAGTTTCACATACCTAACTATTGTTGGACACTTATTACCACTTTGACATAGTGTTAATGTAAAAGTAAACTCATCTTTTCTGGAAAACACCATCTCCAAACTTTACCATCTTGGCAATGGTGCCATCTCTTTCTGGTTATCTGTCTTTGGCATCTTGAATTACTTTAAACTTAGCTCCCTACCACAAAACCCAGTCAGCTACCAACTCTTCTCATGCCATTATGTCTTTCTGTTTATTTCTCTCTCTCTCTTTTTGCTATTATGTCTTTAGTATCCATCCCTTAAGTTTTCATCGCTGCTACCCTGTTTTGCTCAAGATCAGGCCAATCAATAGTTGCCAAATGCTCTGATTCCACTATTTTTGGCTCTAACCCACCTTGTTTCTGCCGTATGAGGAGTGTTTCTAAAACTCTGCTTTGCCCAGGTAACCCTACTTTCCATAGAAAGAGAAGCCTTCAAGAGTCCTCTCCTCAATGACAGGATAAAATCCAGATTCTGGGTACCATTCAGGGTTGTTCAAACCTGGTCACTTCCTCAAACTTCTCTCTCACTGTATCTTCACAGGCACACTTTCCCCCAAACACACTAATCTATCCACCTTCATCCAAACATGTCCCCAGCCATCCCCAAACCTTTCTTTTATCCCCTCTGTCTGGCACATGCTCTCGCTGTACCTCTGTAGGTGTTTAAGACTTATCTTCCTTTTGATGGCCGGCTGAATTTCCAGCCCTTGTCTATGGAGTCTTCTTTAACTATCCAAAGCCCTTTGGCTTGGTCCTATTAAAATGCATTTTATATTTTATACCTAAAATATGTTTTTTATTTAGAAAGTTCTACCTACTTTTCTGAGATACCCTTTCACTCTAGGAGAGTATTAAGTATAATAAAGGTTTAGTAAAAACTCTAGTACCAAAACAGACCAAAGTATATTTTAACCAGGGTTTAATTTGTGTAAATGTTATATTTTTAAACTGTATAAAATACTATTAAGCTGTAAGAATGCTTCACTGTACTCAACATATAGGACAACTACTTATGTTTTATAGGCAGCATCTATTCTAATGTGGAAAATGACCAAGTTGCTTCTTATAGCAGTACTGAGCTGAGGTATTTTTATGTGAAGTCTTTAGGTAAAGTAACTAATACTATTTAAATAATTTGTGGTCTCAGAAATACTGAAATAACAACTATGTAGTCAGCAAATCCCCCAACTAGTCAAGGTTTTGTTTTAACTTAATAAATTTAGGGTAAAGCACTAGCATTGCTACTTACCTGCCTGGTATCCTTTCCCCCCATTTTTTTAAAAATCCTCACCTAAGTATATTTTCTCATTGATATTTAGAGAGAGTGGAAGAAAGAAGGAAAGACAGAGATAAACATCAATGTGCGAGAAACACATCAACTGGTTGCCTCTTGCACGTGCCCCGACCAGGGCCTGGGCTGGAGAGGAGCCTGCAACCAAGGTACATGCCCTTGACCACAATCGAACCCAGGACCCTTTGGTCCACAGGCCAACACTCTATCCACTGAGCAAAACTGGCTAGGCCTCCCCCAATTTCTTAATGGTATCCAGACTTGGTTCATGTAACTCACCACTATGTAGCCTTTCTTTTGGGGAAGCAACCACTGTCCTCCCAGATTAAAAGGGGGGCCCTGATTGGTGTAACAATAACGGTACACAGTGATTGGTTCAGGAAACAAGGAGACATGAGGAAATGTGTACAGCAGAGGGGAAGAGGAGGTTCCCTACTCCTAAAGGAAGAACCACGGAAAAAGCGCTCTCCCTTTGCTGCTCCATGTAAATGTGGGACCTATGTAGGCTTCAATGTTGAGCAGCCATTCCATAACCACAGAGGTGAAGCCAATAAAAGTCGCCATTGTTTAAGCCAGGTCGAGTGTTATTGTTGTTATTTGTAGCATTCTGATTAATACAGAAAACAAATACTATGAAACAGATGCAATATATTCCATGAAATTTAAAAACTTTCAAGTAATTTTTAAACAATTACTACTTATAGAGAAAGTAAAATACTTAATGACCTAAAAATGTGACTCTGAAACTGTTAATAAGTGAACACAAATACACATTAAATACATAAGAAATCTGTCAACATTTCAGGGAAAGATAAAGCACTATGTTATTCCACACACAGGAAATAGTGATCTGCATCCATACTACAAGATATTTGTGTTTGCTTTGTTTTTTTAAAGCCAGATTTATTGATATAATGTACAAGTGATAGTAAAACTGACCCTTTTGGTATATAGTTTTGGTTTTGACAAATGCTTGTCATCATGTCACCACCACCCCAATCAAGGTGCAGCACACTTCCATCGACCTCATCTCAAGTCTCTTTGTACTCATTAGATTCCTTGTTCGTTTATTTTGATTTTTAGATCCAATTGTTGATATGTATTTATTGCCATTTTATTGTTCATACTTTTCCTCCTCTTCCTCCTCTTCCCCCTCCTCCTCCTCCTCCTCCTCCTTCCTCTTCTTAAAGAATACCCTTCAACATTTCATGTAATACTGGTTTGGTGGTGATGAACTCCTTTAGTTTTATTCTAATAGTAGCAATGTATTCTTTTATATGTTCTAGTTCTGACAAATATCTTAAAAAAAAAAAGATCCTGCAGAATATGTGCTATAATAAAATAATGTGTCTTTTATTTGTCAGAATCCATTAACCAACAGGCCAGACTGTCTATTATTGCCACGAAATGAAGCCACCCCTGAAGTCTTCCACATCCTATGGGATCTTAGGACACTTATATGCAACAATCTTTTGCTGACTGCAAATCTTATTTTAGCTGAACATGGCAAATTGTGGGTATCCTGGTAATATTTTGCAAAATCCAAGGGGATAACAGCAGTTATTAACAAAAGCTATGTTCCTTCCACACAGATGGTCTTCTAACGTTAGGTCCCTTACCTTGCCAAAACTAACACAAAGATAAGCAAAAGTAAGCTTGCTGATGGGTTTAATCACTCACGTAGGTTTGTGAAAAATTACTAGGGATTTTGTGGTTGAGGTCAGGAAATCACTGACTCAGTGGAGCCTTGTTTTAGGTCAATCAAAACAACAATAATAATGCCACTGTAAAACTATCTAATCCATACAACGTCTTTGTAAAATAGATACCATTATTATTCTTATTTTACAGGCAGTACCATACACAGAACAAAACAAAATCCCCAAGCTCAAAGAGATCTGGGAAACTTGCCCAAGGTTACTCGGTTAGAAGGTAACTGAATCAGATTCTTATCTGTGGTATGTGATTTTAAGTAACTATTCACTAAAAGTTGGCTCTCACTCTAACCTTTCTTTGCAACAGAAAAACAAAAACAAAGCTGCATTAGTGCCTACAAGTGAACAGACTAACAATGGAATACGGTACCTACTACACATTTTAATTTGTTATTTTTTCAATAAAAATTCTACTTAGCCCTGGCTGGTGTGGCCCAATGAATAGAGTGTTGGCCCAAGTGCTGAAGGGTCTGGGGTTCAATTCCTGGTCAAGGGCACATACCTGGGTTGCAGGTTCAATCCTCAGCCCCTGTTTGGGTATGTGTGGGAGGAAACCATTCAATGTCTCTCTCACATCAATGTTTTTTCCTCTCTCTCTCTCTACCTCTTTCCTTTCCTCCCTTCTACTTTCTCTAAAAATCAATGGAAAAATACATCCTCTGGTTAGGATTAACAACAACAACAACAACAAAATTCTACTTAAGGCTGACTTTTCAGCATTTTAGTACTAATTATGAGGTATAAAAATTCATATTTCATGTAATAATATAATGGTTTCTGATTTTAAAAATTAATTTAGTTACTAAAATTAGTTTAGTTACTAAAAATCATCATCTGTGAGTACCTTTAGGGAGAAATATACAATCCCTCTGCATGCATGGGGTTCTTATTATTCTATCAGACTTATGCTAAAATAACGGACAAAGTAGTTATAAAATTGTTGGTACATTGGGGCTGTAGCCTGATTTTTTTTAAATAGTTAAATAGGTCAAGTTATATAATATTGGTTCTTATTGTTTGCCACTTCCAAAGTATATAACCCCAACTTTGTGCTTAGCACTTTACTAAGAAGTCTTGTGATTTATTCTTGTGATTCCTTGGTAAACAATAATAGTTACACAATACTGATTAAGAAGTAATCCTATCAGATTCTATTGGAAGCTAACACACAGGCTTGACTTTTCAAAATAATGATAAATATGTTATTTTAAAAGCATCTTACTTTTGATATCTCTCTATACAATAGAGGGATTGGGTTATATACTTGCATATTGAAAGCTGATTCTCAGAGTATTATTGCCTCAAACAAAAATACACTAGAGTAGCCCTGACTGGTGTGGCTCAGTGATTGGAGTCCTGTCCTGTGCACCTAAGGGTCTCAGGTTCGATTCCCAGTCAAGAGAACATACCTGGGTTGCACTGGGGTGCATGTGGGAGGCATATAGATGTCTGTCTGTCTCTCTCTCTCTCTCTCTCTCTCTCCCCCTCCCTTCCTCCCTCCCCCTCCCTTTCACTCTTCTAGAAAAAAAAAAATGAAAAAAAGATCCTCAGGTGAGGATTAATAACAACAACAAAAATGCATTTGAGTATATGTCAAGTACCAGATCTGAAAAAACAAGATACACTCCTCTTATAAGAATAGACCAACCAATTTACTCTTCTCTGTTGCCCTTTGACTTCTCTCTACTCACTGCACTGCCAAGGCTATTACTGTGTACTCTCACACCTCCAGTAACCTTTCCCAGAGATCTGCTCCATTCTCAATGGGGTTAGGTTCAACCTTGTTATCAGTCACCGTACCTGCTGGCTCATGAGTGTGCTCCAGGGTCAGTTCTGCCTCCTTAGTTGCAGATGTCACTGGCTCCTATAGTTCTTTTCAGACCTTTGACATGGCTGTGTATGGCAGGAGCTGGACAAAGAGCTCCCTCCCACTACAGTTCACAGAGTTCACTAATTGGATAGGCAGAAAATGCGTGTGTGGAGCCAGTGAGTCATTCTTCAAATCGTAGTGCCATACCCCCTGTCATATGCCTCAAAAACACCAAGTGGGGGAGTAGATATTGCAGAGATTTTGTAAATGATAATGAACAATTACAGTTTCCTGAAAGATGTTATAGGGACAAAATCTTCGTTTATTATTATTGTTTATTTTTATTTTATTATTTTGTTAATCCTCACCCAAGGATATTTTTTTCCATTGATTCTTAGAGAGAGTGGAAGGGAGGGAGGAGAGAGAGACACACACAGAGAGAGGAACATCCTGTGAAAAAGACACATCGATCAGTTGCCTCCCACACACTAACCAGGGCCGGGAATCAAACCCAAGACCCTTCGGTACATGGGCTGGTGCTCTCACCACTGAACAACACCAGCCAGGGCCAATTTTAAAAAAATGAATCAGATATTGGCATTATGCTTTATAACTCTTCAATACATGTTGTCGTGTGATTTCATTTTAAGTAGAATTTTTTTCTAAAAGCATTGACTCAAATCTACTAAAAGTTATTACAGCCTTTTCCACATATTAATGGGAAGTTATATTAAAAACAATCTATAATAATAAAAGCATAATATGCTAATTAGACCAGACAGCCGGACAACCTTCTGGATGAAGCTGGGGCTGCGAGGGCCGCAGCCGCAGCTGCGAGGGTCAATCGCCTTGCATGAATTTCGTGCAACAGGCCTCTAGTATGTCTATAAATTATCAGGTTTTTAGAGGACTATTTCTTGGTCTTGGGAGTTTCTGCCCATATTTGCTGTCAGTTAATTATATTCTCCATGGAGAAGGAAGATGTGTGTTTGTATAGGTACACATATCTCTGTGTTCCTAGAAGTCCATTCTCTCATAACAAGATGAGTCAATGTAAGGGAATAAACACTTGATTTTGTACCACAAGTCAGGAGATGTATCAAAATTTTGACGTCATTTTTCATGTACTTCCAGACACCAAAGTCTTCCATCTGGCTCAAAAGTAAGTGATTGAGCCCACAGTCAAATCCAGGTCTGTGAAAACAAAGTTCTTGCTCTGTTACAGCCTTTTAACTAAGAGAACTTCCTCTGGATTTGGGGAATAAGAGAATGAAAAGGTAACGGAATAAAAACACAGATTCTGTGCTCAATTAAGATCAGGTAATAATCCCCTAAGTAAGGTCATGTGGTCTCATGGAAGATTTGTAATCAGCAAGAAATGTATCACCAGGTTCAGATTACAAGAAAAAGAGAATACCCACTGGGACACCCAGACATTAATCCTGTCCCAGTGCTTCATAAGGTAGTGTCACAAACATAATCAGGCTATTTTAGCATGATCTTCAAGAAGCTTTGAGAGCAAAGTCTACACCTGCTTTGGACCCAGCACCAATGCTTTTCCAATCTTAGGTCCTCTACACACAGTTGCAGCAGAAACAAACAAACAAAACAAAACCCCCCAAAAAAGGAGAAGAGGTGCGTGTGTGAGAGCTTTTAATCTGAAGGTTATAATGACGTTTTTTTGAGGTAAGCAGGGGAGGAGGGAGAAACAGCTTGCACTGACAAGGGCAATTTGGTTACTTGCGTCAGATCAGACAGGAAGTAAGTGGTAGCAAAAAGAGAACTCTGCTCTTATACTCAACTTAGTCTACATTAGACTAAACTGTCCTTTGGGTTTTGCAGAAATTAAAGATCAGACACCAAGAAGAATTGAATAAATACAATCAATAACTGAATTAACCTATCCTAAGTCTACGCAGAACATCAAAGAAATTAGGTCATTTATAAATATTTCTTATAATAATTCCCAGGAGTTAAAACCTTGTACATATTTATAAATGAGTGCCTTATGTGGTAATAGGCTACGGTTTTTAGGCAAGAAAAACAAAACATAGAAAACCTAAGTTAAAAAGGAAGAGGCATGCAAACTTATATTTGTGCAGCCCACAGGAGTACCTCAATTTAAATTGGAAATGATAGAAGGTGCTGGGATATTCACCAGGCAGGATATGTCGAATTCTGGATCTACTGAGGGACATCTCTGGTCATGGGTCTATTCATCTTGACTTACAAATGGGAAACAGGATTTTATTTTATATTTAATTTAACAAACACATGGCTCATATTGTGTTTCAAGGCACTGTTCTAAGTCCTTTACAACGATTAAATGACCTAGGCCTTATTACAATGTTATGAGGTAGTAGGTATTATTATCTCCATTTCATAGATGAGGAAACTGGGTTCAGAGAGGTTGAGTGACCTGCTCAAGGTCATTCAGCTCAAGGTCATTTGGCTGATAAGTGGCTGAGTTGGTATTCAAACCTAGAGTCTGGCTCTTGATCCTATCTTCCTGACCACCAGGTATTGTTTTCTTTCCCTTTTTGTAAGACACATTGTTTTTGTTTTTGAAAGCCACATACAACTGCTATGTTTTCAAGATCTGACCTTTCCATTCCTCTCACACCCACACTAAACTGGACCTACATGTGCATCGTGATCTTGATGTACCTGACTGTCCCAAATCTGGTTCATGGCAACCCCCATCCCTGACTCCGTTATTCCCATGCTCTTCGCACTGCTGAGTAGCTGACCCTGGTTCGCTCCCACTCCAGGTTTGCTGCTTCTCTTTCTTGAGTTCCAGGTGTAAGCACTGCTGGAAAGACTGCTGACTGGTCCTTCCATCTTTGACCTGGACCTTCAAAGTCATAGTCATACGTTATCACAGGAGCCAACCTTCTCCACTGTCCTCAAGCTCCAAACCTCATCCCTTGAGGTCATCTCACTAGCTTCTACAGGCGCTTCCCAAATCAACACATCTAACATCAAGCCTTGGTACCACCTCTCTTCGTACCTCACTGAGTTCCAGGTCTGCCTGGCTTCTCCACTTCTGCTCACAACAGGGAATTCAGCCTCTCCACTCTGCTCCAGAACCTTAGCTTACCTTGGAATTCTCCTTTCCCCTTCACCTCATGATATCTTAAGTAACGGTCATGTTGAGGTCCAACCCCAGCAGGTCCAGGGGTCCCCAAAGGTGTGGACGGAGTCGGCGAAGAAGGAATGACACGGAGACAGCATTCAATTGATCAGCAGCCTAGCCAGGATCTCCAGCCAAGTTCTGTCTTTATTGTCTTGTTATCTGTATTTACACCAGCTGATTTTTTAAAAAAATATTTTATTGATTTTTTACAGAGAGGGAGGGAGAGGGAGAGAGAGTTAGAAACATTGATGGGAGAGAAACATCGATCAGCTGCCTCCTGCACACCCGCTACTGGGGATATACCCGCAACCAAGGTATATGCCCTTGACCGGAATCGAACCTGGGACCCTTCAGTCTGCAGGCTGATGCTCTATCCACTGAGTCAAACCGGCTAGGTCTATACCAGTTGATTTTATTTATTTATTTATTTTTTACAGAAATCCTTTAATTTTCTTTATTTCACACATTAAAAAATGAAACACACTATACAAATGGTTTTCAGAGCAGATTACACGTGGGTCCATTCAGACTCCTCTCAAAGTGTGGCCGACACTCAGTGCTGCCGAGACGGAGGCAGCTGTTAGCACGTAGCCGATGTATTGATCTAGTTGCAGTAGCATGCAGCCCTCACTCAGCATGACAGTTCATTCTCCTCTGTTCGGTGTCCATATTTACAGACTTGAAATGTATCGATCCTGAGCAGTTCTGATGTACATCTGAGACCGGCTGCTGGGAGTCTTGGTCTCAGTTTAAAAAGGGAGGCCAGTGGTGCAGGCAGCTGCTAGGAACTGGTCGTCATCCTGCCCACCAGGAACACTGGCCGCGGTGGCACAGTCAGACCCTCCACAAGGGTTAAGCCAAGTAACTGTAGGTGTCCTTTTCACCATCAACTCGCTCCAAATACTCTTTCTCGATCAGAATATCAATGCATTTCTTGATGACCGGGACCCGTGGCTTGAACCGTGAGGACATCTGAGTGAGCACCTCCCCAAGCAGCTGCTGGTGCTTCAGGACCTTCCGCATCTTCAAGATCCTCACAATCCCAGCCTGGATCAGCAGTTTCCGGTCCTCTTCAATATTTTTGTGTGTAGTTTCTTGTTCCTGCTTCTGTTCGGTTTTCATTGGCACATTGATGTTAACCCTTAATTTCTTATTTTTATAACCAAGATATAATTTTATCAAGGTATCTGGCTTCAATTCCACCTCATCAACATTTGCATTTTCATCTTCCAAGACCAATAACTTCGACTTCAATAAAATCTGTAGGACTTGTGCCAAAATGTCCATTTTGATTTGAGTGCTGTCCGTCAGCTGCTGCACCGCGTAAACATCTTCCGTGTTGTATTGAAGCAGGATTGCCATCTGGAATGTAGATGCCTGCAAAGTGTATCTGCGCTTGAAGCAGTTTGTGACCAGCTCTCCTTTGGAGAATTGGTACAACCACGTCAGCTTCCTGCCGCTATGACGACTAGCGTAGAAAGCAGTGAATCGCTGGTAGCTACGTTCCAGCTCTGATGGCAAGGCGAACGTGCAGGACTGCTGGAAGGGCCACGAGCCAGAGCTCGGCACCTGGATACTGAAGTCCAAGTCCAGTGGCTCTGAATTTGTCAGGTGCTTTTTGAACTGTTCGTTTAAATCTTTGCTCACGCCAATGTCCTGAAACATCCGCTGAAGTTTAGAGGTATACTCATACCCACATGCTTGCTTTAATTTGGAGATCATGCTTGCTTCGGCATCATCACTCGCACTGTTCTGGTGCACGAGTCTTTTGGCCAGCATCTTCGCATAGAACTTCTGGAACACATCCTTGTCCTCTATGTACTTGAAGACAACCATCACTTGATTGAGTGTATCTTCTAGTTCTGCTTCTTCTGGGTTCTTGGAACTCTTCTTCAACAAGGAGTCACAGTATCGAGCCAGCAATTCGGGGGACTTACTGGACGACTGAGCCATCTTGGTGACAGCATTGTTGTTTATGAAGCGTCCACAAGCCTTGTCCAGGGCGGCCACGAAGCCCGCGTTGTTATTGAATGCTGACATGACCAGGGCGTTGTACTTTTTATGAACATCCAGCACTGTCTGCACGTACATTTTGGGATCATTTAAAGCAGCTTCGCCACACTTTTCAATTGCTGCAAGACCCTGATTATGAATATGTGTCTCCAAAAGTTTTTTCAGTTCTCCGAGGCCATCCTGGATTCGAGATACAAGATTATACATGCGACCCAAATCTTCGTTTTTATCAGCATCCAGCAAGTTCTGAAACTCTGTGTGAAAAGTCTCCAGGTGCTTCTCGATGAGCACCTGCTCGCACTTCCTCGCTAGCTCGTCCTGAGTGCTTTCGTGGAGGTAGACCTGCACTCTCCGTTGCTCCTCGAGCAGACGGGCCTCTGCCTTGTTCATGTATTCAGTAACTGGGCTCTGCTTCAGGAATTCAGTACTCTCTCTGGTATAAAATCTCTCTGTATCAGCCAAAAACTGAGACTCAAAGGATTCTTTATACACTGTTAACGTAGGACCCTTCGCAAATGCATCATCTTCATTCAGCCCCAATTCCACATAAGACTGTACAACTCCACTAATCAGTCTTGTATTGATGGTTTCACCATTTCTTTCCTTTTCAATCAGTTTTAAAACAGTATTGGTTACCTGTTTGTTCAAGGGCCTGAATAGACAATCTCTCCAAGTCACCAATGCGAGAGAATAGATTTCATATATTCCTTTTCGCCCTTCATCACATTCACAGCGAACCCAATATCTATTGAGGTAGGCACAAATTCCATTCAGAACTTTGCTGGAAAACCGGTAATCTTCCCACTGCTGGGTGTAGAACTTCAGTACACTCTCATCCATCAAGTCTTCTCCATCCTTAAGAAGATTTGTCAAGTAATTCTTCAAAAATTCTTTAAGTCGTTTGTATAATTCCAAGCCAACAAATTGCGCTCCCCCAGGCGTTTGCCCCTTTTTCGATTTAGAAGGAGGGACGCCAGCCCCTCGTGTTTGGTTTGACTGGTGAACACTCGTGCAGTAGCTATAAACATGAGTGTAGAGCTCCATGTATCTGGATTTTGCCATACTCTGTCTGGTGTACACCTGCTGGATTCCGGCTCTGAGGTCATCCCAGATCTGGTCAAGGCCAATCTGCTTCAGTCCATGGGGATTCTGACTCCTGTTCGATGACATTGTGAGTAATATTCTGAAGTTGTCCAGTGCAGCAATCCTTATTCAAAGACGGAAAAATTCCCCTATTGTTGTTGATGTATTTTCCCTCCACATTCCGTGCGGTTCAGGGTTTCGGGTCTACTGATGGGTACTTGGATGTTGGGGTCCAACCCCAACAGGTCCAGGGATCCCCAAAGGTGTGGACGGAGTCGGCGAAGAAGGAATGACACGGAGACAGCGTTCAGTTGATCAGCAGCCTAGCCAGGATCTCTAGCCACGATCTCCAGCCAAGTTCTGGTCAGGATCTCCAGCGATGTTCTGGTGGTTATTGTCTTGTTACATCTGTATTTATACCAGTTGATTTTAATCCTGTCAATTTCTATTGCAAAGGTTAGGGCGTTTCTTATCTCCATTCCAGGGAGTAAAGATTATGTAGCTTAAGCGTGATTGTTTGTAGTTAAAGTGATTAACTACCCGCCTGGCACTTAGTTAAGGGGTTTTATCCCCTCCCTAACTTCAGGGAAAAATCCCTACCTGGGCAAACAACCTTTCTCGGAGAGGTGACCTTGGTTAAAACACACAGCGCTAAGGGGAGCAAACATATTAAGAACAGTATGCCATATACGCCAGGTCCCTTGAAACATATGCTGTGCAGATGTTTCTTTCCTACAGCGACTGTGTCAAGCAGCAAGGATGGACCAGCTTCCGGCAGGTCATTTATCTTAATCCTCCTTCTCAACTGTTAGTTTCCTCATTGTATTCACTGTAGTACTTTGCACCCAGTATAAGTACAATATAAATGCACTCAATTTCATTTAATTACCCAGGTTCACTAAGCCAGTGGGCTGTACTATCCTTGGGAAGGTCTAGGGCTCCAGGTTAGCTGGAGTTCCATATTCTAAATGATGACTGTCCTCATAGGCTCACCAATAACCCCATGTGTTCTACCCTTTCAAGCTCATTGGTTCTCACAACATCATTGACTCTTCTTCTTTTTTCTTCTGTTAATTCACTGTGTTCCTCTTTTGATTGTTTGTGCTTTTAGGGCTTGGTCCTTGGCCTTTTCTCTGTTCCTACATATTTTATGTTGGCAATATTAATCACACCCTTGTATACAGAATATCTCCAGAATATTCCACTTTTGTTTTAGACATTTTCACCTGGACAAGATGAAGTCCTTCAAAGTCAGTATGTCTAAATCCAATTTATTTTTTGCCCCAATATATGTCGCTCCTTTTATTTCCTTGAAGTTCAATAATGGTATACCACCTGCCGCCCATTCAAGCTAGGAGTTGAATATGACTCATTCCCCACATCCAGTTACCGGATCCTCAGAAATCTCTCTTCCTGGTCCTAACCCATCGCAGCAGCGAGGATCTCATCCTCTCACACCTGGAATACTGACGTTGCTGTTATGTGTCCTGCTCCATCTGTTTTTCCTTTCATCTGACTCATTTTTCTAAAACCCACAGGTATAATCTCATGTCACTTCCATGCTTTAATTGTCTCTGAGGCCAGTGAGTACCAAGCTTATGGAAAGTTTGAAATAACATGGGGGGAAAAACCCTATGCTTCATCCAACAAAACAGGATGCAGAGTGACCATACATTATGCTATTGAATATAGTCTTAATCGGCTCAGGAAAACAAGATGGAATGTTAAACATCAAAGCAGTTCTCTCTGGGTGGTAGAACTATGGATGCTTTGTGTATTTTCTTTGCTGCATTTTATTGACTTTCTATGAGAATTATTTTTTAGTTAGACTTTCAAAAATCTTTTTTTATAACAGGAGATGACATATAACTGGTAATAAGAATTCTCCATTGTCCTAGGGGGAGAGAAAATACAACTTAGGCAATGCAAACCCATTTCGATTTGTCCTTAGCTTACATTCTCTTTTGAAGCCTCTCCCTCTACCCCTACACTCATTTCTCTAGCCCTCTGGCCTATTATTATGAGGCCAGAAATACCCCAATTATGGCACCCACTTTCTTGCCTCTATTCATTCCTCATGCTTTCCTTCTGCCTAGACACATTCAACACCTTCTTCCCTTCTAGTCTGGATCACCCAGCAACCTCCCACTCTTTCTTCAAGCCCAATTCAATTGCTTCTCCACAGCCTGCCCCTCATCTAGCCCTCCTCCAGGCACCTTTGTTTCTTCATCTGTGTTTCCAAAGCGCGTATACACTGAGTGGCCAGATTATTATTACCACCCCATCAGTACTTCGTTGGGCCACCTTTTGCCTTCAATACTGCGGTGATTCTTCTTGGCATTGACTCCATGAGATGTTGAAAGGTGATGCGAGGAATCTGACACCATGCCTGATGAATAGCACTGTCCAGTTCTGTGAGATTTGATGGTTGTGGAACCAGCTGCCTGATGGTTCTTTTAACTTCGTCCCACAAATGCTCAATTGGATTGAGATCTGGTGATTGTGGGGGCCACCTAAGCAAGGTAAAGTCTCTCTCATGTTCTTGAAACCACTCCTGCACAATAGAAGCACCGTGGCATGGCGCATTGTCTTGTTGGAAGAAGCCATCTCCATTGGGATACGCCATCAACATGATAGGATGAACGTGATCAGCAATGATACTTAGGTATGTTGTGCTATTCAGACATTGTTCCACATGAATTAAATGGCCCAAATCATGCCAGGAAAACATGCCCCAAACCATAACACTGCCCCCACCAGCTTGAAAGGTTGTACTCATGCATGTGGGGTGCATGCTTTCATGCTGTTTCCACCAAATTCTCACTCTGCCATCTGCATGATGCAACTGGAAACGTGATTCATCGGACCACATGACTTTTTTCCAATGCTCGACCGTCCAATCCTTGTGTTCCTGTGCAAACTGGAGACGTTTTATCTTGGTAACTGCAGACAGCAAAGGTGTTTGAACAGGCCTTCGGCTTCCATATCCCATACGATGCAGTGTACAGCTAATTTGCCTACAAACATCAGGTGGTCATAATAATCTGGCCACTCACATTCATATATATCCCACGTTCAAAGGCTGTTAAATCGCGTTGTTTACCCATATCTTCAGAAAAAAATCACTTCTACTGTCATGGTAAACAACCTGCTTCCCTATTTATAATGGTCTGGCCCTCTAGCAACTTCAGCGCGAAATTATAGCTAATTTGCCTACAAACATCAGGTGGTCATAATAATCTGGCCACTCAGTGTACATCATATTATGGTGATTTACTTGTGTTCCTCTCTGCTCAGTAGACTGAGGCTTTGTGGGCAGGGTTTGTGTTGTTCATTTGTTTTAGCACCTGGAGACTGAACCTGGCACACTGCAGTTTCAGATTGAACAACAGGTGGTTTTTTCAGGTACAGGCTCCATGAAGTTTATTTCTTCTCATTTCTTTCTTATATCTTGCCAACATACTATACAAAGTCACCACAAAACAAAGAAGTTTCTAAGTTCACCATTCAGTTGTAAATGAATAAAGAAAAGTTATCTACACCCTAGTGGTTAACACAGTAGTTAGAGCATTGGCCCATGGACTGAAGGGTCAAGGGTTCAATTCCAGTCAAGGGCACATACTTCAGTTGCAGGCTTGATCCCTGGCCCTGCTCAGGTTGTGTGCAGGAGGCAATCAATCAATGTGTCTCTCTCACCCCAATGTTTCTCTCTTTCAGTCTCTCCCTCTCCCTTCCACTTTCTCTAAAATTAAATGGGAAAAATATCCTTGGGTGAGGATTGAAAGAAGGAGAAGGAGGAGGGGAAGGGGGCGGGGGGAGAGGAGGAGGAAGAGGAGGAGGAGGAGGAGGAGGAGGAGGAGGAGGAGGAGGAGGAGGAGGAGGAGGAGGAGAAGGAGGAGGAGAAGAACAAAGCTACCTCAAGAGTGTAAGCACTATCCAAATGGTTAGTGGACAACTTTCCTTATCCTGCACATTGTTTTAATATTCCTACAACTTTAGTTGGAGCTCTCATTGTAATAATCTATACATATAAAAGCCTAAGCGACTGGTATGACCGAAGGACTGGAACGACCAGAACGACTGGCTGTTATGACGTGCACTGACCACCAGGGGGCAGACGCTCAACACAGGAGCTGCCCCTAGCCTGCAGGCCCTGATCACCGATGGGGCCTGCAGGCCAACCTCCTGGTCCCTCCCCACCGCCCCCCACCGTCAGGCCCCGATCACCCAATTGGGGCCAGGCCCCCGGGGCTGGGACAGGGAAGCAGGGGTGGGTGGCAGCGGATGCGGGCGGCAAGGGAAGGAGGGGGGGTTGTGGGGAACCATGCGGTGGTGGCATGGGGGTGGCAAGGGAAGGAGGAGACAGGGAGGCAGGGAACCTGATCAGCCCTGATTGCCAGCCAGGCCTAGGGATCCCACTGTGCACAAATTTCGTGCACTGGGCCTCTAGTAGCAACAATAAGAGGCTGACCAGTGGAGCTGGATAATTTCTAGGTGGTATTTTCACTTGCTTGGAATTACCCCTGATTTGGCAAGAGAAGAAATAGCTAAGGAGAGACTTACTATGTCTTCAAATCTAATGAGACCTCAACAGTTATCCTTATTTTTCAAGAAGTAAACTGAAAGAAAAGTAAAGCTTTACCAAAACCAAAACCAAAACCAAAACCAAACCTGCTGCCTATCATAAAAAATGGAGAACCAAAATAAGCATTGTTTTAATGCCCAGAAAACTTTGATACCTCATATCATATCCTGTAAATTTAATTAACAATTTTAATGATTAGAATTGAAAGGGCGAGGGCTAGGCCCTCCATCTTGCCCCAGGGTAAGGGCTACGCCCTCCATCTTACCTTGGCCACGTGCTTGGCAAGGAGCTTCTTCCCGGAAGTCTAAGACTCTGCTAGCCACACCGAGGAACAAGACACCGACTTGCGCCTGGCCAATCGGAAGAGCACAGTCCTTTCTCCTCCCCTTACTCCAACCCCCCCTATAAAACCTGTCTCTACGCGGGGTTTGCTCTCTCGGCCACTTGGAGCTCAAGCTAGCTTGAAATATAAAGGACTCTTTGCTTTTGCATCGGACTGGCTGGCTCCCTGTTGGTTTCTTGGGGATCCTGAAATCTGGGCATAACAAGAATTAGACTCAGTGGAGGGTGGGAAGTGGGGTATTGACAGAAAAAGAGGAAAGGTGAGTTGATTTGAATTATAGCAATAGTTTTCTATTCACAATTTACTTCTGAATTTGAATCTCTGTCTTTTTCCCAAGGAGACGATTATCTTAATTTTATTTGAGTATGTTCAAAAGTTATAAACCCTCAAGTCTTATGTAATAATATAATAAATAAATGATATTTAAAAAACCAGAAATAACAAGGAAGTAAACACTGAGGTGTTTTTTTTAACTTTTAAAAATGTTTCCATAGCCCTAACCGGTTTGGCTCAGTGGATAGAGTGTCGGCCTGCGGACTGAAGGGTCCCAGGTTCGATTCTGGTCAAGGGCATGTACCTTGGTTGCGGGCACATCCCCAATAAGGGGTGTGCAGGAAGCAGCTGATCGATCTAACTCTCTATCCCTCTCCCTTCCTCTCTGTAAAAAATCAATAAAATATATTTAAAAAAAATGTTTCCATAAATCTGTACTTTGTGGCTGGCCACCTCCTTCTTCATCTATCTCCTACTTTACTATATAATTTCTTTCATTGTTGGTGAAATGAAAGATTAAAATTTAAAAATTATCTCTAGGGAATGACATAACTAACATGGTGACGTGGGCTGTTCCTGACTTCACTCCCCCCGCCCCAAGAACAACTACCAGCTATCAAGAAACCACTGAGAGAATGCTAGAACATGGGGTGAGGCTGAAGCGCCTCCCCGCACCACAGGGACCAAGGCAGAGCGCATCACAAGGATGGCATGGCACTGCTGAGCTAGCTTGTCACATGCTTTTGGTTTCACTGAGAGACATCCATCTGCCACTACATTCAATAATGATTCCCAAAAAATGTAGATGGAGGAGAAGGAGGAGGAGGAGGAGGAGGAGGAGGACAGAGGAGGACAGAAGACTGTGATGAAGGCAATAATGTTGCCCATCAGGTGTAGTCTAGGATCTGGCCGGGTACTAGATTCCCTCTAGTCATGAAGTCAAAGGCAGACAATAGCAACTACATCCTCCCCTTCCCTGTGGCGATGAACAGAGGACAATGCAGTTCACTCAGCATGATTACTGATACAGGTTTAGAAAGAAGTCTTTGATATGAAAGTAAAAGCCAACAATCCTAGGGCAATTTAAATATTTTAAAGGAGCTTTTGGCCCAGGGACTGGGATTTTAAAAAGAACTTGCTTATACATAGTTCATTTACATTATTTTGCAAAAATTCCATACCATCCTGTGAGGGGTGCGGAGGTGAAGAAGAAAAGGCAAGAAATCAGAGACTTCTGGGGGAGTATACTTATATTGAGGAAAGTCTCTAAATCCATTTTGGAATTACATTTTATGAGGTAGGAAACCATCCCCAGTGGGTATTTTAACTCTACATAATAATATTACTCTGACTTAAAAAACAAAACTGCTTCTGCTACAGTCTTAAAAAAAACTGCTATTTTTAGAGGTTTAATATATTGCTACTTTGAGCTTATGTTGCCAGTAACAGAGATTTGTTATTTATTTAAACTTAGTCTTAAAAAGCTTATATCTACACACATTTATATTTGGCCTATAGGATAAAATTATAGAGGAAAACAATAAATAACAGAAAAACATACCAATATAGTACATTAAAGTATATAATTGGATATTAGAAGGCTCACACAAACGAAAGAGAAGTTTACGTCTATACAGCATTCCACATCAGCGCATGCCTACTAAAGCTGACCCACCAAAGCCCACAAGTCTGAGACAGGGTGACCATTTTTAGTAACATTCATTCTAAAATGTATTGACTCATTTACCTGAGTCTCCTAATTAAGCTAGTCATGATAACACAAATTAGTCATGCCAAACAGAAATTCTAATACTATTTCAACCCCTCACCCCCACCCCACTCCCCAATCTCCTCAAGTATGCTTGCCTGTGCGGGCAGCACACGTACACACACGATAGTCCTTTGCCTCTACCTTCCCTGGAACTTATGGGTTTCAGTTTTTCCTTATAACATCTCCCCTTCAGTAGATTTCAATCTTTTCATCTGCTGTAATACACAATTAACCTTAATTTAAAGGTACTGTAACACCTTGTGGGTGAGAGATAAAGGGATCGCAAAGTGTTAACAATTCTCCTTTGGCTCTGAGGTGTGTGTGTGTGTGTGTGTGTGTGTGTGTGTGTGTGTGTGTGTGTGTGTGTGTTTAATCTGTTTATGGTAGAGTCAATAGTTTCAGTAAGGTAGGTATTCTTTATCTTTTACAAGGTAAAAATAACAGTATTGACCACTGAAAGAGATTCTTGATCAAAATACATCAGATAATCAATAAAACAGTTACATAAGCTGAGACTGTTTTCAAGTCAGTTCTCAATTATTAATGATTGCTCAAGATGCACTTTAATATGTCTCTACTTTCGTGAAGTAGATTCTATTCTATTCTACTCCTACCTTCCAGCCCCCAACCCCTCCACCTCCCATTCCTGGTGGGCACTTAGGAAATGTCCATTAAATTTAATTCTGGGACAAATGAAACCTATTTAATCCTTTTCTGATATAAATCTCTTTATCGAGTTATATAAGGATAGACATTTTTTTTTTCAGTTGTCTGCATTGTGAAACTCAAATATTCCATTACCTCTTAGATGAAGTTCAACACATGACAGATTAAGAAACAGCTGCCAATGTGGAGGGCAGTGCTAACAAAGGAATGTACCTACTTAAATGCTGATACCACTGAAAAGGGCCTTATGATCATACTCAGTTTATATCCTTTAACTAAAGGTACACAAAACTGACTTGTTGAAAGCCGTACCGTTAGTTAGTGGACAAGCCAGAAGCCGCATCCAGATTTCCTGGTTCTGGTTGTTTGGTTCACTCTATACTGCTAAATTAAGATTTCTGTTTTATGCTTAATTATAGTAAAATGTACATAATATAAAAGTTACCATCTTAACACTATTAACATTTATGTTTGTACTTTGGAACAAGGAAAGGCAATGCAACAAGCATCAGAGCAGCAAAGAGGAACACATGGTCACCACATAGAAATTAAATCCTAAGACTCCTTTCCGGATCGGAGACATGTGGTGTTCAGAACTACAGCTCTGCAGAGAAAAAAAATTATTTTCTTCCCACACAGAGCACGCGCCATCCACTACTTACATTCCCATTTAAGAGAAAGGCCAGCTGTACTCTCCTAGATTTCACTAGTTTAATACAGAAGCCTGATTAAGTCTCTCCCAAACCAATCTCTGAAAATGGATACATAATACTATATGACAGTGGGGGGGAAAGTAGTACCCAGCAACCACAGGCATCCTTACCAACTAAAATATTTCCCTTAATAAGAATGGCTCTTACTGTTAAATAAATACTTGCTGGTGGCATCCTCCCAACAGTGAAAGGACAGCTATCTGAGTGTTGAGTTTCTTGATTCTAACCTTCTCTTCCGTGCACCATGGTTCAAGCAGAGACACACTAACTCACTATCAAGGTGGTAAGAGAGCCACTTTGCAATGTCCTGTTTCAGATGTTACCAAGTATGACTCACACTTTCTCCCACCCACTTCCTCCTCTGAACTTTCCTTGCTTGAAAGTCAGCATTTAAAATCAATTCCCCAAACCTCGAGAAAATAAACCAGTGGCTCCTTTTTGGAATTTTCGTTTGTTTCAGGGGCAGTGAAAATTGTACCAGAAGGTGGATTTCACTTGGAAGTTCTAAACACATCCATCAACCACTTTTTACTCTAATATTTTAGTATCAGTCCTTTTGAATTTCTGCCTATGTTAATGCCAGTTAAGACACAGCACCATACCAAAAAAAAAGTACATAGATTTAGGACTTGGATTTTTCACTTACAAATTTTGATAGAATTATCAAATTTTCAATTCTCATTGAAATCTCCTTCATAGATTGTTATTTGAAATTGATAAGAGACTAAGCAATGGAAACTTTTTTCTTGTCTTCAGAGACGGACACAACTTTCTATTCCAGCATCTACCATGAGGCTTCCATGGCACCTCTAATCCAAGAAATTCCAAATACTTTGTAAAAAGCCATTATTTATTAATATTTCAAAAGCACTACACTGACATGGATAAAGAATACAAATGCAATGGTCTTACCACTGCAATTGTATCAAAGTTCCTGCTACAGCACCGGTAAATTATGAGCACATTTAACTAACAAATCAGCTCTCTGTAGGCACAAGGGCAGAAATGCCACTCAGGTGGTTCTCAGGACTCTTCAGAAAGGATGTCAACTTCCAGTGTGCCACAGTCTCGCCCCCCTCTAGTATATGACTCATGGCTGCTGCACTCACTGACATTTCCCACATTTTGGCATTTATGTTTGTGACTCATGGCATCCGGGATACAACGCTGGCCTGGGAATCAGGGCACAAGGGGTCTCGGCTATTATTATAACGCTGGAAAATCACTTCAGCTTTCTGGGACTGTTCCTACTTCTATAAATGGATTGCTGGCTCAGGCGATTTTTAAGGAGTCTTCTAATTATAAATGGTGTGTTAATTAGATTTTTTAAAAAAAACTTAGAAGCCTGGAAAGAGTTACAGATAGCTATTGGCTAATTTGTGACTACTTCCATATTCATGTCCTTACAAGACACATTTGCTAGTATAAGTTAATCTTCCAAGTCTATTTCTTCTATTAAATTAGAAAT
Organism: Myotis lucifugus; assembly: GCF_000147115.1. Classification (NCBI taxonomy): domain Eukaryota; kingdom Metazoa; phylum Chordata; class Mammalia; order Chiroptera; family Vespertilionidae; genus Myotis; species Myotis lucifugus. The sequence continues at coordinate 6,122,412 of NW_005871078.1, forward strand.
GTCTGAAAAGCAAAGATTATGCAATTTCATCTTGCTTAGACCATAAATATTAGGGGTGCAGCCCTATTACCTAGCAACAAAGAACCTTTGCTTCCTCTGTAAACAAAAGCAATGTTTTGGTTTGCCTGTATCAAAGTCTACACATTCTTCTGACTCCTGAAATCACAACAGGTCGACAGAACCTACAGAAAGTAGGGGAAAAACCCGTTACCAGCTAGAGCTAGAAAACTGTTTCCCTGGGGCGGAGGGTGATCTGACTCATTCATTGCATGGGTGCTATGAAACAGAGTTTTAAAACAGTAGCGGAGCATCGACCTGTGAACCAGGAGATCACAGTTCGATTCCCAGTCAGGGCACATGCCCAGGTTGTGGGCTTGATTCCACAACCGGTAGTGAGGTGTGCAGGAGGCAGCCAATAGACGCTTCTCTCTAATTGATGTTTCTATCACTCTATCCTTCTCATTTCCTTTCCTCCCCCCGCCCTCTCTCATCAATAAAAACATATTTTTAAAAATATTATTTTTTTAAATGATCAGTGCTCCCTCCTACTTATAGGCCGGTCTCATGCTTTACCTTCATCTCCTGGTGCTGGTCCAGCTGTTCCAGTTCCGAAGAGCTTTCTCCGTTTTCCTTCTCTTGACCCTTGGTGTCTGTGTCTGCCCTTTCTTCTTCCAGGGGGAGGGCTGGGTCCGCACTGGGAGTCCTGCAGCTGCTGTCAGAAGCATTTCCATCACAGTCATTTGTTGTGGGTGAGGCGGGGCCCGTGGTACTTTCGTCTCCTGCTCCATTCACTAAGTTCGTGTCCAGCAAGGGTTCAGCAGCTTGAGGAGGAGTATCTGGGCTACCAGCGGCCGCTTGGTCCTCCTCACATTCCACCTGGCTTTGTGCCTCCATCACACCGTTAGCCACACAAGTTTGTACACCCTGAGTTGGCTCCACATCACTTCCCTGCTTCTGTGGTGGGTCCTGGGAGGGGAGCTTTTGCTGAGGTGTGGTTGTCAATCCATGCCTTCCTGTGGTTCTAGGAACATTTAGGTTCACAGCCGAATTTTTCTTCAAATCACCGTAACTTGATAATGTGCTAAAAGACGAAATCCAGAGGAAGTGTGAGAACACTGGCATGGACCAGCTCTAGAATAAAAACAAGTTTATTCCAGCGGAAAGGGGATAGTTAGTAAAGACATTTCCCCTGCTGATGGTTTTAGAAACACTTAGATAAGAATATTCCAGTGTAGTTTTCAGTCTCTGGCAATGCTATCTGCACTTCAAGAAACATTTAAATAAAGATGACAGGCCTGACCATTATCTATAAGGGCTGAAACATTTCCTCGGGCTGTTTATCAATATTGCTAGTTAGTAGAGACTGAAATATGAGAAATATTTATATTTATAAAACCATCTTTTGCCAAGACTTCTACTTTCTTAACATTTTAAAAATAAATAGAGCCAGTCCTCAATGTATGAGGTTAGAAACCAAAAGTTATTTTTGTTTGGGAAGTGAAATACATCTCAAAAACTTGATTGCACATGCTGCCATAGCCTCCTAACTCATCTCTCCGCTCCCACGCCCGGTCCCCTCCAATCTAGTCTCTCCAAGTTGGCCGCAGAGATCAAACTCAGTGCGGGCTTCCCCACACACTTAAAGGTCAATCTGGCATCTTGACCATGGCCCTGGAGATTCTGTATACTCTGCTAGCCTGGCCTCATTAAATTCCATTTCTCCTCACTCCCCGTGCTCTTGCATTCCTGTCTCCTTGCTGTCCCCCCACCTCCCAGTAAGCGAACATACGCATCTAAGGATCTCTGCGCTGCTGTTCTCTCTGCCCAGGACCTCCTCCCCTAAGACACTGGCTGGCTTCCTCCTGCCCATCACTCAGGGTTCTGCTCAGATGTCACCTCCTGGATGGTTCTCTCCATGACAGCACACTCCACCACTAAATACACATTTTATTTTATTTTAAGTTCTTATTATTACTTACCACCGTATAGACCAACAATAGTATGATGGAACCTAACTGCCAATATATTTCAATATTCCTATGGGAATATCTGTATAGCATTTTAATCTAGGATTCCAGGGAGGAAAAACATAAAACTCTGGGCTGCAGTCTTGGAGAGATTCCTATGACCTAACGAGGAATAAAGATAAATTTAGACTAACGCTCCAAGAGGGTGCAGAGCGTATCTGTCCTGTTCTCTGCGCTATCCCAACTCCTTAGCGCAGCACTTGCCATATGAAAAGTGCTCAGTAAGTACTCAATGAGTAATAAATAACTGTGGTTGTGATGATGATCATGGCACCAATTCAGTATTAGCAGCTAACATTTATTAAGTGCCAAAACCTACACCAAGCCCTTCATAATGGTTATCTTGTTTCAGCCTCATAATATTTCCAAAGTAGGGCCCCCATAAATCCAGGCTTTGAAACTCACATAAAGTGGCAATGTCACATGGCTAACATGTGAGAAGGCCAGAGTTCAAACCTGAAGTCTGATGCTAAATCCCACAGTCTAACCCCACATTATAATCAATGCACTGGGCCATGAAGGAGGGAGAGAGGAGCAAGTGAGTAGGCCGCATACAATTGTGAGAAGACAGCCCAGGGCTCGCATCCTCCCAGTGCAGGAAGACATCAGAGGGTAGAGACGGGAAGAAAGGGGAGGGGGGGCGGGCGCACCAGGCACAGCAGCAAGGGCCATGGATGATGCTGAGATGTGTGCCCCCCTCTCTCCTCACTCCACTCCTCCCAGACACTGATGATCTGGACTGGAGAATGGAACAGGAAATAGCAACAGACAGCAGGAAAGTAATAAGGGAGGACAGAAGACATGGTCAGTTTCAGCTCCACAGGAAGGAAAATACTGGTAGGAGAACACATCATCTATGTAAAAGTTGGAGGTTATCAAAATAAATAAAGGTGACACACTCCATCAATGAAGGTTGTCTTCTATGAAGTATACCCTTGGCCTAGATAATTTCCCAAATGGCCCTTGGAGAATGAATCAAACTGTACTCCTTTTTCTGACGATATCAGCAGCCCAGTAGAAAGACCCTCAGAAGATCCTCTGTAGCAAGCTTTGGGCTTGCTTAGGATTTCTGGAAAGGACTGCTGTGGATGACAGGAGGGAATTTCCTGCAATAAGTGACATCCAGGGGACATGTGGGGGGAATGGGGTGAGGGATGAGGTGGGGGGTTAGTAAAAGCAGTGGTTAATTCGTAGGAGATTCCTGATGCTTTGGAGAAAAACAGTTGGCCTAAGCAGTGTCCTTGGAAAAAACCAATGTTCAGTTTCGTGGGGGAATCTTACTTATTTATTTCTAAAATCCTGAAATATGTCATAGGTTAAAAAGACTAGTTTCTCTTACCCTCCAATAAATAAATAAATAAATAAACAAACAAACAAACAAACAAACAAACAAACTACAGTAAAAAATAAAATTTCACTTGTTTCAAATGCTTCCTCTATGTCACTTATCTTAATAAAACAGAGCTATCTAAATTATTGTAAAGAGTGAAACTCTGCTACACGGGTGAGGTCTTAACAAGTGCAATTGGTCTTCTATGATGTCACTGCAGCAGACATTGGTTCTTCCTGTCAATCTACTGTGGTAACGCATAGCCTGCCGAATCTCCCTCTAGTCCACAGAGTGCTGGTTCAAGCTGTAATAACTGGGGTATAACCCGAGAGCTATACTGCAGGCACATGGACATCAGTGGACAGGAAATACAAACTTCCCATTCAAGCCCCATAGACCCAAAGCAGTACTAACCCCTCAGGCACTTTTAGGGTCAGTGTCTACTCACGACACCTCACTGAGAACATACAGCTATGTTTCGTATTGGCAGTGGACTTGGCCACAAGTAACAGTCCTTCAGCAGATTTGCCAAAATGCTCACGTGATATCCTAGCTTCACTTAGGACAAGTTTTCTTAAAATGTCATAAATTATAGCACATCTCTCTCCTTAGATCCAACCTTTTAGCTTTGCATCAAACTATGACTTTTTATCTGTGAAGTCTGAAAGAATAAAAGAAAACTGGTATCAATGAGTGGGAAAACTGTGTACCTTTTGCATATGGAGAGGAATGCAAAGAGGGGGTTACCAGATTTGTGAGGTTTAGAGGACTCAACCTTTGGAATACTGACCCACTCAGGGGATTCGGGTTCTGGCACGCACCGTGAACAGGGGCCAGGGCTCCAGGGCCTCGCTATATGACAGTACATGGCCCTGGAAACCTACAAATATGAGGGGTCGTGCTCTCTGAGATTAAATCTACTTGTTCTGGGAAACAAAAATTTTAAGTGGGATTAAATCATTTAGTAGATTGCTATAATTTAAGATAGCAAAGCTAGTAAAAAATCCTACTTCTGAGGAGGAGATGTTGAAATTTAAATATTCATGACTCAGGCTCCCCCAATTAACGGGGAACAAAAATTGAAGACAGGCTTCTGAACTAACTTTCTCCAGAACTTGTTACTAAATATAGTCTCATTTTAAATGAGGGACATTGCCGCTTTGTAATGGGTCACAATTTCCAGAAGATTTTGAAAGCATTTCCAAACTTTGGTTCATTACATATATAACAGTAATGTAAACAGTAAAACCACCTAATATTCCCAAATATTACACTGGATTTAATGGAAATTAGTGGCTTCAAGGATGAGAGTAAACGTATACATATTCTGTTAAATTATATACAGTTTCTTGGTAACATAAAAATAACAAAATGCTTCTGATAAAATTTTTCCAAAACTCTATTTGTCAGTGATGGGAATTCTAAGGAAAAACAATTGAGGGTCATATAAGTAGAAAAGCAACTTATGTGAGGTTTTTTTTTTTCTTTAAGTGAGAAATACAGTGTCTCACCTCCCTTTTTTGAAACATTAGGACTAAAGGGTATAACACTATATCAATTGTCAATATCTCTTCACAATACCTAGTATATAGTAAGAGCAGGGGTGTGAGGAGAGGGGAAACAGATACAGATTGGATACAGAAGACCCACGATAGATACAGTGAGTCAGAAAGAAGCCTGCAGAGATGGGACAGGCCCACTGGAGTCACATCCACAAACATACAAAGCAAGAAACAGAGACAGAGATAACCTCCTGCCTTCCCAACCCAGATATCCAGTGACCAACACAATGACCCCAAGGACACACACAGATACCGAGGCGCTGAGAGGGCACGCCTATAACACACATAGCACACAATGTGAAGAAGCGGGTGCTATTAGTGCTGCACACAGATAATGAACAGTAAATGACAGTTTCTATTAGGGCAAGATTAAATATGTTTAAAATTCACTATTTCTAAAGGCCTACCAAACCCAATGGAAGAAGATGTATGTTTGATTTGGAAAACTTATGACTCTGTCATCTTTTTCAAAACTCAGCGTTCGTCTCCCCTCTGCCTTCTCCCGTTGTGAATTAGCTCTTACCTGCCTCCTTCAAAGCGACTGATGAGATCTGATATTTTACTGGATTTTTCTTTTGAGACACAAGAAGCAGAGGCAGGTTTAACTTCCTCCATCCTGGGTGCTGCACTAGATAAAGCTTTATGCTTAGGGGTTGGGTGTATACTGGACAAAGGTGAATTCTGCAGATGTAATGGCTTTGGAGGCACTGTAGAAAAAGAATTAATAGAATTCAGTATTTCCTTAACAAAACAAAGCAAAATCTGGTGTCCTGGGTGTAAAAAGCGTCAGCATTATCAAACTTTTGTCAAGAGGTCTGTCAACTTTGTATTGAAACTTAACCAAGGGACCCTTATCTATCTTGGCTCTGTGTCCTGTGGAAATTTCATCTCCAAGATTCAAGTCGTTCTTTTCATTTTAGGTCATTTGAAATATGGTATTATTAAACACCTAGGGTCTATATAGGGCCATGGCATTCCAATACTATTAGATATAACATAGCAGTTATTTATCTAATCAGAGAAAGAAGAGTGCTAAATTTAAAACTAATTCCTAGAGACATACTGCTTGCTTACAAAAGACATTTTTAATAACAGTGAATAACAGATACGCCAGAATCCAGACCAATAAGTTAAACATAAAAGCCAACAAAACAACAGCAACAAACAACAGTCATGTTGCATTACTATAGCATCTTCCCATTTAACAAAAGCATCTTATCTCATTTGATCTTAGATAAAAATGATGAGTGCATGGGCCAACACTCTAACCATTGAGCAACACCAGCCAGGGCTCATAGCTGGTTGGAGCATCTACCGTACACCAAAAGGTTGCAGTTTTGATTCCTGATCAGGGCACATACCTAGGTTGCGGGTTAGATCCCCCGTTAGGGTACATATGGGAGGCAACCAATCAATGTTTCTCAAATCAATGTTTCTCTCATATCCTCTGGTGAGGATTAAACAAACAAAAAAACACAACAAAACCTTTCTCCTAACGTCTGGAAGAAGGCTGAGGAATCATGTCTCTTCCTAATCACATGCCCCAATTTCCCCGAGCTGGCTACCCTGGTTTTCAGTCCTCTCATCTTTTATAAACTCAGTTGACGGTTGGTTGCCTGATGCTCACTGGCCTAGATCTTACCATGTCTGTGCCAGTTATCAATTCATACAGAGAAGAGACGAAAATGTATATCACAATGGGCTACAGGTGTAACAATTCATCTCATTCCCTTTCAATACAAATGAGAAGAAAATCCCAATGGAAAAATGATATTATTTATAAACATGACATTATTTTCCAAGATGTGCTTGGGGAAAGGGTTAATATAGTATCTATTGGGAAGGAGAAGGCTTACGTAAGGGTGATATTTGTTAATCTTAAGGAAAAATTTCCTGTGTAGAATAAATACATACCGATATAGTAAACCAGGACAACACCCCACCAAAAAAAACCACAAAAAAACAGTTTCATCATTAGGAGTAATTTCAACATTCATAACTAGAATATTCAAAGGAAGCAAATATGGTCTTTATAATTCTGTTTGCAAAGATTGTTATAAAATAACTCATCCTAATCTCGAGTTTACTCAGTAAACATTTCTTATTTGTTATGTTCCAGACACTGTCAGATGCTTGAAAGTTTCAAATAAAATGATGAGTTCCAGCCAGTCAGGTTCTGAGTGACTCTACCGACCCTCCCATCTCAATTACCTCTACCTCTTAAACCATTTCATAACAATGTGTACTTTCCCCCAAAGCGCTCATATTATTATGATTATTAATTAGTTGTAAGTAGTATTAAATAATAGAGCAGCAATAAAGTATTAAATACATTATAGATGTAAAGCTTTCTCCCCCACAAGGCTGGAGTCCTGTAAGGGTAGGAACATGTCCGTTATTTTGTTGTTTTTATTTTATTATTTTTTAAAAAATTTTCTCTCTTATTGATGAAGGTATTACATATGTGTCCTTATCCCCTGATTGCCCCCCCCCCCACTCATGCCCTCACCCCCCTGGTGTCTATGTCCATTGGCTAGGCTTATATGCATGCATATAAGTCCTTTGGTTGATCTCTCCCCCTTACCCACACCCTCCCCTACCTTCCCTCCGAGGTTTGACGGTCTGATCGATGTTTCTCTGTCTCTGGATCTGTTTTTGTCCATTCTGATCACAACTACATTCCCAGTAACTCTCTGCACAGTGCTTGTGGCACATTTGTGGAACACATGAAGGAACTAACTAACTGAGTCATCAGGGCTCATAGTCTCGAGCGGAGACAGTTTATATGGATAAAGGTGGGCATTGGATACACAGTTATGTTAGAAGCACAGAGGAGGCATCTACTTTAGCAAGGGAGATGATCCAAATGTACAGGAAATTAGTAAACATACACATATTAAATAAAAGAGCACAAATGCCACCCTGGCTGGTGGCTCAGAGGGTTGAAGTGTCGTCCCCTACATTAAAAGGTTGTGGGTTTGTTTCCCCAACCAGGGGCATACGGGAGGTGAGAGATTAGTGTTTCTTTCTCACATAGATGTTTCTCTCTCTCTCTCTCTCTCCCGCCCCCCCCCCCCCATATCTCTCTCTCTAAAAAAAAAAAAAAAAATCCATAAAAACATCCTTGGGGGAGGATTTAAAATAAAGTTTTTATTAAAAGACGATAAGTGCTACAAAAATCTCAAGATGGCACATGAATGGCTGAAGTGTCACAATACACTGTCTTAGAGGAGAATAATGCATACTTTTGATCCTAGTGAGCAATGTCACCCCAATAAATTTAATTTTTTTAAAAAGAAAATGACTCCTCTCGTTCTCTCACCCTATCTGATCTTACTTTTATACTACGAAGGGTGTAAACATTTTGAAATGTTTTCTGAACGTCTTCTAGGTGTCCTGTCAGCACGTCCAGTTCATTATGACTAAAACTCAAGAGTCTTTAATTACTGCTAACTTCCCCTGAAGCCCAAAGGATGTGAATAGGAGAAATAGTAAGTGTGATATTTACATAATTGTGATTATCCATGCACTGCTAATCAGGGAAATGCAAATTAAAACCACAATACGATATCACATCAACCCCATCAGATTAACCAAATATTTTAAATGTGACAATACCAAGTGTCAGTGAGAATATGAAGCAATGTGAGGTCTAAATGTGAAAAGTATACATTTTCAAAGGAAATATAATTAATACAATCATTAAGAACTTGACATTTCCAAAATATATATCCTAGAGAAATCTCACACATCTATACTGTACAGGATTTAAAAAAACAACATTTATTTATTGCTTTGAGGTGGGGGGAGAGGGGAGAGAGACAGAGAGAAACAGAGGGAAGGAGAGAGAAACATCGACTTGTTCCAGTTATTTAGGTATTCATTGGTTGATTCTAGTTATGTGCCCTGACCAGAGATCAAACCCAAAACCTTGGCATATGGGATGATATTCTAACCCAGTGGTTGGCAAACTGCGGCTCGGCAAACTGCGGCTCGTGAGCCACAGTTTGCCAACCACGGTTCTAACCAATTGAGCTACCTGCCCAGGCTGTACAGGGTTGTTGTTGTTGTTAAGCTTACTTTTTCATTAATTCAACAAATATTATTCCTATTAAGCTCTATGCACTTGACCATATCAATGAACAAAAGGAAAAACAAAAAAAAAACATAGCAAGTAAACCATATATCACAAGGTGGTAAGTGTTAGAGAAAAAGGGGGGAAGGTTAAAAGAATAAGATAGAAGGGATCAGGAGTGTAGGGATTGGGGGGAAAGAGCATGATTGCAGTATTAAAGTAGGGTGTGCAAAAGTGGGCCTCTCTGAGAAATTCTGATTTTGACTAAGACTTGATGAAGTTGAGGGAGTGGAGGAAAAAGCATTCCATCACATATAGCAAAAGCTGAACACCAACGGAGACCAATGTGACTGAACCCAAAGGAGCAAGCACAGAGGAGCAGGTATTGAGGTCAGAGGGAGGGCCTGATAACACAACTTTCTACAGATTTTAAAATGTGTGAAATGAGAAGTCGCTACAGAGTTCTGGCCACAGGAGGGACATATGACATAAATTACAACGGCCTCTGGCTGCTGTATTGGGAATTTATGGGAGGTGGGCAGAAGAGTCAGAAGGTTATTTCGAAAATTCAGGCAAGAGATAATGGTGCTTAGAAGGAGATAGTGAAATAGTTGGATTCCAGGTATATTTTAAAAGTAGATTTCCTGGTAGATTAAATGTAGGTCTGAGAGAAAAAGCGAGGAGTCAAGGATCCTTGACTCTGAGACCTTTGGCCTGAACAACTGAAAGGATGGAATTGTCATCAACTGGCACATAGTAGGGACATTTTTTTGGAAGAAGGATTGATAGTGCAATTTTGGACATGCTAAGTTTGAGATATCTAGATGACTATAATAAAATGGGCTTTATTACAACCAATTTTACAGACAGTAAATAGAACAAAACAATTTAGTTATGCAAAAACTCCCAACTAAGCAAAGTAATTATTAAGAATGAAAGAGATGCTAATTGCAATTTAAGTTTGGGGATGTGCACTACATTTTTAAAAAATTGTTTTTATTTACTTTAGAGAGAGTGGAAGGGAAAGGTAGAGAGAAACATCAATGAGAAGAGAAACACTGATTGGCTACCTCCTGCAAGCCCCCTACTGGGGATCTAGCCCAGGGTGGGGATGCCCACTACATTTCAATTATTTTTATTTTACTATGAAAAACAATAGCTGGCTATATATTAATACATTATAAATTTATAGCGTTATACCTTAAGAATTGAACATTCCACATAGAATGCTTTACTTTAGAAGCAAATTAAATAGGTTCGAGTACTTTAAATATACTCAAATTATTCAAATAATAATGTCTTTCCAAGCTCATGAAACTTTTCTAAACATTTAGGTTTAATGATGAAGAAGTGACAAATAGTGGGTTTTATCAAAATAATTAACTATGTAGAAAATGTTGTGGATCAAAGCTCTTAAGGGAAAAAGAACTATTAGCTTTAATTGCTAAGAAAGTTATTTTGAGTCCTGTCTAGCATGGCAGGAAATAGGCCAATTTTAAAAGCAGTGAACAAGAGGAAAGACTTACATTTGAAGTTTCTCTGTAATTTATTTGTTTGACTGGTAGGGTTGGTATGAATTGAATAAACCATTGTTTTCCAAGCCTTAGGGTGTTTTCCAAGGCAAGGGAAAACAAGCCCTAACTATTGAAGGAACCCATTTTTAAATTTACAGGCTCCAATTTAGATTCAAATGGCAAGGTTATCTAATCTCTAATCTAAAATTTGGCTCTTTTATCCTTTTAAAAACTATAATTCTTAAAAAATATTTACGTATTGGTAATTAATAAACATAAACCTGATGTTGTTCTAGACACATTACTACATAAACACCACTAATAAAGTTATTTAATATTGTGTCTTCTTTTAAAATTTATCATAATAAATTATAGCTATGATCTTATTAGTGTTCTACAGAGAAACAAACAAACAAGATTTAATTATGAGCTGTTTTCAGGATCTAGATCAGAGTTTTATATTGGCATTTCAGGGTGGATAATTCTTTGGGGTGAGATGAGGTTGGGGGACTGAACTGTTCTTATAGGATGTTGAGCAGCATCTCTGGCCTTTATTTAGCAAAAGCCAGTAGCAACTCCCACAAGTTGTATCAGGAAAAAAGTCTCCAGACAATACCAATGGGGGGACTGTCTCCCGTTGAGGACCACTGATCTAGACTAAGAGTCTTCAATTAAATTAGAAGACTAATTATATCTGGAAGCCTCAGCATCCTCACCATTCATAACGATATAGTGAAAACACAGGGGTTGGTGTGATAATCCCTTCATCTGCACAGGAAGTGCCATTAGCATCCCCTTCCTTTCTCGGCCTTGGTCCCCCAGATGTTCTTAAGGGTTTGGAGAAATGAAAGTAGCTTCCTTTCACAAGAGGGTGAGGAACACTGCTTACTGGTAGATAAGTCAATAAGTGGTGCCCAATCTATTTGGCAGCTGACCTCATAATACCAAGATGTATCCTCACTTCAGGGACATTGGTCTCTATAGGTCACACATTCTAAGTTGTAAACAAAAAATAGCAGAAACAAAGAAAGTGGAGGAAACATGGTGATAAAGCAGGGATTCATTCAACAAGTATTACTGAAGATCTGCTATGCTACGTGGCAGGCATGGGGATGCAGCAGTGCAAAAGGCAAGGAAAAAAATCATTGTGGATGAATAAAATATATAATAGGTCAGCTTGTAATGAATGAGAACAAACAGTAAGGATGGGGAAATATGAAATGTCAGAGTTGAAGGTGTGGTTTAGCTTTTAACAAGGGGGGCCAGGGAAGGGACAAAAACAAGAGAGAATTTTTTTCCCTAATTTACTGATTTGAGAGAGAGAGAGAGACAGACCTAGGAGAAAGGGAGGAAGGAAGAGAAAGAGAGAAACATTGATTTGTTGTTCCACTTATTTATGCATTCAGTCAGTTGATTCTTGTATGTGCCCTGACCTGAGATCAAACCCACAACCTTGGCATAAGGGGACAAAGCTCTAACCAACTGAGCTATCTGTCCAGGTTAAAAATATATTTTTTAGAACATTTTTTATTTTCCAACTTATTAAACAACAATGAAGTACAGTTCATTATTTTTGGGGAAAAAGATTGTTTTGTTATACCTTACTTGTAATGTACAATAAAAGTGAATCTTGACTGATAAGTGTTAGTTTCCTCCTGTACAAATGTGAATTTGAGAAGGGAAAAGAAAGGAATATTTTTTTTAAAGAAAAGAATATTTTTTAAAAGAAGCATAAAGTCCTTATTTAATTTATTGAGTACAGTCATGAACTATAACAATGTTTCAGTCAATATACGACTGGTCCCTTTTAAAATTATAATGGGGCTGAAAAATTCCTATTGCCTACTGACTGTAGCTGTCATAGGTGATGCTGGTATAAACAAACCTACTACATTGCTAGTCATAGAAGTATAGCATATACAATTTATGTACAGTACATAATACTTGATAATAAACAAATGTTATTAGTTTATATATTTACTGTACTATACTTTTTATCATGTTAGAGTGTACTCTTCATACTTAAAAGTATCACTATATTTGTAGTTATGTAACATTGTATGCATGAATCCACACTCAAAATAGGAAGTAAATATGTACTGAAGTAGCAATACACTGACTTTCATATAACTACAAACAGCAAAAGCAAGGTTAAATGTTGTCTCCCTAAAGAATATGATTATTTCAGCACACAGCTCAGGAAGGACACTTCTGTAATTTATCTCAGTGAACTATGAAAAACAATGAAGTAATGCAATGAAGCTTCCAAAAAAAGGCTTTATAAATAATGAAATTCTTCCGTTTGATCTGGGCAATTACATAAAATTAAATTATATTCTTTTTTTATATTCTTACCCTGTTTCATCTTTGTCAGCTCAGGTTTAATAAGCAAGATGGAATTTTGTACTTTGCAAATAAATGGCTTAATTAAATCATCATCAAAAATTGCTACATTCGTATTCACATCAATGTTACAGGGATGAGTATGGACAAAGGAAAAGGTTATAAACACATGAATAGACTATTCATTTGAATCACCAATTTTTTCTCCTTGCTGTATAGCCATAACTCATACCATCACCAATACTCCTAGTAGTGAGAACAAAAGAAAAATATCTCATAATGTGGAAGACTCAATTTTAAATCCTTTTTAAAATTCTCTTTCAGAAATCTTTAAAACAGAAGAACTTTCAAGAATAACACCAACTCTTTTATAATGCATTCTCTATAACACTTTTTTTCTTTGCAAGAACAGGAAAGAGACCAAAGTAAATACAAAATAAACCAAATACAAACTGATTTTTCCAAAGTATAGTAATTCTACAAATGCCCAGTTTGTTTCTTGGCTGAATGTTGAGCATTCAGTATAAATAAAAATCTGTTAGGAAGAAACTACACATTAAACCATAATGGAGCTTAGCTTTACATTACATTTCAAAGGGCGTTACTATCTTCAAAATTGTAATTTGGTGCTTCTCAAAGTTAACATCCAGTTAGAGATTTATTGTAAAAAGAAATGGTACTGAACAAATTCACCATTATAATTGTTTTACTACTTGCTGGCTACTCCTTCCTTGAACCATTTATTTTTATTTTCTACGGATGACTTTATTAAGAAGGTTTTTCAAGCCCAAGCTCCTTAATATTGTAAAAGCACCTTCTTACTCAGTACGTTAAGCACTGTTTTAGAATGATCTGTTTCACAGATCCTCTGACATTTAGCAGGTCGTAAGAACTGCTGACAGTACTTCTAAACACACATTCCTTTGTCACACGTGTATTACGCAAACAGTAAGTTAGGCCCTGTGCTAAGTCAGGCATAATGCATGAACAGACCTCTGTCCCTTAAAGGGGACACGTAAACTATTTCCGAAACATGAAAAGAACTATGACAGAGAAATGTATAAGGTGTTTTAGGAGCAGAGGAAATACCCAACTCTGTCCGAGAGGGTTCACGGACTGACTTTTCTCCTGAAAACAATAAATGCACTCAATTCCTCCCATTTATAGCTTAAAACTCTTCCTTAGTGGTCACCATTCTTCTGGGTTGCCTTCACTGATGAACAAAGTACCCAACCTATGCCAAGAACCCCCATCAACGTACCTTGTGGCTTTGGACTTGCAGCTGAGTGTTTTGCTGGCGTTTTTCCATTTATTCCCTGAGCCTCTTCATCAGATACATTCTGATCAATCAGTGCGGTTGTGCTGCTTTTCAAAAAGGGTGGAACGATAGTGATCTTTGGACAGGTACTGCCACCTGCGAGAGTTCAAAAAGAAAGGGCAGGTGAATGCAGAGGCAGAGCACTACCATGTCTCATGACTGAAATTCCTCCTGACCCCATAAAACAAAAAAACAATCTCAGTTACGAGGCTAAGCACAGAAATGCTTTTCCCATGTGTGCTGACCCTGACAAAAGAGTCTCCCTGGGAAAGATCTCATTCCATGTGCTTGGGAAACCTTATAATGCACATTGACAGACTGCTGTGCACACGTGCACACGCACACACTCGAACACACAGGCATTCTCTCTCACTCCTTCAACTCCTTTCCTTGCAGGGCTACAAAAAAGGCATATCGGATGCAGATAAAGCCGGCTAAGGAGAGGTCTGGAGGGCCCCATACTAACTTGTTAAAAGCGTTCCTTTCCAGCCTGTGAGCAACTCGAAAGAGCAAAGCAGTTAAGTACCAACCTGACAGCTCACTAAAGACTGAGAGCGAGGAGAATGGCTCCATTAGAAATGAACACATACACACACACACACTCACTCACCAGCTTACTCAACTCCAAATTAGCATAGACAAGCTAATAGCCATGCCCCTCCCAAAGAATGATTAGATTATATGGATAACACCGTCCTATTCAAACCCCCGAATATTCTTTAAAACACTGAAATACAACATGAAAGATAGAGGAAAAATGGATAAATTTTTTGTTTGATTTCTGACATAGAAGTTAAATGTTGAACTTCAGAGACTTTAAAAGAAATCATATGCCAATGTTTTCTCTTTACACTCATATTAAATTTCCTTTTCTTCTAGTTGACATGGTGATATTAACAACAGATTGGACCTTGCTTAGGAGAAAAAAAATTTTCTACCAGGGAATTCACCATTACTAAGTAAAAGTGTGCAGAGAAAATGTGATTTGGTTAAAAACAGTTTCGTTTTTACAGAATCAAAATATCTATGAAAAGAGAACTATTAGAAATAAAAGCATTATTAGTCAAAACAAAAAAGCTAATAAAACCCAATCAACTTTCTTTTTTTAAAATATATTTCTTTTTTTTAAAAATATATTTTATTGATTTTCCACAGAGAGGAAGGGAGAGGGATAGAGAGCTAGAAACATCACTGAGAGAAAAACACCGATCAGCTGCCTCCCGCACACTCCCTACTGGGTATGTGCCCGCAACCAAGGCACATGCCCTTGACCGGAATCGAACCTGGGACCCTTGAGTCCGCAGGCCGACGCTCTATCCACTGAGCCAAACTGGCTAGGGCTTAAATATATTTCTTTATTGATTTCAGAGAGGAAGAGAGAGGGAGAGAAAGAAACATCAATGATGAGAGAGAATCATTGATTGGCTGCCACCTGCACGCCCCCTACTGGGGATCGAGCCCACAACTCCGGCATGTGCCCTTGGCCGGAATCAAACGTGGGACCCTTCAGTCCACAGGCCGACGCTCTATCCACTGAGCCAAACCGGCCAGGGCCCCAATCAACTTTCTATTGAGTAAAAACCAAATCCCTCTTATTTCAATTGATTGTTAAATAATATTGATTAAAAAAACCCATACTATTGTCTGTGCTCCCTTTAAAATTTATCTTGGTAATACTGATTTTAGAAGATGTTAAGAGTACCAAGTATTGTCTGAGAAGTTCTAAGAGACCCAGTGCAAAAACAAATGTAGTAAGGTTTCATCAGACAGCTTTCTGCTAAAGTGGGCTGCCCGCTGGATTAAGCATTTCATTATTTAGCCAAATATGACAAAGGCCTTTCTTGAATGTAAGATGTAGGAAAAATTATTTCACAGCATATTACTAAAATTGTAAAGAAAAGAAATAAAAGCTCAAATTTTTAAATGTGTGATCTTATCTACCTTCTTAAAAAACTGTGAAATAGGCCAAATATATTCCTAAAATCTGCAGTGCATAATCCAACTGGTTAGTCTTTTACTAGTAGGGGCATGAGGACTTTCATTCCCGTGGTGATCCCAAGAATGTGTTGGTAATCCTACAGGCCACCTGCTGGGTTCTAGTGAAACACAGCCAAGGTTGTGGGTTTGATCTCTAGTCAAGGTACTTACAGGAATCAACCAAAGAATGCATGAATAAGTGAACAAAAAATCTCTCTCCTTCTCTCTGTTTCTCTTCCTCTCAAAAAAAAAAAAATCAATAAAATTTTTTAAAAAAGAAAATATGGTAAAAGAAAACACTTAAAAAAATCTTTAGACTTGAATTTTAAGAGATCATGTTCATTTTCTTCTGTAATAAACTTAAAAGATTATCCATCTACCCATTTGGTCAGATTTATTTATTCTTTAGCAATCAAAGCATTCAACAATGACAGCTTTTATTCTCAACCTTTAATAACATTATATTCATTATACTTGAGATTGCTTTGCTTTCCTATGAAAACAAAAACAAAAAACACCCAAACTATCCACCTATTAGTTCTGCAGCACAATTTTAATAAAAAGTTTTACTCATATCTGGACAATTTATATGATTCGCTTAAAGTATTACAAAGGGTATTACATAAGTGTCCTTTTTTTTTCCCCCCCGCCCTTGACACACCCCTACCTCAATCCACTTCAATATCTGATTGATATTATCCTCTAGATCTGGTTTATTGCTGGGTAGTTGATGCATTATTTCTTCCTTGTAGGATGCCAATGCTTCTTCATACAGAATTTGAAAAATTTCACATTGAATGTTACCTTTATTTTCTTCTCACTATAAATCCCTTGTGTCAAGTCTTTTGCACAATACACTGTTATCTGTTTCCAGCACAAAAACTGTATGAAACCAGCGTTCAGGGAAGAATTCACAACTGTCGTAGTCAACAGTAAATTCCACCTTCACTCATTTGGTTTTCTAACTCATCAACTACTCTATTTTCATCTAAAATGGGACAAGCCTACTCTTCACAGCCATCATATAACTGCCCTTCTCAAGCTAAATTGCCTACATCAGTGGTCAGCAAACCGCGGCTCATGAGCCACATTCGGCTCTTTGGCCCCTTGAGTGTGGCTCTTCCACAAAATGCCACGTGCGGGCGCACACGTAGACTGTGACTGAAACTTCGTGGCCCATGCGCAGAAGTCGGTTTTCGGCCTGGGCGAGTCTATTTTGAAGAAGTGGCTTTAGAAGAAGTGGGGGGTGTCGGTCAGTTGGGCGACGGGAGACGCAGTGCAGGCGGGCGAGGCGCGCACGATTCATGCACGAGTTGAGTGAGCCAGTCAGTCAGCAGTCTCATGTGCAGTGGTTAGTGCTAGTCGTGTCCGCAAATTGCGCACGGGTGACAAAAGTACCTACTCGAAGCATAAAGTTACCTGTATTTTTCCAACCAGCTGCAAATCCTACAGGTATTTTTGTCATCAATTTAAGAATTGTAATTCTTTTGTGTTGGTGGCTTTATTATTATAAAATGAAACATTTTTTTAGGTGCCCTGTTTGAGATGGCTACAAAGAAGAAGCAAAGAAAAACAGAAGACGAAAACCATGAATTTAAAGTTGAATTTAAAGTTGAATGTACCTACCTATATAATTTGTTTAAAAAATTTGGCTCTCAAAAGACATTTCAATCGTCGTACTGTTGATATTTGGCTCTGTTGACTAATGAGTTTGCCGACCACTGGCCTACATTAATGTATTTCAATCCTGAACTTGATGCAAATTCTTTGCCTAGTGTGTTTTTTCCAGCCCCTGGAAGCAACATGGCCCTCAACGTGATGGCTCTAGAAAACACATGCTTAAATCGTTGGGTTTTTTAAAAAAACAAAAAAAAAACAACCACAATGACAAATATGCAACAGAAACCATATATCGCTGTGAAGCCAAAAATATTTACTATCTGGCCTTTTACAGGAAAGTTAGCTGACCACTGTTCTACTGTTCTAGGTAAAACACATAAGGTAAAGGAAGTTTACCTAAAGGCAACACCATTTCATGCAGTACTTCATCTTCTAACATCTTGGATATTAGCAATAAAAAGTTAAACTTCTTTCTGCTTGTTTATGACTGACTCAGCCTGCTCACATTTGGAGACAGTCCTCTTTTGGATGCCAGTTGCATAACAGAGATGAAACCCAAATTGTAACCAGATGGTCCACCCATTCAAGACAATTTATATTAACTAAAGAGGCTTTTGGTCCCAATTTACCCAGAAGAACCAGAAGGAGTGATTAAACTGTTATCTTGGACACAGCTATAACTAATCACATTA
The DNA here is from genome assembly GCF_000147115.1 of Myotis lucifugus. Classification (NCBI taxonomy): domain Eukaryota; kingdom Metazoa; phylum Chordata; class Mammalia; order Chiroptera; family Vespertilionidae; genus Myotis; species Myotis lucifugus. The sequence continues at coordinate 6,140,870 of NW_005871078.1, forward strand.
TATTAGTACTAGAGGTCCGGTGCACGAATTCGTAAACGGGTGGGGTCCCTCTGGGTGGCCTGCAGGGATCGGGCCAAAACCCACAGTCCAACGCTGCCTGAAGCTCCTACCTGCCACTTCTGCTTATCCCGGCCCCCCTGTGCCTACCGTGGGATCACACCCAATCAGTCCCTATCGGGAGAGGCTCACGCAGCCACAGCAGCGCTCACCAGCCATGAGCCCTGCGTCTGGGGCCCTCCCAAGGGGAGTGGTTGTGGGATTGGGCTGAAACCGGCTTTCCAACATCCCCCAAGGGGTTTTGGATTGCGAGAGGGTGCAGGCCAGGCTGAGGGACCCCACCAGTGCATGCTCGGGGCCAGGGAGGGAATGTGGGAGGGCTCCAGGGCATATCTGGCCTGTCTTGCTCAGTCCCAATTTGCCGGGCCCCAGCAGCAAGCTAACCTACCGGTCGGGGCATCTGCCCCCTGGTGGTCAGTGCACATCATAGTGAGTGGTTGAGCAGCCTTAGCATATCATTAGCATATTACACCTTTTTTGGTAGTTCAGTTGTTCTGCCTTTTGGTCTATTTGCATATTACCCTTTTATTATGTAGGATGGGGGTGGGGTTGTCCTATTTAAATACTGTTTTCTCTTAATGACTGGTCATCTTTTTTAGCCCTAAGCATTTCAAATTGCTCTGTCTTCAGGTTACTCACGTAAGCTTTCTGGGTCTTACCTCCTATAAGAAATGTCTAGACCTATGGTAACAGCAGGGGCTCCTCGGATTATCAATTAATCCAGCCTCATCTTTGACTGTATAAGGCAGTGGTTCTCAACCTTCCTAATGCCTCGACCCTTTAATACAGTTCCTCATGTTGTGGTGACCCCAACCATAAAATTATTTTCATTGCTACTTCATAACTGTAATTTTGCTACTGTTATGAATCGTAATGTAAATATCTGATATGCAGGATGTATTTTCATTGTTACAAATTGAACATAATTAAAGCATAGTGATTAATCACAAAAACAGTATGTAATTATATATGTGTTTTCCAATGGTCTTAGGCGACCCCTGTGAAAGGGTCGTTCGACCCCCAAAGGGGTTGCGACCCACAGATTGAGAACCGCTGGTATAAGGCTCCCTGTTCCAACGCAAGAGTTTGCCCCTATGGCTTAACTTTTATTTATCTGTCTTCTTTTGCAGGACACCGGTGAGTGGCAAATAATGCTTCTGATGGGTTTAGGGTAACTTTGTCTCCTGTTTGCAAAACTTTGTATTGGGCTATGTCTTGCCACACCATTCTTGAATAGCTCTTTCACATTTTAAGGTTGGACTTACTTTTTGGCCATCCATTCAAAGAAAAGTCCACTCAGTTCTCGGATTCTTCAGACCTAATCTCTTGCCATGCTATCTAAGACTTCAGATCACATCTTTACGGTCTTGCTATGGCCAAGTCTGTACTGCCTCATCCACTCATAACATCTCTCCCAACTGCACCAAGTCTCTAGCTCAGAAGATTTAAGTGGACTCCACCCCTCAGGACAAGAGGATTGCTTGGATTTAAGAGAACAAAAGTAGTTTTCTAGGGGAGGCAATCTTTTTAGGAGAACAGAAATAAAAGAAATACCTTAAAAAATAAAACAACTTTATTTTGAAATAATTTTAGATTTACAGAAGAGTTGTACACAGGTTCCTAAGCACCTTACAAAACTATGATATATGTATAATCTCAACACCAAGAATTTAATATTGGTACAATACTAAACCACAGATTTCATTCCAATTTCATCAACTTTTCCACACACATCCTTTTTCTATTACAGGATCCAATCCAAGATACCAAGTTGCATTTAGTTTTCATTGTCCCTTGATTAAATTCAATCTTTGAATTACTCAGTCTTTGCTGGTCTTGCATGACCTTGGCACTTTTGAAGGTCAGCAGTTTGTAGACTGTCCCTTAACATGGGCACATACAAACAATGGGATTTTATTTAGCCTTAAGAAGGAAGGGAAGTCTGATGCATACTACAACATGGTTGACCTCTAGGCCAGCGGTTCTCAACCTGTGGGTAGCGACCCCTTTGGGGGTCGAATGACCCTTTCACAGGGGTCGCCTAAGACCATCGGAAAACGCATATATAATTACATATTGTTTTTGTGATTAATCCGTTGCTTTAATTATGTTCAATTTGTAACAATGAATTGGGGGTCACACAAGCTCAGGAAGAGTATTAA
>NW_005871078.1:6143188-6148138 GCF_000147115.1 Myotis lucifugus
ACTTTTGAACAATAATAGATACAGAGGCAGAGCTGCCTCAAACTGATTGCCAAACTGCAGTGGGAAGGCCAGAGAGAGTTGGGGGGCAGGAGGGAGGGGAGTAAGAGATCAACCGAGGAACTTGTATGCATGCATATAAGCATAACTAATGGACATAAGACACTGGGGGGTAAGGGAGGGTAGGGGTGTGTCAAGGGCGGGGGGGAAAAAAAAGGAAAAAAAAAATACTGTATGATTCTACTTATATGAAGTACACAGTCAAAATCAGACAGAAAGCAGAATGGTGGTTGCCAGGGATGGGGGGAAGGGGAGAATGCAAGAATGGAAAGTTATTGTTTAATGGGTAGTTTCACTTTTGTAAGATGAAAAAAGTTTCAACTTTGCAAAATGGGATGGTGGTCATAGTAGCACCACAATGTGAATGAACTGTACACTTAAAAATGGAAGCATATCTCTTGCTAAATGAAAAGTTAAGAAATATTACTACATTCAATTGCCTACTTAGCATCTTTACTAGTATGTTTACGAGCTTACACTCAACATACCCAAATATGGCTCTCTCATCTTCCAACTCTGACCCCAAACCAACGAGCTTCAGGTCTTCTCCATCTCAGTTAATGGTGACTTCATCTCGGCTTAGGGCAACAAGACAGGGAGAACACTCAAGTCCTCCCTCTCTTTTTCTCTCACACTCCACATCTTTTCATCAAGTAATTCTGCTGACTCTACAATCTACCAGCACCACCTCCACTGCTACTCTTCTGGCCTAAATTATCACAATCTTTTAACTGTATTTCATTAGAACCCTCCACCTGTTCTCCCTGCTCCTACCCTTACCCCAGTACAATCCATATTTTCAACCAGGACTGGAGCGATCCCTTTTATATAACCCAAGTCAGATCATACCACCCTGTGCTTAAAATTCCCCAACGGCCCTCTATGTTACTCAGAGTAAAAACTCAGCTCTTGACAGTAACTGACAGGCTCTATGTCATTGGTCCTAGTCCCCTTACCACTGACCTCAGTGCTAGTATTGCCCCCCGTGCTCACTCAACTGAGTCATATTGGTTTCCTTGCTGTTCCTCAGGCCAAGCACACCTGAGGGCCTTTGGTCTAGCTGTTGTCCGTATGAGGAGTCTGACAACTCTAGTTTATGGTTTATTTTTTCCAAAGCACCTTCTAACAAACTACATTATTTTGTTTGTTGTTTATTGTCTGTCTCCTGTGGCTGTAATGTAAGCTCTGGGAAGGCAATGATCTTTGTTTCTGATATACTCAAGAAGCATCACCTATCACATAGTAGATGCTCAATAAATACTTGAACAAATGAATTCTAGACCTTAGTCAAGTACCTCTTCACTTGCCTACATTCTTAGAGGCTATCTCATAAGAGATGTCTTCTAAATTCCAACAATAAGGAAGTACATACCTGTCTTAGAGCCCATTCTATACAAAATTTCAAACATTTCCATTCTTATCTACATTTCAGAACATTCAAGGTTATTTCTACACAAATTATAAATACCTAGGAAAAAACTTGTATCCAAGTAATCTTCCCTTGCAATCCAGTTTTCTAAACATTGGGAATTGTGAAATCCATGTTTGTCTTGATAAACTCGGCAGCAGCTAAAAGTCCCAGCAACTGACTGAAATGTTTTCATTTATTATAATCTGTAATGTTACTTACATGTACTCGTCTCATGAGCTACAATGCTCTAAAGGCTGCCAATGTTTCAGACTCATCTGATGCTACCTAAAATTGGAGGACCTGTTATACTGTCAAAAGCAATATGAACTCAAGCCTTGAAGGTAAAGTAACTACAGATATTAGATATTTTTAAAGATCCCACAGCTGGATGACACAATAAAATGTGTAAAAAGGCAACTGTTACTATTATATCATTCTTAAGCAGATGCATGTATGTGTAACGTAAAAGAAATGTGCAGCTTCAAAAAACACAAAAATAACTTTTGTTTTAAAACTAGAAATATTTGATTTTCCTGAAATAGAAAACATGCTCCCTAATTAATTACTGATTTTTTTTTTTGCTACCCTGAAGGGATGAAAAGAATAACAAAATTCTAAAGAATGCTGTTGTTTGTGGTCCCTTACAAGTCAGAATTCTGTTAGATGAACTGCACTGAAACACCTCTCATTAAGCCTGTTAGTTACCATGAATTCCTGCACAGGAAGCATGGAAAGTGCACATTCCACGATGACGATGATGCTGGGTTGGTGCCGGGACGGGTCTGGTCAGTGTGTTCTGCTGTGCCTGGGATTGGTGTTATTTCAGAGACCCAGCTCCTTGCAGAATCCCTGTGTTGGGAAGGGAGCTGGAGGCAGCTCGCTCACCTGCAACCACGCACCGAGGGAGGTTCCCCTTTTATCTATGTTCAAGTAAATATATTGGTCAAGATTACAGAAAGTTCTTGCTATCTTAAGCACCAAACTTAGTCTGTATCTGCAGCCATGACTAGAGCGGAAGGTGGAAGCAGAGAAAAACCACGATCAATTACATGTTTCTTTTCGCTTCCTCGCAAAAGATGGTTCTAGTTGACAACATCTTGAGTTGGAGGAGATTCACAGCCTGCTGTGCTTTCTTTGACACATGGTTCCTAGTTTATAACACCCATTTCTGGGCTCATCCACACACCCTACGTTACTCCCGTGCTGGTGGTGAGAAATGTGTCTGAGAAGCTGCCCATTCATGCAATCAACTGCTAAGTTTTGAAGCCCTCACTCTTTTTGCCAGAGCCTAAGATTCATCACAATTTTAAGCTTTGATATTAATGACTACAGCACAAAGATCTCTAGGTATATTACTTTGCGGGTGGGCCTGATAACCGATGTTCAATTTCCCTGATAGAATCACCTATCAAAAGGGCGGCTCAGATGCTATGCACATGCACACCCAGGCAGCTTTCCTTGATTTCCAGAGCTGGCTGTTTCCGTGCTAACTGCATGAGTTACTGTACATTATTAAGCATTATATCATCAAGCACTAAATATACCCCTACTGCAATGTAAACATTCTTCAGGGCACCTCAGTCATAGAACTATCATATAACTAAATCCTGGCTTCTACATGTACTAGCTGGGTGACTGACTTACTTTCTCTATACTTCAATTTCCTCATCTATAAATAAGAATTCATAGGATTCATCATTGCACCCTCCCCCAATAAGGTTGTTGTGAGAATTATGATTTCATCGATGCTAGTGAAAGTACTAGAGTAGCAGCAGGCACGTGGTAAGTGCTATATGACTACGTGCCATTGTTATTATTTGTATGGCACTCCAATCTATACAATGCCAGCACAGGGGATCAGGGGACCAGATCCTCAGTCTCTTTTCCCTCCAGCCTTCTATGGCCCTTACCTTTTTATCTCCCATCGATTTAAATTTGCCCTCACCACTGCCTAAATTTTTATTTACTGCCACCCAGCACTTGCTCTTGCTGCCTTACTTTCTCAGTTTTGTAGCTGCCATTTGCTCTAGTGCCCAATCCCACCACTTTCAGGGATTCCCAATAGATCGTTTTGGATAAGTTTTGACCAAATAATGACTCTTTTGTAAATTAATATAATGATTAATTATTTACAAGTGTATGGCCTGGTACATCAACTATGAATCTCTTATTCACTAAAGATAGTAACAGTATCAGTAATGATAAAATGATGTCTGACATTTGGAGAATTTACTGAAGATAATTTTAACACCAGATGATTTAATCACATTCTTCACTCTTTACCATGATTGCAACTGTGTGTCCTGGATCCATAGACTTTTTTCATTTTTCCTCCATTCATTTCTTCATTTGATACTAATCACAATTGCTGGTTTTGATTAGCACATTTAAATATGCTCATGACCACTTAAACTTGGTGCTTAATTTTAATAGCTCTCATCTTTATGCTGCCAAAGCACAAACTATTTAAGCACTGAGAATATCTAATGGTCAACTGCAGAGTGATAAAACCTATCAAGTGTCTGATTTATTCCACTCTTTGTGTTTTCTTTTTGTTCCTACTTAAATGTATTGACTGACAACTCCCTAATTAGAAGTGCCAAGTACTCTGTTTATTACTGGGGACAGGAGAACAAATAAGACAGAATCCTCACCATCATGTAATCCATGGTTTAAACGGGGAAAGAGATGTACAATTCCATAGATGTGTAGAACACCTGCCTCCCTTCCTCTCCCGGCCCTCACCCCCACTCCCTGCCCCATCCCCTGAGGAGAAAACCATTAGGGGAGTGGCTGAAGGAGGAGGATCAGAGAGGAGTAAAGGATGATCCGTACTTAGGCTCCTGCCTGAGGTGACACGGAAACAGTGCCTTTCACTTTAAGTAAGAAGATCGCAGTTCCTGCCTATGAGACTGTCTAAAACAGGGGTGGGCAAACTTTTTGACTCGAGGGCCACAATGGGTTCTTAAACTGGACCGGAGGGCCGGAACAAAAGCATGGATGGAGTGTTTGTGTGAACTAATATAAATTCAAAGTAAACATCATTACATAAAAGGGTACGGTCTTTTTTTTTTTTTAGTTTCATTCATTTCAAACGGGCCGGATCCGGCCCGCGGGCCGTAGTTTGCCCATGGCTGGTCTAAAATAACCCATCTGCCCTGACCTTCAATGGGTTCAGCCATCCCTATAGACTCCATCTGCCTCATTTTTCAACCTCATTGTTAAAGTTTTCAGACAGATCCCCTTTGATACGTTCTTTAAAATACCATTTCACTGCCTTTTAAAGGAGGGGGGGAAAGGCTATTCGATGCAGGGGCGATGTTTGTTTGTTTGTTTCTGGTCTCAGTAATGACGGGTTAAATTACTTGTCCTCTTCCTATGTGGGCTGATATCCTTAATTTCATTACTAGCAGGAGCAAATGCGTAAGTGATTAGGCTGAGGGAGGAAAAGAGGCACTACTAGGAGCTAAGATCATTTTGGG
>NW_005871078.1:6148710-6239572 GCF_000147115.1 Myotis lucifugus
CAGTCCACTTTTTCCCCATTCTCTTCACTCTCTCTCCTCTCAGCTGCAAAATCCACAGCCTAGCACACTGGGAGGCATACAACTTAGAAATATGGAAAAATCTTAAAGTGGTCATAAAATGGGATCTAATGTATTGCACTAATTAACAGTGCGGAGAATAGTCACATGTAGAATACCGCAGGCAGTTTTATTTCATTGAGACAAGTATGTTCTCTGTTTTGCCAAAGACTCCACACACCACATTCAAGCATTGTAGTGATCTTCACTTGGAGTGCGGGTGAATTTCCCGCCAAAATATAAGATGGCTCTGTCTTTTGGTTTTGTTCCATCCACCAAAAGGGTGGATTACAAACAAATATTTGGTAATACGCAGTTACAATCGGCCCGAGTTTACACGTTTCCCGCACTCCACCGCAAATCTATATGAACCGAGTTAAAGACGGCTCCCGCGGAGTACGCGCAATTCACGCGAGCCGACTTAACTCGTTTCCCGCAACCCAAGTGTTAAATCCAAGTGAATTAAAATACTGTTTTGAGAAACTAAACATACCATGAATGTAAAAGCACACCACTGCCCTTTCATTCTGCAGTCACAACCAGATGCAACTGTTCCTATGCTCTGTGGTCTCCCTTAGGGTTTAAACCTCAAAATCAGGCAAAAAACTTTATTCAATAAGAAAATTAACTTCTTTCGAGGACTTACAGCCCATATACCAACAGTGTATTAGAACAGCGGTCGCCAAACAGTGGTCCGTGAGGTCTGAAAGGTTGGCGACCGCTGGTTTAAGGAAGTAAAAACAACTAGTCCTCAAAATGGCCTTTTCTCAATTGATTTGTTCTTTAGACACCAAGAGGAGTTTATGTAAATGCAGTGCAATGCATAGCTTCAGACTGGGATACATTGATGCTAAGAGATACGCCCTTCAGTAACATACCCTCAAAAACATCCTGAATGTTACAAAAATATTTACAATCAGGGAACTACTAGCGCTTTAAACCTTACACCGTTTACAACATATTTGCTTGCAAATATTACTACGGTTCTTGCTACTATTAGCAATAATGGTGGTAATAAAATCTAACAATATTGTTCATTCTGTGCCAACTATGCACTAGGTGACGCACTTTGTATGCATTATTTCATTTGCTCCTCTTAAGTTTACGTAATAAAGTAAGGCTAGTGTTTTTTTATTTAAAGAATAGTTTACTGATTTTTAGTGAGAGAGGAAGGGAGAGGGAGAGGGAGAGGGAGAGAGAAACATTGGTGTGAGAGCACATCATCAATCAGCTGCCTCCTGCACATCTCCTTCTGGGGATCAAGCCCGAAACTCAGACATGTGCCCTGACCGGGAATCAAGCTGGAAACTTCCTGGTGCACGGAGGACACCCAACCACCTGAGCTGCACCAGCTAGGGCAAAGCTGGAATTTTTATGTCCATTATAAAGGTGAGTAAACTGAGGTGGTGTTAAGTGACAAGCTGATGTTAGATGTTATATATAGTTTGTACTAGTAAGTGCCTCTGGACAGGGACTCTAGCTCATACTCCTTTGACTTTCACTCAGCAGGTAATTAAATGATTACATCTCTGTTATATTACAGCTATTTGCTCTGACCCTGTACCTTTATATAAGGCAATACTGTGCAGCCAGGAGTTTCACAATACCCAACACACACAAAAATCCAAGTTAAGAAAAACAAGAGATCCAAGATAGCAGTGGAGTAGGTGAAAGTTACACTCACCTCCTCCCAGGACCAAACTGGAATATCGAAATATAAAACAATCAACTTGAAGAACCAACTGAAGACTAGCTGAACAGAAGTCTTATAATCAAGTATTTAAAGAAGAAGCCACATTGAAACTGATAGGAAGGGCGGACACAAAAAGAGCTGGCTAGCACCCATGTGCCATGGTTGAGAATCCGGAGGGCAAGCTCAGCTGTAAAGATTCCCCCTGAAGAGCATGGAGTTGAGACCAGAGACCCAGAGCTGGAAGAGGCGCCCACATAACATCTGGCTGTGAAAATCAGTGGGGATTCTGTATCTCCAATGGGGAGATACAGAAGTTTGCTAGAAACCCAAACACCCTCTTAAAAGGTCAACACACAAAATCACAGACACTCACCCTGGGCTCTGGAGAAGGGAGCAGCTTGGAGCAGAATAGAGTCTTGTGAAGAGAAACTGGGTTCTGTGGCCATGGAGAGAGAGCTGAAGGGACAGCGGCCAGGGTCCCTGTGCCAATTCCTTCTTCCAAACCCCAGACGCCACCATTCTTGAGTGAAGGACTCCCCTCCACAAGGTATCAGCCTGGAGGAATGCAATAGCCCCACCCTAACGACTCCACGTCCTGTGCCCTGAGGAGCACACACCCTGTGGAGGAGTCAGCTGCCTAGGCCCCGAGGGTGTGGGGGTTCTGAGTGTGTCAGAGACTATGTGGTATTGCTGGGAGGGGGGGGGGGCGGGGGGGGGGGATTGCCCTCCACCCTCACACCAGTCTAACCGGCACAACCTCCTCCTGAGAAATCCACTAGCCCCACCATCCCTGGAAGCCGCAGAATCCAGGACAGACTGAATTGTGTCCCTATAGGTCAGGGAACTTTTTTTTCCTTCACATGCCTGATAGGTGCAGAGCCCTTCCTTCACACAGCCACATCTTGGTCTGTTTGGGCCTGATAAAATCTGCTGGCCTCACCATGATAATTCCCTGAGACCCTGCCCCACAACAAAGGTCTGAGGCACCAGGTGGGTGGCAGCTAGCCTTGGTATACCCTGGGACTTCTGCTGAGTGGACCGAGACCCAGCACTGACACCGAGTTTGAATCAGTAACAGTCCGGTGGACACCACTGTCCTACCTTCTGCCTCCTGAGAACCTACCTCATGCAACTTGCATACCACCAGAGGCTCTTTCACTGACAGCCTCAGAGGAAACCAGCAGGCGGAGGCAGAGGGAGGCAAAATGGGAGTGGCTTGGGCCTTTTGCTGACCTGCCCCTGGGCTAGGTGCTGGTGGAAGCTGGCCTTGGTGCTCAGCTTGGCCCTTCCCATGTACACCCAGGCCAAGCAGAGGGAGCCACAAACTATGGATGGCTTTGTAGCACCAAACAGGTTGCCCAAAGCCAGTCACAGGCAGCGACAGACATTAACCTGCACCAGAGTCCCTCCCAAGAGGCCCCAGAACCAACCCACCCAGTGGTGAGCTTCAGACAACATCAGAGCAGAATTAGCTCCTCAAGAGGGAAGTCCAAAGGAGATCTCAGTGCCTGCTGAGGCAAATTCTGCCTTGTGTGGTAAGCTCCCGCACCGCAGCTCATACACTGTGGTCAGGGTTGATCCCCAGTCAGCCAGCATGAGGGTCGACTCTATGCACAGCCGGGCCAAGAGCAATCAAGATTTAACTACAATAGGTGGGCTCACATAACCCACACAAGGGGACATTCCTGGAACACCCAACTCAAGTGATCAAGGAGACTGCACCACTGGGTCCCATAAGATACCTAATACATAAGGCCATCCTACCAAGATGCACACCTAATATACAAAGACAAATACAGAGAGACAACCAAAATGGGAGACAAAGAAACATGCCCCAAATGAAGGGACACAGAAGAAATCTCTAGGAATAAAAAAAGAACACACAACTAAATGAGATGGAGACAAGCCATCTATTAGATACAGAGTTCAAAATAATGGTTATAACAATGCTCAAAAAACTTAGTGAGAACTTCAACAGCATGAAAAAGGATATAGAAACCATAAAAAAACCCACCAGAAATGAATAATACATTATCTGAATAAAGAACAGAAGAGAAGGAATAAATACTAGGTTAGATAAAGCAGTGAACTGGGAGACAAGGTGGCAAAAACACCCAATAAGAGCAGCAAGAAGAAAAGAGAATTTTTAAATACAATGATAGTTTAAAGGACCATTGAGACAACATGAACACAACAACATCCAAATCATGGAAGTCCTGGAAGGAGAAGAGAGAGAGCAAGGGATTGAGGACCTATTTGAAGAATTAATGACAGAACTTGGTGAAGGAAAAAGACACTTAAATCCAGGAAGTGTACTGGTATACAGTCCTAAACAAGATGAATCCAAACAAGCTCACACTTAGACACATTATAATTAAAATGACAAAGGTTAAAGACAAAGGGAGACATATCATAATTAAAGTGACAAATGTTAAAGACAAACAGCAAAAGAAAATCAGTTAGTTACCTCAAGGAAGGTCCCATAAGACTGTCAGCTTATATCTCAACAGAAACTTTCAGGCCAGAGGGATTGGCATGAAATATTCAAAGTAATAAAAAGCAAGGACCTACAACCAAGACTACTTTACCCAGAAAGGCTATCCTTTAAAATTGAAGGAGAAAGTTTCCCCAAACAAGAAAAAGCTAAAGGAGTTTAATACTACCAAACCAGTATTACAAAAAATGTTAAAGGGTCTTCTGCCTTAGCCACTGTGGCCCACTTGGTTGGTGCACTGAAGGATCAGGGATTCTATCCCCAGTCAGGGCATGTGCAGGAGGCAGCCAATCAATGTTTCTCTCTTTCTCTCCTTCTCCCTTCCTCTCTCTAGAGAATCAATGAAAAACATTTCCTTGAGTGAGGGTTAAAGAAATAAGGGTCTTATTTAAGAAGAAAGAAAGAAAAAAGAGAAATATAGCTATAAAAAATAAAAAGGAAATAAATATGTACCTATCAATAATTACTTTGAATGTAAAAGGCTTAAAAGCTCCAATCAAAAAGACATAGAGTAAATGAGTAGATAAGAAAACAAGATATATATCTATATATATCTATACACACACACACACACACACACATACATATACATACTGTCCAAAGAGACCCACCTCAGAACAAAAGACACACACAGACTACAGATAAAGGGATGGAAAACGATATTTCATGCAAATGTAAATTAAAAACAAAAAGTTGGGATAGCAATACTTATATCAGACTAGAGGCCCAGTGCATGAAATTCATGCACTCAGGGAGATCCCTCAGCCTGGCCTGTGCCCTCTCACACTCCGGGAGCCCCAGGGGATGTCCGACTGCCGTGGAGGCAGAAGAGGCTCCCGCCACTGCCGCTGCGTGCCAGCTGTGAGCCTGGCTTCTGGCTGAGTAGCGCTCCCCCTGTGGGAGCATACTGACCACCAGGGGGCAGCTCCTGCATTGAGTGTCTGCCCCTGGTGGTCAATGCACATCATAGCAACCAGTTGTTCCGCCATCAGGCCAAAGTCAGGCCCAAACCGGCTCTCTGACATCCCCCGAGGGGTCCTGGATTGCAAGAGGGCATAGGCCAGGCTGAGGGACCCTACCGGTGCAAAATCGGGGCTGGGGAGGAGCATCAGAGGTTGGCCAGCCAGGGACAAACCATGGGAGGGCTCCAGGGTGTGTCTGGCCCAACTCGCTCAGTCCTAATCGGCCAGACCTCAGCAGCAAGCTAACCTACCCGTCAGAGCGTTTACCTCCTGGTGGTCAGTGCACGTCATAGCGAGTGGTTGAGCAGCCTTCGCATATCATTTGAATATTACGCTTTGATTGGTTGAATGGCCAACCCGGATGACCAGACACTTAGCATATTAGGCTTTTATTATATAGGATAAGACAGACTTTAAAACAAAGGCTATAAGAGAAAAAGAAGGACATTACACAATGATAAAGAGATCAAACCAACAAGATAATATAACTCTTGTAAACATTTATGCACCCAACATAAGAGCACCTGAATATATAAAGCAAATCTTGACAGACATAAAGAGATCGAAAGTAATACAGTCATTGTAGGGGATTTTAACACCCCATTCATATCAATGAATAGATCTTCTAGAAAAAAATCAACCGGGAAACAGCAGCCTTAAATGACACACTAGATCAGATGGATTAACTGAAATATTCAGAGCATTTCATCCAAAGAAGCAGCATACATATTCTTTTAGGAACACATGGAACATTTTCTAGGCTAGACCATGTTAGGACACAAAACAAGTCTCAATAAACTTAAGACGACTGAAATCATATCTAGCATCTTCTCTGACCACAATGTTATAAAATTAGAAATCTATTAAGAGAAAAAAACCTGAAAAACACACAAGCATATGGGGGCTAAATAACATGTTACTAAACAATGAATGGGTAAAAATGAGATAAAGGAAGGAATCAAAAGATACCTTGAGACAAATGAAAATGAAAATACAACTACCCAAAAATCGGTGGGATGCTGCTAAAGCTTTCCTAAGAGGGAAGTTCATAGCATTATAGGCCTACTTCAAAAAACAAAATAAAACAAAAATCAAATAAACAATCTAACCTTACACTTTAAGGAACTAGAAAAAGAACAACAAAGACCAAAGTGAGAAGAAAGTAAATAATAAAGATCAGAAAGGAAAACTAAGAAAAATAATCCCATTTACAATTGCATAAAATAAAACCCCACCTAGGAATAAATTTAACCAAGGAAGTAAAAGACCTGTACTTGGAAAATTATAAGACACTAAAGAAAGAAATTGAAGAAGGTATAAATAAATGGAGGCATATACTGTGTCATGGACAGGAAGAATTAACATTGTTAAAATGTCCATAGTATGTAAAGCAATTTATAGATTCAATACAATTCTTATAAAAAACCAATGGGATATTTTACAGAACAAGAACAAATGACCCCAAAATTTTAAATGGAACTACAAAAGAATCCAAATAGCCATAGCAATCTTGAGAAAGGAGAACAAAGTTGGAGGAATGAAACGTACGTGGATGAAATCAAAACACTGTTCGGATCTAGGAAGGCAGGGAGAGTTAAGGCAGAGGCATAGAAATTGCTCTTCCCCTCTCTCGTCAATCCATGTCTATGGTCTTTAAGATAACTTGTTATGTAAAATTATTTATTTATCTAAGATGCACCTACACTGAGTTTATCTGAAAAATAAAGAAGTCGATATTAAGAAAAAAATTGTAAATGGAAGATTATAAGAGAGGGTTTTGCGTGCCAGCAAAAGTTACTGGCGTGCCATGTTTGGCATGCGAGCCAGGGGTTGCCCAGCCCTGGTCTATTCACTAAATGGTGTTGGAAAAATTAGACAGATACATGCAAAAACTGAAACTAGACCACATTCTTATACCATATATAAGAATAAATTCAAAATGGATTAAAAACTTAACTGTAAGACTCAAAACCATAAAAATCCTAGAATAAAACATAGGCAGTAAAATCTCAAACATTTCTCTTAGAAATACATTTTCTGATACATATCTTTGAGCAAGGATAACAAAAGAAAAAATAAGCAAATGCGAGTAATTAAGCTAAAAATTTTTTTCACAGCAAAGGAATCCATCCTATATAATAAAACCCTAATATGCAAATTGACAGAAAGGCAGAACGACCGGTCACTATGACATGCACTGATCACCAAGGGGCAGACACTCAATGCAGGAGCTGTCCCCTGGTGGTCAGTGCACTTCCACAGGGTGAGTGCCGCTCAGCCAGAAGCTAGGCTCATGGCTGTCAAGTGCAGCAGCAGTGGTGGGAGCCTCTCCTGCCTCTGTGGCAGCACTAAGGACCCCTTGGGGGATGTCCGACTGCTGGCTTAGGCCCGTTCCCCGTGGGCCGGCAGTCGGACATCCCCCGAGGGTTTCCAGACTGTGAGAGGGTGCAGGCTGGGTGGAGGGACCCTTCCCCCCGCGGCCCCCCCACCCCCAGTGCACAAATGTTGTGCACCAGACCTCTAGTCAACAAATAAAACAAAACAACCCACTGAATGGGAGAACATATTTGCCAATGATACAAAGGGTTAATATCCAAAAATGTTTAAAGAACTCATACAACTCAACAACAACAAAATCAAACAATTCAATTTAAAAATTGGCAAAAAATCTAAATAGACACTTCTCCAAAGAGGACATACAGATGGCCAATAGACATATGAGTGACCACATCTTCACTCATCATCAGGGAATGCAAGTTAAAACCACAATGAGATATCACCTCACACCTTTCAGAATGACAATCATCAATAAATCAACAAACAAAAAGTATTTGCGGGGAACTCTTGTGCACTATTGGTGGGAATAGATTAATGCAGCCACTGTGGAAAACAGTATGGAGTTTCCTCAAAAAATAAAAATAGAATTGCCTATGACCCAGCCATTACAGCTCTGGGTATATATGCAAAGAAGCCCAAAACAATATATCAAAAGAATATATGCACCCCTATGTTCATTTCAGTGTTATTTACAATAGCCAAGATATGAAAGCAACTCAAGTGCCCATCAATAGACAAGTGGATAAAAAGCTATGATACATATATACAAAGGAATACAACACAGCCATAAAAAAGAACAAAATCCTATTTGTGATTGTATGGATCTAGAGAGGGCATTATGCTCATTGAAATAAGCCAGTCAGAGAAAGACAAGTACCATATGATTTCACTTATATGTAGATTCTAAAGGACAATATAAACAAACAAAACAGAAACAGACTCAGCTATATAGAGAATAGACTATTGCTTCCAGAGAGGAGGAGGGTTGGGGGACTGGGTGAAAAAGGTGAAGGGATTAAGAACTACAAATTGGTAGTTACAAAATAGTCATGGGTATGTAAGTATAGTACAGAAAATATAGTCAATAATAACGTCATTATTATGTATGGTGCCAGGTAGCTACTGGAAATATCAGGGGAACATTTTGTAAAGTATATGATTGTCTAGCCACTATACTATACAGGTGAAACTATATATACTAATAAAGGCCTAGGTGGTCCTTGTGCCCTCGCGCGACACCCTCATGTTGTCACAAGATGGCCGGCAGGGGAGGGCAGTTGGGGGTGACCAGGCCGGCAGGGGAGGGCAATTAGGGGCCATTGGGCTGGCAGGGGAGCAGTTAAGTGTCAATTGGGCCAGCAGGTGAGCAGTTAGGGGGCGATCAGGCAGGCAGGCATTAGTGGTTAGGAGCCAGCAGTCCCGGATTGTGAGAGGGATGTCCGACAGCCAGTTTAGGCCTGATGTCTGTGGGATCGGGCCTAAACCTGCAGTCGGACATCCCCCAAGGGGTCCCAGATTGGAGAGGGTGCAGGCCGGGCTGACAGACACCCCCCTCCCCCTGCATGAATTTCATGCACTTGGCCTCTAGTCTATAATAATGAAAGCATAATATGCTAATTAGACTGGACGTCCTTCTAGACGACCTTCCAGATGAAGCTGGGGCTGCGAGGGAAGCCCAGGTCCTGGGTGCCTGCCGGCAGCCGGAGGGAAGCCTGCGTCCTGAGTGCTAGAGGGAAGCTGGTGCCAGCAGCTGGGGGAAGGAAGTCCTACTCTTGCACAAATTTTGTGCATTGGGCCCCTCGTACAAAAATAATATTAAATGTAAACTGTAATTGAAAAATATAAAAAGTAAATAAAATAAACATTTTTAAAGCATAAAAAAAGATAAGAATGTGAATCTTGATTTGGGATAACTGAACAGATCAAGGCAGAGTTCCAGATTTCCTTGCCTCTCACAGCTACGAAGCTCCTATACCCACTTGCTCTTCAGTTCTTCAGATTTCTTGCTGTACTGAGGCCGATAAGGCCTCTCCATTATAGACTCTTAGGTATTCTGTCTGGAAACCAATGGGCACACCTGCTTAGGTTCGCTCTGTGCTAGTCTAGTCCTAGTTAGCTCTGGGCTACATGGGTCTTGCTTCTGCTAGTCTTGACCCAGATCTCTTTAGGGCAGCGGTTCTCAACCTGTGGGTCACAACCCCTTTGGCGGTCGAACGACCCTTTCACAGGGGTCGCCTAAGACCATCCTGCATATCAGATATTTACATTACGATTCATAACAGTAGCAACATTACAGTTATGAAGTAGCAACGAAAATAATTTTATGGTTGGGTCACAACATGAGGAACTGTATTTAAAGGGCCAGAAGGTTGAGAACCACTGCTTTGAGGAGAGGTCAGAAAAGACCTCATGAAGAACTTTCACATCCATCACACCACATTTCACCTTCAGCATCCACAAAAGGTATGTAAGACATTCATCTGCATATTATAGTTTAAGAAAGTAAGGTTGAGCCCTGGCCAGTTTGGCTCAGTGGATAGAGCGTCGGTCTGTGGACTGAACGGTTCCAGGTTCGATTCTGGTCAAGGGCATGGACCTTGGCTGCGGGCACATCCCCAGTGGGGGGTGTGCAGGAGGCAGCCAATCGATGTTTCTCTCTATCCCTCTCCCTTCCTCTCTGTAAAAAATCAATAAAATATATTTTTTAAAAAAAGAAAAGAAAGTAAGGTTGGTAAATAGGGGTTAAGCCAAGAGTCAGACCAGGGTTTTTGATTCTGTGGCCAGTGCTTTCCACTACAGTTCTTTCTGGCCCTGTTGTCAGACTCACCTATGTTTTGCCTTGAAAATGGGCTCATGATCTGGAGCTGTGTTTCCAGTATTTCTGGGGCTGTGAGGACCCATCAGTTATTTGCTCCGTTTTGTCAAAGACTCCGCCCAACACATACATGCACTATAGTGATCTTAAATCCAAATTAATCGAAATACTGTTTTGAGAAACTACACATACTCTGTAAATCATTAACAACACTCCAGTTGTCACAGAAACAAGTTTAAGAAACACTCTGAGGTGTTTTTCTTAAATACATTTTTATTGATTTCAGAGAGGAAGGGAAGAGGAGAGAGATAGAAACATCAATGATGAGAGAGAATCATTGATTGGCTGCATTCTGCATGATCGGGGATCAAATCTGCAACCCTGGACATGTGCTCTGACCAAGAATCGAACCATGACCTGGTTCATAGGTTGATGATGCTCAAACACTGAGCCATGCTGGCTGGGCAACACTTTGAGTTTTAATGTCTCAGAATCTGCTCCAGGAAATCAGGAAATAATAAATGTCTTCAGAGTAAGCAAAAGCTCTATTCACTTCAAGAATTCTACCAAACCTGGGAATTATAACCTGCCACAGACCTCTAAGAACTGAAGTGCACACCCTCTCCCTAGCTGGAATATGTGCCAACTTTTATCTCTACTGAAAGACTAGATATAAGAGTAGGTTATGGATAATAGAAAAAAGGTTGAGTTGCATGTGTGCAATTCAACAAGCATTTACAGAGCACCTTATAAGGATTAGTAGCAGGGTCGGTTAGCGCCAGGCACTGTGTAGAACCATTAAGATCCTCAATCTGCTCTCAAGTAGAAAGACTACAATGTTCCTCAATCAGGGGACTGCAAACTACAGAACTCCAGTCCCTCCGTGGGAAGATTAAAACACCCCTGAATTGGAGGTCTGCAATCCACAGCTCGCAGGCCAAATTTAGCCCACGACTTATTTTTGTCAATAAAATTGTATTGCAATACAGTGACACTCATTCTTTTACATATTGGGTATGTCGCTTTTCACTACATTGGCAGCATTGAGGAGCTGCAACAGAACCCACATGGCCGGCAAAGCCTAAAATATTTATGATCTGGCCCTTTACAGAAAAGGTTTGCAGACCTTGACCTAAATAATCAAGGCAACAAACCATGGGTGAGTGCTATAAGTGGTATAATACAATACTATGTTATAATATGCCAGAGGCCTGGTGCATGAAATTTGTTCACTTGGCGGGGGTTGGGGGTCCCCTCAGCCCAGCCTGTACCCTCTCTCAGTCCGGGAGCCCTCGGGGAATGTATGGCTGATGGCCTAGGTCCTCTCCCACGGGGAGCGGGCCTAAGCCGGAAGTCAGACATCCTTAGTGCTGCCGTAGAGGTGGGAGAGGCTCCCGCCACCGCCACTGTGCTCACCCGGCTCAGGGCTTCTGGCTGAACAGTGCTCCCCCTGTGGAAGCGCACGGACCACCAGGGGGTAGCTCCTTCATTGAGCATCTGCCCCCTGGTGGTCAGTGCACATAGCGACTGGTCAACCAGTCGTTCAGCTGTTCAGTCAATTTGCATATTAGCCTTTTATTATATAGGATTAGTACTATAAGCAACCTTGATTCTGTCCCCAGCCAGCAATGTGAACTTTGGCAAGTAAAAACCTGTAGGTTTCTTGGAACCACCGACACAGGGGACTCTGGGGTGTATTTGGTAAATTAACAGTGCTCTTTAGAGTATCTTCAATTTCTTATTGGTCTAAATCCCATAGGCATAGCATGCTACTGATTCTGTTGCCTCCCTAATTATTTTTAGCAAAAGGGATCTTCCCCACCCATCTACTGCATGTGATCCAATAAGTCAATAGGGCATGCTTCCTGGTCAGTGGTGCTCAACCAGGATCACCTGTGGGGATGCAATACCTGGGCTGCACCCCAAGCCAATGGAACCACACACTGGGGGGCGAGGGGCCCAAGGATCATTGTGTCTTAAAGCTTCCCAGGTGATTCCAATGTGCAGTCAAGGCTGAGCACCACCCTTTCTGTTATCATGGTAACAGGTTTGGATCAAATTAGTGTCTGCAGGGGAAGTTAAATGAAATGGATTCAATCATTTTAAACTGTTAAACTGAAGTTTCACCAAAATTACATCCTAAAGTGGGGATATCATGAAGACGTGGTGAAATTTTAATAGAAATGACGTAGGTTCACAGCATTGCCTGACTCCTCTGAAAGTCACAGCCAATAGCCCAGCCAGCGTGGCTCAGTGGTTGAGCATCGACCTGTGAATCAGGAGGTCACAGTTCGATTCCCGGTCAGAGCACATGCCCGGGTTGTGGGCTCGATCCCCAGTGTGGGGTGTGCAGGAGGCAGCTGATCAATAATTGTTTGTCATCGTTGATATTTCTGTCTCCCTCTCCCTTCCTCTCTGAAATAAAAATATATTTGAAAAAAAAAGTCACAGCCAATGTATTTCTGTCCAGTGTGAGACCTTCTTTATCATGTGGTAGACAAAATATGATTATCTGACTTTAGAATCTACTACTAAAAATAACCTAGACCTCACTGGTTTATACGAAAAGCTACCAATTAGGACTCTTGAGAATTCAGAAGAGGGAGATGATTTCTGGCTGATGCAGAGTATGGCAAGCTCTGTTATGAAAGGAGAAACTTCTGAAACAATTAAAAACTTTTACTGACTGACTTCATAAACTCTGAAAGAAATAAAAACAGATGTAGGAAAAGAACTTGAAGGGCAAGAGATAGTTGTGTGTGTGTTTTTTCTAAGAGCTTCAGCCCACACTTATTTCCTCAAGATGTCTGGTTCATAAATTAACAGATTCTTGGCTTTTCCTCTTCCTTCTACCCACTGCCAAACTATTTTCCATTTACTCACAATAAATTTATCTGCAGATCCAAAAAGAAGAAGAAAACCAAACTGGCCAAGGTTTCATAAGGCTGCAAAAGGATGTTGCTAAAACCAAACAGAATTGTTTTAATTATCTTCATCACAAGTAACCAAGAATGGGCTACTGTTTCTCTTCACAAAAGGGAATATACATGCTTTTTCTAAACAAATCCTTCCCGACCTTGCTTGGGTTTTTATTAATTTTGTAACTGCTTTTCTGGTTTATTTTTCTGAACCTGATTTCTCTAAGCCTGATTCCCAGCAGCTAAAACATCCCAGCCTAACATTCTCTGTAAACTATTTTCTGGGCGTTTCTGCCTATTTCATATTGCCTATTTCAAATTACCAGCCCACGTACACTTCTCAGCTCACTGTCCTCCAACTCTTGGTTTTGCAGTTACTGACACTGTTCATGCACTTTTCAAACCGAAATTTAGCTTCACAGCAATAATGGAGAAAACGAACAAGGAGGAAAAGCTCCGTAAGGCCAGCCAGTTCTTCACTTTGAAAGCTACTTTTTTTAACGGTGCCAGTTCTAGCCATGGACAGGGTCAGCCAAACCAGTCATAAGCAAGGCTATGTTTATTGGAAGAGCATCCTCCCTGCCCCCCACCCCAGAGAAAACAGGGTGTATTAGTAAAACTAGAGGTCAAATTTTAACATGATAATTTATTTAAGTTGGACCGTGAGAAAGTTATTTAACTTCCTTATAAATTAGAAGTTTTTACTGCTCTAGTGACATTGCTTAGATACCAGTCACAGGTAGGTAGATGCAGACTTCCAAATGCTTCCATTTGACATTGCCATTTTTAAAGATATATCTGACAAAGGAGGTGGCTTTCTAAAAAGGTCTTGGTGCCAGGCTCTCCTGCATCCCAACCTTCCTGGTCATACTGATACTCTCTCCTTTAAGACAAGCATGAATATAAATCCCCTTTTACTACAATTTTAATATTCCACAGCTTACAAAGTTCGATATTTGCTTTCCTTACTCCCTGCTGAGTAATCAGACCAGCCTCATATTTTTCCACCCCGGCTAGATTCTAGACCAGGAGCACAATAGCATTGTGTATTCGGCTTCTAACAGTGTAGAGGATTGTTTCAGTCATACAGAACTTAAAAAACAAATACTGCTTCTAGCTTATGTATTATTTCCCATATTTTCTCTGGCTGACAGAGGAAGGAAGTTAAGAAGAAAAATAAGCCAATTCATCAAAGATAACCACTTTTCTAATTCTGAATTTTAAAACTACATTACATAAAGTGAGGTTTGGTTAAGTCTAATATGATTGCTCCAACAACAACAAAAAAGTTGAACTATTTTATTCATTCACTGATAAAGCCCATCTTATTACTCCCTTCCTTAAAATTCTTTATGCAGAACTGCAAGCTCTGAAGGAAAACTCTAACTTTCATAAAGGACCCTTCACCATCAGGCTTCAACCGACCTTCATATCTACCTCCTCACAGCCATGCACCACTAACCTCCTGCCACATTCCAATCTTCTCCATTCCTGGAACGTGTCTCTGCACGTTTTTGCATAAGTTGGTTCCTTTAGTTTGATAGTCTTTCTTTAAACACACTGAGTTCCAATGTCACCATTTTGCTCCCCCTTTTCTATTCTCCAAACATGTCTTTCATACCTCTCCTATGGCATTTGTCATGCACAATCACTGCTTCTAGATGTCTATGGTAGAAACAAACTTAAGGTTCCTTCAAGACAGGAATATTAAAAGTTTCAGGATTGAGTCTAGTGAATACATTAATATTTTCTGTCTCTAAGCATGTCTTGTTACCACTGTCTTGTGTCTAATAGTTAATCTATTTTGAACTAAAGAGGTAGACAAAATATCTCCTTTGCTCAATATTCTTTTTCAGTATTTGCTAATTTGCAGTCTAAATTAGCAACTCTGATAAAAGCCAAGAAACAAAATTTTGGTGGGCAATGTTAAAAGAGAAAAACTGATGATATGGCATATAAATTTGGAACTCCACCAGTTCAACAATCCTTGGCTTATATTTATAATCATTTTCAATCTTTTTATATTTCTTTTTACTATGTAATCAAAATAGATTTCATATTTCTAAGAAGTCATGTGATCTAATTATGTCATTATTATTCAGATTAAGGATATTCTTATACAGCGAATAATAATTCACAAAATTTAACTGTTAATTATAGATTTTAAAATGCAGGTCAATTTCTACTTATCTAGATGGATTTAGAAATGAATTGCATGAGTATAAATATATAAATAATCCTCACACTTTAATTCATGCACTGGTTTTCTACCCTGTCAAATCAAGTTTTACAAGAACATTTACAGGAAACATTTTTAAATTGTTACATTTTATTCTATCTTCTTTCTTTCCCTACCTCTCCAGGGGAGTTCAAAGAGTTAAATGCCTTTAGTGCAAGAGAAAAAAAAGAAAAAAGAAAAAAATGCACACCCTTAATACATAGCAAACCATCTTAAATAGTTTTTCTTCATCTTGCCACAATTTTCTCCATGCAGACAATCTGTCCCCCAAATTTCTTGGTCTCACACTCCAAAAATCCTTCCATCTGTTTTCTTCTCTCCCAACAGAGGCCCATAACTGTAATCCAAACCATTTCTTTCTTTCTTTATTAAGTTGCTCCGCTTACTTATGCATTCACTGGTTGCTCCTTGTACTGTATGTGTCCTGACCAGAGATCAGACCCCCAACCTTGGTGTATCTGGACAACGCTCTACCAGTAGTTCTCAACCTTCCTAATGCTGCGACCCTTTAATATGGTTCCTCATGTTGTGGTGACCCCCAACCATAAAATTATTTTCGTTGCTACTTCATAACTGTAATTTTGCTACTGTTATGAATCGTAATGTAAATATCTGATATGCAGGATGTATTTTCATTGTTCGCGACCCACAGGTTGAGAACCGCTGCTTAACCAATTGAGCTACCTGGCCAAGGCCCAAACCATTTCTAGTGGCCAAACCATTTCTTGAGCCCATCAGTAGACTCCAGTCTCATTACCCTCTCCTTATGCTCAGCTCTTTATAACTGATCAACTGAGCTTCTCAGGCAATGAGAAGAAACTCATTACTCAGATTCTGCTCAACAAGTGAGACCAGAAAGTAGTAAGTAGAATATTTACTCTGCAAAAGGGAATTCAGGGGAAGAAACAGAGAACACTATAAATATTTATAATTAACTTCTCTTATTTTTTTAAATTGTTTTGTTGCTTAAAGTATTACAAAGAGTATTACATATGTCTCCTTTTTTCCCTGCCCTTTACAATCCCCCAGCCTCCCCTACCCCCCAGTGTCTTATGTCCATTGATTATGCTTATATGCATGCATACAAGTCCTTTGGTTGATCTCTTACCCCACACCCCACCCTCCACCCCCACCCCTCAACCCTCCCCGGCTTTCCCGCTGTAGTTTGACAGTCTGTTCGAGGCAGCTCTGCCTCTGTATCTATTTTTGTTCATAAGTTTATAATGGTCTTTATTATCCATGAGTGAGTGAGATCATGTGGTGTTTTTCCTTCATTGACTGGCTTATTTCATTTAGCATAATGCTCTCCAGTTCCATCCATGCCGTTGCAAACGGTAAGAGTTCCTTCTTTTTTACAGCAGCACAGTATTCCACCATGTAGATGTACCACAGTTTTCTAATCCATTCATCTACTGATGGGCACTTAGGCTGTTTCCAGACCTTAGCTATGGTGAATTGTGCTGCTATGAACATATGGGTGCCTATGTCCTTCCTGCTCATTTAGCTTTAAATTTGCAAACAGAAAAGGTCTATGAATATTAGAAATATATGCATTCATTCAGCAAATATGAATGAAATACCCAGTATCTATCAGTACCTAGTATAAACCCTTCAGATATAGCTGTGAACCACACAACAAGCATTTCTATAACTGCTAGATATTAGATAAAATATAGCGCTAAGAGGCCTGGCTGGTGTGGCTCAGTGGTTAAGCATCAACCTATGAACCAGGAGGTCAGAGTTCAATTCCCAGTCAGGGCACATGCCCAGTTGTGAGCTCGATCCCCAGTGTGGGGTGCGCAGGAAGCAGCCGATTAATGATCCTCTCTCATCATTAATGTTTCTCTTTTTCCCTCTCCCTTCCTCTCTAAATCAATAAAAATATATCTATAATAATAAAAGTGTAATATGCTAATTAGACCAGACATCCTTCCAGATGAAGCCAGGCTGCAAGGAAAGCCTGGGTCCTGGGTGCCAGAGGGAAGCTGTGCCGCAGCCAGGGGGGGAAGAAGGCCTACTCTTGCACAAATTTGTGCATCAGGCCTCTAGTTAAAAATAAAGTGCTATGAGGAAAATAAAGCTGAGTAAAGGAACTAGAGCAGCCGTGGGCAAACTACGGCCCGCGGGCCGGATTCGGCCCGTTTGAAATGAATAAAACTAAAAAAAAAAAAAGACCGTACCCTTTTATGTAATGATGTTTACTTTGAATTTATATTAGTTCACACAAACACTCCATCCATGCTTTTGTTCCGGACCTCCGGTCCAGTTTAAGAACCCATTGTGGCCCTCGAGTCAAAAAGTTTGCCCACCCCTGCACTAGAGAGTGCTGTTGGGTGAAGGGCTGCTATTGTTTGTAAGGAGTTCCAGGAAAGCTTCTCTGAACGGATGACAGCTGAGTAGAGACATGAAGGGAGTGAGGCACACAAATATTTGGGGGATTAGCATTCCTAGCGAAGGGTAAAACCACAAAAGTCCCAACAGTAACATAGTCAGTGATGTGTTTATACGGAAATAAGGAAGACAACACAGGTAGAGGAGAATGATCAGGGAGGAGCCTGTCTGGCACTGAGTCAGAGAGTTCACAGGACAGGACAGGTACGGCCTTGCATATCACGGAGAGGACAGAGAGGGAACCCACTGGAGGGTTGAGCAGACGAGTGACAATAATCAGTTTTCACTCAGGCTGCTGGGTTGAGAAGAGACGTCAGAAGGTCAAAGGTAGGAAGAAGCTACTGAAGTAATCCAAGGGAAAGTTGAGTGTGGCTAGAACCAGGGAGGCCTTGTGATATGGTCAGTGTGATGTCTTTTAAGCAGGATTTGCCAACAATTTCATGTGTGTAAGGGAAAAGATCCAAGCAAGACTAAGGACTTTGGCCTAAACATTTTTTTTAAAAAGTTATATGATGATATGGAGAAAACTGAGCCCATAGTGAGTTTGTGTTTTTATTTTTAGTTTAAATTAAAAAAAAAATCTTGTTTGTATTCATTGTCTAAGGGGAAATATTCATTTTCTCTCTACCAGGTTTTCATAATCACCATGTAGAATGACCAACTAATGCTGTATTTCTTATCAAAGGTGTTTTGCTTTTGCCTGCTTCAACATATGGCCAAGTAACTACAGACCTGAGTCATTTAAAGAAAAATCACCTCAGAAGAGTCTGATCTAAGTAGAGCTTACCAAGTACTGTGGTAGAGGGTCAGTCAGACAACATTTAAATCAGGGTGAAGTCCGGCTGATGTTGCTCAATGGTTAGCATCAACATATGAACCAGTAGGTCACGGTTCGATTCCCGGTCAGGGCACATGCCTGGATTGTGGGCTCGATCCCCAATGGGGGGCGTGCAGGAGGCAGCCGATCAATGATTCTCTCTCATCATTGATGTCTTTCTCTCTCTCTCACTCCCTCTCTGAAATAAATAAAATATATATATATATAAATCCAGTGTGAAGACCTTTACAAATATATTTCAGGCCAATAAAAATTAGCTCCCTATTTTATAAAGAAGAAAGAGCACAGAGAGTAAAGATGATAAATCAGACAAGGGTAGGGATGGATAGATCTACAAGCACCTAGGAAAAAGCCATTTTATTTTCAGAATGAATGTTGTTCTAATGTCTAAGGAGAGTTGGTCAAAGTTAAATCTTAATTTTGGATTGCACTTTAATTTACAGTTTGGATACATATCAAGGACAATATTATCATCCTGCAAAGACAGAAAGAATACTTCCTACTGAGTCATGCATCACAATCTATTTTTCAGTGTTTGCATGAGTTTGCCTACAAGCACAGGTTTTAAAAAGAAAAGTTTCTTCAAGTAATAAAAAAAAAGACAACAAAACTTTTAAAAACCACATGTATACTAAATATGTATATTTACATTTTTTTCTGAGGCAATAAAAGAACCCAGTAGAGTGGAGAGGAAGTTCTCACTACATTACTGTCTGTTCAGTTTAGAAAACTTCAAAGGAACTTCTAAAGCCACCTCTTTGCAGCAGTGTCACTACAGGGAGTTGTCCATTACTGGAGAAAATTCTAGCAGCAGTTCTTCCTTCTGCGAAGAGCTGCCTTCCAGGAGGGAATACTAATGCTCTCTCATCATCCCTGACTGTTTGAAGATTGAATAAGAAGAAACAGAAGCTGCTTCAGGAGAAAAGAGAACTTCACTGATGGAGCAAGAAAGTACTTCCCTTTGGCCACATTAAAATTTTTTCATATTTGCCCTAGCCGGTTTGGCTCAGTGGATAGAGCATCAGCCTGCGGACTGAAGGGTCCCGGGTTCGATTCTGAACAAGGGCGCATGCCCCGGTTGCAGACTCCATCCCTAGTAGGGGGCGTGCAGGAGGCAGCCAATCAATGATTCTCTCTCATCGTTGATGTTTCCATCTCTCTCTCCCTCTCCCTTCCTCTCTCTGAAATCAATAAAAATATATTTTAAACAAATTTCATATTTAGAATGCAATGATAAACCATGAAGAGATCATAGGAACTTTGAATTTTATGCAAAAATGGTGGAAACCCTGCAAAGAATTCGAGGCCCCTGCCTGGATGGTAGAGGAAACCAGGGCAGGCAGGGAGGGACTGGGCTACTCATTCTCTTTCTCTAGCCAGGCTGGGACCTGGGAACAGAGCCAGCCCAGGCGGTGCAGCTGCAGGCTGCAGTGCTGGGACCCATCCCACCCTTGGGCTTCCACACAAAGTTGAAGCCCCTCTGAGGAAAAGTAACACCACCAGGAAGAGAATCCTGGTAACTCTGAAGACTGCCTGGCCCAAGTTCAGTTTGCCTTATTTAGCAGTGTAAACATTCTTCAGGAAGGTTTGTATCCATGCAGAAACAATGGGGAAAATAGCTACACAAACTAACCCATTTCAGTTTTTAAAAACATTTTTAGCAAACAGACTGTCGAATCTCAGAGGGAAGGTGGGGGTGGGTGGGAAGAGATGAACCAAAGAGCTTGTAAGCATGTACGCACAACCCATGGACACAGACAATAGGGTGGGGAAAGCCTGGGGGGGGAGGGGCGGGAATGGGCTAGAAGGGGTCAAAGGGGGCGGGGGGAGGGGACATATGTAATACTTTCACAATAAAAATTAATATATCTTTTTAGCAAAAATTTCCTATCACATGATTACATTTCTACCACACCATAGCATTTCATTCCTCTTTGAAAGAATCAATTTCTCATTAATATACTGTAGAATAGTAGAGGAAAAACAGTGGCTTAATAGCACTAACAATTTAAAATAACAAACCCATGCCTGTCTCTACAATGTTATCTTATATGGAAAAACAAGTCACACCCACTCCCCTGAACTTTGCTAAGACAAGAAGATTGGGACTTTGTTTCAACAGAACAGTGCTCCCAAGCTGCAGAAGTAGGAAAGGATTAGTGGTAAACATTGCTTAGCTTTGCTCAACACCAGAAGCAGAAGAAAAAACGAAAACTTGCCTTCTTCTGCATTCAAACTTTCAAACTGTTTCTAAATGTAAATGTTACCAAAAGAATGAGGCAGAGGAACAGACTACTAAACAGATTTCAATTTCACAAGCCCAAAAGAAGCCTGCTGGAAGAGAAACCTCATGGACACAGTACATATTTCTAATGCTGAAGCTGAAAAATAATGTGAACCTTATTCTTAACTTTAAAACAAAACCAAACTGCCACTTCAATGTCCCTCAGCATACTGTATTCTAAACTGACCCCACACAGCTGAAGGAAAACAAAACAAAACAAAAAACAAGAGAAAGATACACTAGAAAATGAAACTACTTACCTTGGTCAGTGGACATGATTTCACATAGATTGATAATTAGCCTACTCTGGTCTGATAAGAAAATATCTGGCTTCACTCTTTTAAAGTTCATGTGATAGAATCTCACTCCTGGCTTTAAAGCCTGTGGTAGACTGGAGATCACACACATCAGCCAGGAGCTCAGACCGGAGCGCTTTAACTTCAAGGCATTCTTAGAGCTCTCGGCTCAGAGACAACCTCATGCATAATATGCCACACCTCCCCCAGAGGAAGGGCCGGCGCAGTGTTTTTCATGAGACCAAGTAGATGAGAATGGAGAGACTGCTATTTATTACAGTAAAATAAACAACAACGGAGGCACATGGAAGTCTCAAACACACTACAAATACATTTGGGAATAGGATGGTTAAGAAACTAATTCCTTAACCATTAGTAATGGCCTAAAAAAGCTGACATGAACACAGTTTGTTTCCACTGTAACTGGGTACAGAAGTTACAGATTCAGGATTCACAGGCTTAAGATGTTACAATGTCATTTTGTGTGACCTCAAATGTTATTTTACCACTTAGGACTTTCCATTTTAGCCCAGCTCGTGGACCTTGATGAAGCCATAGTGCAGTGTGAATAAATAATTCTCATGAAACTTCCTAAGGAAACCAAGTTCCATATGTAATTTCAGAACACTGTTTTACTGGTAAAATATTTATTATTTCTTTTTGTATATCTTATAAGCTTATACCATTTCATCAGTACTTCAGGTCACTTGGATGGCATTGGAACATGCATGGCCTGTTCCCAGCTCCCCCAGAATTTGTATTTCTCACAAGCTCCCAGGGGTCACTGACACTGCTAGTCTGGGACTGTATTTCAGGGACCACACAAGAAGAACCACGGGCGCAGACACTTGCTTGTTTAAAGGGTGAACAACTCACTCCCCCGATGGCCGAAAGCTCTGGTTCAATTGCACCTGCTTAGGAATTGCTTAAAGTCAGGGCAGGGGACAAGGCTTAGGATAAGGTATGAGGGAGGATTATGTGCATATTCAAATGGGATGCACAGTTACTTCTACCTACTCATCAGGAAATGGGTTACCAACTTGACAAGTATGTGTGTGTTTTTAATTTTATTTTTCAGTTACAGTATACATTCAGTATTATTTTATATTTGTTTCAGGTGTACAGTCATAGTGGTTAGACAATCATATACTTTACAAAGTGATCCCCCTGATATTTCCAGTGCCCACCGGACACAATACATAGTTATTACAACATTATTGACTCTACTAGAGGCCCGGTGCATGAAAATTTCGTGCCCTGGGGGGGGGGGGGGGGTGCGTCCCTCAGCCCGGCTAGCACCCTCACAATCCAGGACCCCTTGGGTAGGGTCCCTAGGCCTGGCCTGAGATCAGGGCCAATCAGGGCTTTCCTTCCCCCAGCTCTGCGGGCAGCTGGCCCCATCCCTGCCACTGCCACTGCTTGCCATCTGTGCAGTGCTGCCCCCCACCCCCCGCCCCTGCTCCTGCCACTGGTGGCCTCCCTCTATAGGCAACAGGCTGGGGTGTGATGGCTTGGCTGGCCTGGGCCTCCCTCTGAGGGGCGATCGCTGGCCAGCCGCACACCTGACACAGAGTTGCCACCGGTGGCCTGGGCCTCCCTCTTTCTTTGCTTGGGGGCAGGGCCAGCAGGTGCAGTCTGCCTACCTGATTGCCCCTAACTGCTGGCCTGCTTACCTGATCACCCCTAACCACTTGCCTGCCTACCTGATTGCCCCTAACTGCTGGTCTGCTTACCTGATCACCCCTAACCACTCTGCCTGCATGCCTGATCGCCCCTAACCACTTGCTTGGGGGCAGGGCCAGCTCGGTGAGGGGCCATGGTGGTTCTGGTCTCTGGTCGTCCTGGTTGTTCTGCTTATGGTGGCTGGCCTTTTATTAGATAGGATTCCCTATGCTGTGCTTTACATCCCCGTGACTATTTTCTAACCACCAATTTGTCGTTCTTAATCCCTTCACCTTTTTCACCCAGCCCACCAACCCCTCTCCCCTCTGACAAGCATCAGCTTGTTCTATGAGTCTTTTTGGATTTTGTTTGCTCGTTTATTTTGTTCTTTCGAGTCCATATATAAGTTAAAATCATATGGTATTTGTCTTTCTCTGACTTATTTTACTTAGCATAATACCCTCTAAGTCTATCTATGCTGTAGCAAATGGTAAGATTTCATTCTTATGGCTGAGTAATAGTCCATTGCATATATGTACCATGAGTTTTTATCCACTTTCCTATTCATGGGCACTTGGGTTGCTTCCATATCTTGGCTATTGTAAATAACACTGTTTTGAACATAGGGTTGCATATATGTTTTCGAATTAGTGTTTTGGATTTCTTTGGATACATATCCAGAAGTGAAATTGCTGGTTCATTATCAACTTCTGCCGGGAGCCGGTCCATCCTTGCTGCTTGACACAGTTGCTGCAGGAAAGAAACATCTGCACAGCATATGTTTCAAGGGACCTGGCATATATAGCATATTGTTCTTAATATGTTTGCTCTCTTTAGCGCCATGTGTTTTAACCAAGGTCACCTCTCCGAGAAAGGTTGTTTCCCCAGTTGGGGATCTTTCCCTGAGGTTAGGGAGGGGATACAACCCCTTAATTAAGTGCCAGGCGGGTAGTTAAGCTACATAATCTTTACTCCCTGGAATGGAGATAAGAAACGCCCTAACCTTTGTAATAGAAATTGACAGGATTAAAATCGGCTGGTATAAATATGGATGTAACAAGACAATAAACATCAGATCCTCGTCAGTTCCTAACCAGAACTCCGACCAGAACTTTGGCTGGAGATCCTGGCTAGAGGTCCTGACTAGGCTGCTGATCAACTGAAGGCTGTCTTCGTGTCATTCCTTCTTCGCCGACTCCGTCCACACCTTACATATCCAGAAGTGAAATTGCTGGTTCATTATCAACTTCATAATTCTTAATAAATTTGTTTGCATATTAGGTATGAATAGATTTTTAAACTAATCTAAAAAGAATAAACATTGACAAAAGGAGTCACGGAAAGAGAAGAAATCTGAATTGCCTTTTATTTCCTTCACAAACTCTACCCGTGTGTTTAAATTGCGCCGTGGCAGGAAAGCTGCTTGCATGTGATTCCAAGACCACTTAGCCTTGGCAAATTTCAGTAATGTAAAAAACAGAATGCTTTCCTGTCATAAAAATGCCCCAACTTCTGTACTTCCTGAGTTTGATAGCAATGTTTAAGTTACAATATCAGGTTTGGTTTTCAAACAAATACCATTTCTTTTTTGGGCGCCAATGTTTACTTTGTGCCAGGTGCTACGTTAAGCACTTTCTACATGGCATTTCATTAAATCCTCACTATAAGGCAATAATAACTCATTGTTATTTTACAAAAGAGAATCACTCTTCTGTAAACAGAATAATATAGGTAAGATAAGAAATAATAATTTATTAGCATTTTGCAAATGAGAAAACTAGGTTTAAGAGGATAAAAATCTTGGCCAAGGACACTAGTTAAAATAACCTTTAAGAAATCTAATTCATGCTGAAACCGGTTTGGCTCAGTGGACAGAGCGTCGGCCTGCGGACTGAAAGGTCCCAGGTTCGATTCCGATCAAGGGCATGTACCTTGGTTGCGGGCACATCCCCAGTAGGAGGTGTGCAGGAGGCAGCTGATCGATGTTTCTAACTCTCTATCCCTCTCCCTTCCTCTCTGTAAAAAATCAATAAAATATATTTTTAAAAAAAGAAATCTAATTCACTTTTAACACAATTAAGATATAATGGAATCCATGTTGACTCTTTATAGATGAAAACTAGAAACCCAAAATATGATTTATATATAGCTTAGAAAGTTTTAATTAAGATAAAAATACAATTATCATTGATTTTCATTGTCCACAAGTAGATAAACTGCAATTGTATTCAGTATCTACCACAAACTAGTAAATAAACTCTAAGCTTCCCATTAGTAGCCACGGCAGTTTTTATAAAGTTAAACATGCATTTTCTTATGACCCAGCATTCACATTCCTAGGGTACTCATCCAAATGAAATGAACACTAACCTTCACGTGAAAACCTGTACATGAATGTGTACAGAAGCTTTATTAATAATCACTAAAACCTGGAAATTGGGTCAATTGTCCTTCGATTCACAAATGGATAAGCCAACTGTGTTGAATCTACACAAAGGCATAGCTCTCAGCAATAAACAAGAATACTCGCATGTACATTAAAAAGAAGTCACCTTAAAAGGCTGCGTAGATATGATTCAATGTGCAGATGACATGATATTGTATGTGGAGAACCCTAATGATTCAACCAAAAAAAACAACTAAAACTGAAAAATAAATTCAGTAAAGTAGCGGATGTAAAATACATATCCAGAAATTGGTTGCTATTTTATACACCAATAATGAACTATGTGTAAGAGAAACTAAGAAAACAGTCCCATTTACAATTGCATCGAATAAAATGAAGTACATTGAAATAAACTTAACCCACAGCTATTCACAAAATACCCTGTGTACTGAAGACTTAGTGGGCTATCACCTGCCCTTATGCTTTTCCTTATAGTAGAGCAGGTTATTTATTTACAAACTCTGCTGAATAAAGAACTTAGAAGCCCAACAGTCACATGGTATTTCATAACCACTTGTTTTTTCATTATATGGAACTTACTTTACCTTTTATTAAAGGCTATCTCTATTATTTTCAATAACTTACCAGTCCTAATGGAAATAATCTAAAAAAATTTGCAACCTGTGCTTCCTGAATTAAAATTTATTAATCTACCATGTCAAAAAAAAAAAAAAAGGCAGTTGGGGGAAAGGGGACTAAGTTCTCTACTCCACCATTTAAAATTGTTTTTATTTAAATATGATTTTACTGATTTTAGAGAGAGAAGAAGGGAGAGGGAGAGAGAGAAACATCTTTGATTGGCTAGGAATTGAGCCCGCAACCTGGACATGTGCCCTGACTGGGAATCAAACTGATAACCTCTTGGTTCCTGGGTAGAAGCTCTATCCACTGAACCACACCGGCCGGGCTGCTCTACCACTTTTATTTAAAGCTACCCAGCACACCATCTGTCATATAATTGAAAACTTCCATGCACTAATGACAAAGTTGACTTTAATTATTATTTACTAATACACATTTTGGAAATAAAATAACAAAACAATTATATCAAGTGAATGTTAATATTTCACTTTGTTCAGCTAGAACAAGCTGTAGGAAAAATAACAAGTGCTTCTGACTTTCAGTTATCCACTAAGAAGAAAGAGCCTCAGGCGGATTCTCCAGTGTTGTTTAACTGGAAGGCTTGTCTCCCTTTTTATAGAATGAAACTCATCTGAATCTTAACCCATTTTGCACTCTTTAGTTTTCTAATAACAATCTAATAAAATTAAATAGCAATTCCGTATTAAAATGATTCCCTCATTGGCTTAAAAAAAACACAGTTTAATTTAAAAAAAACACAAAACAACCAATTGATGCATAATTCTCATTTTGCATGTCTGCGAGCCTTAATAAAGCGAGGCCTGGAAATTCTTGAACACATGCCAGGCAAATCCTGTTAGTTGAATATTTTTGTACCAAACTATTTTTATACAGATCTTCAAAGCAAGCCGATTATCCCTGAATCTCTATTCTTTTTTTTTAATTCAATGTAACTGTTTTATGTTAATTCTTCAGTTAGATGTTCAGTTAACGTCCTAACCACACAGTACAGTTAAAATAGACAGTAAACTTCAAACCAGGGTTCCTGGATGGATGACAACATAATCCTAGACTAAACTGCTGTCCATTCTGTTCTAATTTAATTCCATTACTCCTTTGGAAGCCCATGGAGAGCTACACGTCTTTCTGATGACATGTGACTAGGGATAATTTTATATTTTAGGTACTCTGTATGACTTAGGAGAAGAAACCTCTTATCTGAAGTATCATCTGATTTTAATAATTCTCTTCCATTAAAAAGTATATAATCCTAGCAAATAAAATCACTTTCCTACCCAAATTATGGTATTGATCCCCAAGTCCTGATTTATAGCCTGTCTGATCTTATCTGCATGGATTTCCTACACCACACCACTCACTTTACATGTTTACTAGTACATACACAGTTCCGCAGTAAACACACTTTACGTTGGTGATATTCTGTTTCGGCATTTCCTCCCATCATGGTCCACTCTTTTCTCTAAGTCTGGGGTGACTTTTATCTAATTTTGTTTT
The DNA here is from genome assembly GCF_000147115.1 of Myotis lucifugus. Taxonomy (NCBI): domain Eukaryota; kingdom Metazoa; phylum Chordata; class Mammalia; order Chiroptera; family Vespertilionidae; genus Myotis; species Myotis lucifugus. The sequence continues at coordinate 6,176,240 of NW_005871078.1, forward strand.
TATACCAATCTAGGATAATTCATTCAAAGCAGAAGCAAAATTAATGGATAAATATGGGATGTGTTCCTTCTTTATTTATGAACATTATTATTTTTACGGAACTTCTTTGGATTGCATGTGCTCAATGCCAAGTAGCTACCCTACATGCAGAGAGTTATGTATTTCCTGCAGGGAGATCACATTCACTTCATTAAGTAGTAATTCTGAGATTTCAAGTACTACAATTCTCACCTTGCCACCACCTAGATTTCTCTTTCCTACTCAAAACTCTTAAATGAACTCATTCTTAGCTTTCATAACAACTTCACTAAATAACATACACAAGGCCCTTAATATTATGTTGGTTTGCTCCTTCCCTTCCTGTCACAGTCCTTCTGTCTTACCGCCTCACCACAGAATCGCTCTTTACAAATGCTTTCTCTAGCAATACAGCATCTCCTTCATCTCTACCTATCATGACAATGTCCACCTAGAGGGTTCTGGTGGGAGGCTGCCATGTATTGTGAGCAAAATATGACAGCAACAATTTAATGGGAACAGAAGTTCAGTAAAGAAGATGGAAGGGTTCCAGAAATGGATGGTGGTGATGGTGGAAGAACAATGTGAATGTACGAAAGCCACAGAATTGTACTTTAGCCACTTACAAATGGCTAAAAGGGTAAATGTTATGTAAAGTATATTTTTTACTGCAATAAAAGAAATTATTGCAACTAGAATATTTTCTGCCATCAATTTATACTGCCCAACCAAGCTACCTCTACTGTGCATCTATTTGTCCATGCTTATGAATTTCCTGTCATAGACTCTCTACTGCCTGTACTGTTCCTTTGCATTCTTCTTTTTCTTCATTATCTACTCTGGATAACTGACCACTCGAGGGCTGAACTCCTCGGCCATGCAGAAGACCCTAAAATGTCTATTTCCAATAGCAACCTCTCTTTTCAACTTCATGTTCTCACTCCCACATGTCTGGAAGGTAGCTACCTCCTCCAGGGATGAAGGAAAGTTTGAACTCTATCTTGAAAGGTAAGTGAGATTTCACTAGGCAGCAAAAGGTGGGAAAGGATCTTACGTTGGGTCTGTGATGAGGAAATCTGTAGCAGATTTGACAACTTCATTCTGGCCTGCAGAAATGTCCCTCACTCGCCACTGAGACCCTCCCTGGCTGCTTGCTGCACTTAGAATGAAATCCAAACTCCATACAAGGCCTCAAGGCTCTGTCCAATCCTTACCTTTCCAGCCTCATCTCTTGCCATGGGCTTTCAAAATATGTTCCCAAACCATGTTCCCTCCATCAATCACCGGTTTTGAGAAGGAAGACAAGAGAAATGTTTTCTTTTCATAAAGCTCCACAGGAACTTAACTATTATTTTTTCCAACTTTGAAATAATCATGCAGCTTCCAGAAAAGGCTCCTCTGAGGCTTTAAGAAAATAAAACGTAGGCTTTGCCCTTGCCAGGTCAGATAAAGGGTGAGGCACATCCAGGCTGGCTGCTACTTGGGAGAAAAGAGAAAAGCTTTCATTTCTCTCTTTTTTTGGATCAGCTGCCTCATACAGATTTCTTTTAATAACTGTCTTCCTTTCCCTAAGACCCAATGCACAGTTTATGGGCGTAACAGCAGCTGCTTAGGCCTTTTGTATTGGCCCAAATATTCTGAAAGGACAAACTCAGAGTGTGGAAAGAAAAGATACCCTAAATATAACCAACACCATCCTGACTTTGCCCATCATCCACTCTACCTATTTCTTGCCTTTTGTCCCACTGATAACGACACACATAACCATGTAGTTTCCTTTTCGATGCAATCTCAAAAGTGTATTTCTGGAATAAAGGAAGTTCCAAAGGAAGAAAGAATCATAGTAGATCCAGATTTCAGTACACTTTCAGATAATTTATCTTAAGTTACTGCCTTTGTGGTCGGAAATAAGACCAAGGATAAAAAGGGAACTAATTTTTTTTTATTCTATTTTCATCATATGGGCCTTCACTGATAAATGGGTACTTGATAAATTATAAATTTATTTGCTTGAAAATTTCAAATGATTATTCCTAACAATCTATGTATTGTGAACTTTACCAATAATGATGGAACATAAACAGGTTTTCAATATTACACTAAGAATTATAAAATATCCATGCAGTCTTTTCAAACTTTAGTTTGTACATTAATCACTAGAACTCAAGATAAATAATTTTATATTAGTAAACGGCTCACTGTCTATAGAGTGTGGCAGATCTTTATCGTCTACACAGGGTAGCAAAGGCTAATGCATAGAGCATCTAGGTGGATAACTCAAATGAGTAAGGATACAGGTTTAAAACAACATGAATTAAGATTCAGCCCTAACTGGTTTGGCTCAGTGGATAGAGCGTCGGCCTGTGGACTCAAGGGTCCCAGGTTCGATTCCGGCCAAGGGCATGTACCTTGGTTGTGGGTACATCTCCAGTAGGGAGTGTGCAGGAGGCAGCTGATCGATGTTTCTCTCTCTCATCGATGTTTCTAACTCTCTATCCCTCTCCCTTCCTCTCTGTGAAAAATCAATAAAATAAATATTTTTTTAAAAAAGATTCACGCCCTGACCGGTTTGGCTCAGCGGGTAGAGCGTCGGCCTGCGGACTGAAGGGTCCCAGGTTCGATTCAGTCAGGGGCATGTACCTGGGTTGTGGGCACATCCCCGGTGGGGGGCGTGCAGGAGGCAGCTGAATCAATGTTTCTCTCTCATCGATGTTTCTGGCTCTCTATCCCTCTCCCTTCCACTCTGTAAAAAAATCAGTGAAATATATTAAAAAAAAAAAAGATTCACTTGTGGCAGACTGTTGAATGATTTTTTTAATTTAAATTTTAAAACTCAAACACATTGGGTGGGCCAAAGAAAACTATAAATTTGAGGGCCTCCTTCTAAAATTGTTTTACCTTGCTTATTTACAAAGAATTATTGAGCCCCTCCTTGGAACACAATATATTATACATGGCACACTGAGAGGCACTTGGGAATTTTTAAGAAAGTCCTGACCATCACTTTCCTATAATGTAATTTTCTTTCAGCCACGTTATTCTTTTCCATGCCTATGGCCTTTAAGGTCTTCACAAATGACTAATCTCAGATCCCCTGTGGATTTCCCTTGAACACTTATTTACAACTGTAATTAAATGTTCAATGTCCTTGTTTAGCATTTGTCTTCCCTACTATTCCCAAAGCTTTTGGAAAGCAAGGACCATGAATGTCTGGCTCATCAGTATGGGCCCCATGTACACAGTGTCAGGCACTTCATACAATCGCATTAAGTGGTCCCTTCCAAGGAGTCAGAGGAAGAGCTGACAGTAAAATGGTGATGGAGAAGTTTGGTCGGGACCCAATTACCGTTGTAGGTGCATAGGGGAGGGTCAGGGAAGGCTTTCTAGAACAGTATCTTCTAACTTTTGATGACATATCCCTCTCGGTATGCAATCTGGATGTTGCCCTCCCATGTATGTATGCACTTGTGTATAATTTAAACACAACAATTACTGCCCTACAATGACTATTGCAAAACACAAAAATAGAACTTAAAATAGGATGAGGTAAAGAAAAAATACTATTTTTTTGAGAAATATGGGATTCAGTCTACTTTGTTTTTTAAAATGTTGGTTAATATTTCATGATTCAGCTATTTGAAAGAGCAGATCTAAGTGAGTTTACTGCCATACTTGGTTTTAATGATTGCCCTACCTGAGAAAGCATCCTGGGTGCATTCACTAAATAATGACATACATTTCAAAAATCCCATCTACCAATCATGCACAAGTTTTCTTTGAAATCCCTCTAGTAAATTTCCATCTGCCTTGATGTCTTGGAAGTTTTTTGTTGTTGTGAAAAATCTGGTCTAGGGAACATCTGTAATACTTTCAACAATAAAGATAAATTAAGAAAATAATGGTCTACAGCCTACTACAACTATTTCAAAGATTTTTAAAACAAGGCTAAAAAGATGTGTATTTGTGTTTGAATGTGTGCACAGAAGTGAGGGTCTCAAAAATAAATGAAAATAAAAGATACATAATAATTTTGGTGATAAAATTACACAATATTAGAAACATTTCCAAACAATCATTTCAAAAATGCTCTGTCCAGCACGCACATTCCTCTGCTGACTGCATTTACTTCACTCATTCAAATCTCACCTTTACCTCAAAAGGACAGGTTGTGTTTATTTTTTCAAATATATCTGCTAGGTAAGAACCTGCTAAATATGTCCTGACAGACACTTGTCTTCACATGAGAGGTTAGTGCATGGGGAACATCCGTGTTTTTGTGTGTAAAAAAGATACAATCCTTTGTTCTGACAACTCATTTAAGGACTGTGCCATTATATAACCTACAAATCTCTGGGGTGGATGGGGCGGGGGGTACAAAAGATGTTTATGGTCTCTTATTTCCAAGCATTCTCAGAATTCCATCATCTAACATAATAAAATCTCAGTCTGTTTCCTCAGCTAAACCTAAAATGCCAGGGGCAGAAAGGACACAAGCTGCCATGGCGTCTCCCACCCTTCCTCTGGAATTCCTCACACGCACCTGCTACACTGACTACACTTGACACAGACACTGAATAAAGGTGGCAGGATAAGTCCATACGTATTAGAAATGATAAGGTGTTTTTTTAAAAAAACAAAACAAAAACTGCCCTGACCGGTTTGGCTCAGTGGATAGAGCATCGGCCTATGGACTGAAGGGTCCCAGGTTTGATTCCGGTCAAGGGCATGTACCTTGGTTGCGGGCACATCCTCAGTGGGGGGTGTGCAGGAGGCAGCTGATCGATGTTTCTCTCTCATCGATGTTTCTGGCTCTCTATCCCTCTCCCCTCCTCTCTGTAAAAAAATCAATAAAAAATATTTAAAAAAATAAAAATAAAAATAAAAAAAACAAAAACAAAAACAAAAAAACCCTACCAAAACTCCTTAGGGAAAATGTTCCAAGTCCTAGGATCAGCTTCCCACACTACAAGGGATTGTCTTTGGTTCATCTTCTGAGGTATATAACCTTTCCCGGGCCATTGCTCAGGAGAAGGCAACTTCTCAAAGATCATCTGTATTTATGTTCCCAGATAGTTTTTCACAGGGATCTTGCACATTTCATCTAATAATCCTTTGACCTTCAAGTTATTCCAGAAATGTATGTCAAAAAGCTGCCATAAATGCTACTGTAGCCATGTTAAAATGGTGATAAATGCATAAACCATAAATGCTACAAAACAAAAACACTAAAATAATTTGGAAAAAATACACAAAAAAATCCCTCCATAATTATTTTAAATTGAATTTATCTAAAACTTTAATCGTATCTCCAGATCATTCTAGATGATAGGAAGACTACCTAAACCGATGGTTGAATTCTAGGTTATCAATTATAATAATGAAAAATTAAGAAAATATCATAGAATTGAGGATGCCATTACATTTTCATCTAAAAGTAATTGTGAATAATATTGGTAAAGATATGTTTGAAAAAGAATGTCATCCCCATACTAAAAGATAGTTAAATCTGGCCGGTGTGGCTCAGTGGTTGAGCATTGACCTATGAACAAGGAGGTCAGGGTTCGATTCCCGGTCAAGGCACATGCCCAGGTTGCAGGCTTGGATACAGCCAATCAGTGATTCTCTCTCATCATTGATGTTTCTACCTCTCTCTTCCTTTCCCTTTCTCACTGAAATCAATAAAAACGTGTTTTTTTAAAAGATAGTTAAAATATCACTTTTAAGCCTTGGATTAGAATAAATGCTTTGAAATGATAAGATCTAATCCTGAAGAAATTGTCATCTCAAGCACCCCCGGTGGCAGGTAAATTAAAACAGTCACCAAGGAAGCAAATATATATATATGAATGCAATGTCATTTGGAACAGGGAAAAACTCAAAGCAATTTAACAGTGTAACAAAATTATTTTTTATATTATACTCTCTTCCCCAAGACAAGGTCAGTTTGAAGAACACAGAAGCCACGAAATATCTGCTAATTTAAATGAGTTAATAAAGCAGCTTTACTAAGCATTTACGCACTTTTTTGGGTACTCACTAAAATCATATGAGACCTGGAATTGCCCAATTTAAATTATGGTTATTTTCAGACCCATTACAGTATCATATAGTAATATTCCCTAAATATGTCATAGATATATGTTGATTAGATAAAATTATCATCTCAAACCAAAGTACTAGGTTTACCATTTCTTTCTTCATTTGAATAATGAATTAAAGCTTTGTTACATTTTTCTCTTATCATCTATACCAGTGATGGTGAACCTATGACACGGGTGTCAGAGGTGCCATGCGAACTCATTTTTTTGGTTGACTTTTCTTTGTTAAATGGCATTTAAAAATATAAAATAAATGTAAAAAATATAAGTCTTTGTTTTACTATGGTTGCAAATATCAAAAAATTTCTATATGTGACATGGCACCAGAGTTAAGTTAGGGTTTTTCAAAATGCTGACACGCCGAGCTCAAAAGGTTCGCCATCACTGATCTATACATATAAAAGCCTAAGCAACCAGATGACTGGATGACCGGATGACCGGCTGGTAGCTATGATGTGCACTGACCACCAGGGGGAAGAAGTTCAACGCAGGAGCTGCCCCCTGGTGATCAGTGTGCTCCACAGCGGGAGCGTTGCTCAGCTGACAAACAGGTGCCAGATGCTGGGCTGACAGCTGGTGAGTGCAACTGCGGCTGCGCAAGCCTCTCCCATGGACACTCCCCCTGTGCACTGGAGCAATGGCAGCAGAGCGGTGGCAGCAGGCGCAGTGGAGCCGGAATGAGCGGGAGCGGCAGGGCGCCCAGCCCAGGCTCAGGCTCCTCCCCGGCTGCCTGTGCTTTGTGTACTACTTTGTGCTGTGCGGGATTGAGGTGGACAGCGGGCTGGAGCCCAACGAGCTGGCAGGTAAGGCTGGGCTGCCGAGGTGCGGAAGTCCACTGATCCCCACAGGCCAGTCCGAGGGACCCCACCGGTGCATGAATCCGTGCACTGGGCCTCTACTTTATATATAAATCATCTAATACCCACTCTGGAGTTTGAAATGCGAGATTTCTATTCTAGTAAAATGAACTTTATTCTATGTTAAATGTAACAATTTGCTCTAAAAGATCACTTTATGGTTTATACATTCCGTAGTCTATGGTATGCCTCAATGCAAGCATACATGTTTAGAAGAGATATCCCTTGTCAGCTTCACTATCATTACTATGGACCTGCATAGTGTCTAAGAGACCAGGCATACTCAGTGCAAAGAGGAAATGCTGATGATACTTACCACAACTTTAAAAAGGGAAATTAGTTTCCCATCCTAGAACTTTTCAAAGGAGTTTTTTCCCCCTTACTATTGCTTTTTTTACCCTGATTTCCGAGAAGAGTTTCAGTGTTTTTTAATTAAATTTGTTGGGGTGACATTGGTTAATAGTCATACAGGTTTCAAGTGTAGATTTCTATGACACAAGATCTGTAATATTGCACTGTGTGCCAACCACCCAAAGTCATATAATCTTCCATCACGAGATACTAGCTCCTTTTCACCCCTCAACAAGAATTTAAGTATTGATTTTGACAATTTAGTTATTACGTCATATAATAATTTTGAATTAAGAGCCTGTTATTTATGAAAACACATTACTGGTTATAGACTAAGGTTGAGTTATTCAATAGGTTACCTCTATTATTGAAAATTCACTTGACTGCCCTTCTAAAAGAGTACAGTAGTCTCCCCTTATCCGTGGTTTTGATTTCCATGGTTTCAGTTACCCGTGCTCAACCATGGTCCAAAAATATTAAAGGAAAAATCCTAGAAGTAGGCAATTCTGACGTTTTAAATTCTGTGCTATTCTGAGTAGCGTGATAAATTTAGCCCCATCCTTCTTCCTCCTGCCCATCCCAAAGATTGTTGTCCTTATCTCTGTAGTTCTGACTGTAGAGATAACTGGGTAAGACTCATGATTTTCCTTTTGCCTTCCATTTGATGCTTTATCTAGCACCTCCTATTTACTGGGCTTTGTGCAAGGGCCTGGGAGCATAAAGGTGATCAACAAAATCCATGACCTCCAACAGCTCCCAATTTAGTCAGGGAGAGCTGGACAAGAACAGACCCAGAATCCTCAGAAATTGGAGGAGGAAGTGTTTGTTATTTTTGGTGGAGTAGGGCTCTTTCCCAAAGAGGAGACAGGGCAGCTAGATGAGGTAGTTACTGTGGTGTGGATAAGTTCCTTTATGTTACATTTTTTCTTTAGTCCTAGTTCAGTTCAACAATTTAAAAGTAAGCATGAGACCCTAGCCAGTTTGGCTCAATAGATAGAGAGGGTTGGTCCTTGGATTGAAGGCTCCCAGGTTCGATTCTGGTCAAAGGCACATATCTCCGTTGCAGGCCTGATCCCCAGCCCAGTCAGGGCATGTGTCGGAGGCAACCAATCGATGTATCTCTCTACCATTGATGTTTCTCTCTCTTTCTGTCTCTCCCCCTCCCTTCTACTCTACCTAAAAATGAAGAAAAAAATATGTCCTTGGGTGAGGCTTAACAACAACAACAAAAATGTAATGATGGGGTCAGTGCTGAGCCAAAAGCTGGGGATCTCAGATAAGCAAATAGTCCCTAGCCTCAGGAACTCAATCTAGTTGGAGAGAGAGATAAAATAGCAGCCAAATGCAAAATACGTTGGTGACTGATATAATCACAGAGTGCTCCAGGGGCTTAGAGAAGAGCAAAGGGGCTGTGAAAAAAAGCTTTACTGGAAGACAAGTGGTTGAGGAGTCTTGAAGGAACCCAATTAACACTGAAATTTTTTTTCTGCCATTAAAAAAAACTCCAGTGTCATACAGGCATTTCTTGCTTCGACATTCACAATGCTTCAGCATTTTATTACTGAAATATATATAACCAACAAACTAATTTCCTGCTTGAATAGATTTTAGACACTTTCTATAAATATAAATATTTGTTCTTCCAAGTTGTACTGTAAACTCAGAGGAACCGTTTTACTTCTGAAGTTCACTCCACAGCAAGGGCTCAGCCACCTGTTTATAGGCAACAATTTATTTTAAATGCTAGAAAGTACTAGAATTTGAAGTATGATGTAAAAAGAAAAAATAGGAGTTGTTTCTAAATCTCTGATTCTTTTTGCTGTCATATTTCCCTTTTTTTTTTTTTGTAAAATGGAATCTCCTACATGTTATCACACTAAGAATTTATATGGATTTATTTGGCATTTCTTTTTGAAATTGTAAAAAATATAAATTTCATGCACAAAGCTACACTAGTTAGACATGTGATAAAATATTTAATAGTATTCCCAAATCAAAAGTAGCCTGCTTTGCCCACAGCTAAGGATGCATCACCTAGCCAGCTACCCAAACTGAAAACTCTAGCGCGGTCCTTGATGCTTCCCACACCTCCACCCGACCCACACATCCTTTTTATCACCAATTCCTGACAATTCTTCTACAGACTTTTCAGTTCCTTATCTCTTCTACATCTTTGAGCCATTCGTTGTCTTAATTCAGTAACTCATCATCTCTCTCCTGGATCATCCGCTCCCTATCAAACGCCAGGGCTCCTACACCTTGCCACCCTAATCCTTCCTCTACAATGCTGTCAGTTATCTTTCCAAAGGTACTATGTTGCTTGCCAGGGTAAAGGTGTATAAGCATTCTCCCCTGCCCATAAAATATAATCCCACCACGGCATGGTTTAGAGTCCAGCGGTTCTCAACCTGTGGGTCGCGAACATTGAAAATACATCCTGCATTTCAGATATTTACATGACGATTCATAACAGTAGCAAAATTACAGTTATGAAGTAGCAACGAAAATCATTTTATGGTTGGGGGTCACCACAGCATGAGGAACTGTATTAAAGGGTCGCGGCAGAAGGAAGGTTGAGAACCACTGGTTTAGACAATCTAATATAATTTGGTGCCAGTGGTCAACTCCGACACCCAGTCCCAAATACACCAACCTTTTGTATTACAAACAGGTGTTGTTCTTTTTATAGTTTCAAGCCTTTGTGTATGTTGTCCCCTTGATAGGAAATGTCCTTAACTTTTCAACCTGGCAGACACCTCCTCACCCTTAACCCTCTGAGTGCCAACCAATATCCTAGGAACTATGCTAAAATTGCCAAGGCATTTTTGCTGATTTTACAGCAGTTTAGGAAAAAAATTATGAATCGCAAGTAAATGAAGTTACATATTCAATATCTTCCACAAAATCGTCATCTTCACAGCAAGAACTGACATATTTAGCAATATCATCATCACTAATAAAAGCAGACTTAGAACTGGACTCTGCAGGAGGAGCGCAATAGCGCTCCAGGCACTTTTGGCGGAAGACAGGAGGAGCCAGATCGCGCTCCCCGGCACTCTAGGGGTTAAGACCGTGCAGCAGAGCTGCCTCTGGCCTGGGCATGCATCCTTCCTTCTCTCTATGTAATCACAACACTTTGCCCTGACCTTTGTACAGTCTTACGAATCTGAATCAAACATGTTACTAAAGTGAGCTTCCTGAGAGCCAGACTGTATCTTTACTGCTCAGCACAGGGCTGGACACGAAGAAAACACTACATGTTTATTACATGAATAGCCAGGTTGCCTGGACCAGGAGATAAACCTATCCAACTTCATAAAAACGAGATTCCATTTGGTCTGCTCTCCACCACCAATTTTATGCACGCCCTCCCTTCCCCCTTTCTGCCAATACTCACAAATGATAAAATAGCTTCTGTGGAAATATGTTATACTTATGGTAATCAAGAAAAAACAGTTCTGGATGGTCAAGGATGCGGAAAAGGTAGATAGCCTTATTTGCTTCAAACCATCTGTCTTTCACTTCGTTCCCCTTTCACTTCCATCTGGTCAAAACAACTCAATTTTCACTAATGTTAAAATGTATATGCTTCCTGGAAGAGAAAGAGCTGGGCCTTGGAACAGCCTTTTTCAAAACTAATTGGGCACTTTAGGTAGTCAAACTATTGAATGAGCTTACTCTACCTGGTACAGAGCTGGCTCTTCTGAGAAGAGAAACCACCACTCCAACAATTTTCTACAAGAAGACAGTGACAAACTTCAATAGGGACCGAGAGGTCCCAAATGTTGTAGAACCAACAGACACCTGAAGGCCGAAGCTAAGTGAGCTTAAAGTCATGAACACTCTACTCAGAGCCCCAAAGTGCCCATGATATTGAGTTTAGGTACATTCATCAGAATTAGTATAGAAGTTGTTTATCACAGACAGAGATTCAACGTACACAAGGATTAAAAAGCAGAAAGATAACTCAAGGAAGAGCTATATTAATGATCACTTTTACAGTAATAATTTTAGACCTATCCCAATTTTTTAAAAGAAGGGAAATTAGCTTTATAGAAATGCTAAACTAAGGTTAAACATTGAGATCAGCTTACTCTTTAAGGAGCTATGCCTTTTTCTAATGAACAGAAAGAATATACCTTTAGTATTACTTTACTTTGGTATAAAGGTAACACACGCACACAGACACACAGCCCAGTAAAATGAAAGGCCCTTGGTTGCTGAGTAATCGAGATTTGGGGCAGCCATGGGTCCTGCCCTCCACACAGAGGGGCAGACGAGGCCAGTCTGAGGGAGCGGGAGTGGAACAATCCTGGGTCAGGCTCCTGTGAGGCCAGATGGTCTTCCTGTCCTAAAGGCTCTAGGACAGTGGTTCTCAACCTTCCTAATGCCGCGACCCTTTAATATAGTTCCTCATGTTGTGGTGACCCCCAACCATAAAATTATTTTCGTTGCTACTTCATAACTGTAACTTTGCTACTGTTATGAATCGTAATGTAAATATCTGATATGCAGGATGTATTTTCATTGTTACAAATTGAACATAATTAAAGCATAGTGATTAATCACAAAAACAATATGTAATTATATATGTGTTTTCTGATGGTCTTAGGCGACCCCTGTGAAAGGGTCGTTTGACCCCCAAAGGGGTCATGACCCACAGGTTGAGAACCACTGCTCTAGGAGATACCTTTTTATTGTTTCTATTCATCTCTCTCTTATCTAAGTTTTAGGGGGATTCTTCTGTTCCTTCCAACAAAATGTTCTCTAAGATCATACATATTATCAAATTGTTTTCCAAAAAGTTATATCAATTTACATTGGCATCCGAAATATATAAGGATGCCAAATCCAAAATGTAAGCATTCAAGAAATTTTTGCCAATGTAATAAGAGAATATTTATTTTGTAAATTGATTGCCAGTTATAGAACACTTTTTTCGCATGTATTAGTCATTTGTGTTTCTTCTTTTTTGAAATATCACATTCATGTTCTTTGACAATTGCTAAGTACCTAAGGGCTTCTTAAAATATATATATTTTTTATTGATTTTTTACAGAGAGGAAGGGAGAGGGATAGAGAGTTAGAAACATCGATGAGAGAGAAACATCGATCAGCTGCCTCCTGCACATCTCCCACTGGGGATGTGCCCGCAACCCAGGCACATGCCCTTGACTGAAATCGAACCCGGGATCCTTCAGTCTGCAGGCCGACGCTCTATCCACTGAGCCAAACCGGCTTCGGCCCTAAGGGCTTCTTAAAGGCAGTAACACAATTCTCCCTCTTCATCTCTTTGAATTTTTTCATTTCTATACCCCTTCTGCTACTGCAATATTTACATTTCATATATGTGTGAAACATATATATGTGTGTGTGTGTGTGTATATACATATACACACACATATGTGTAAATATAGCCCAGGTTAATGCAATAGCTTTCTAATTAAAGAAAACTGAACATAAAAGCTAAGAATATAGAATTTAAGCCAGAATGGATCAGGGTTTTTATTCCAGTTCATCATTTAATTATTAGTGAACTTGAAAATATTATGTATCTCATAACAAGAGTTTTATTTGTTCAGTTAGGATAAATTCCACTTATTTTAGGTGTTTGTTAGAAATGAAATGAGATAATAAATGTACTTTGCATTGTCTGACACGTAGAAAACACTGCAAGTTTACATAGCAATTACAGTAGTTGTACTATAAGTGCATTAAAACGTGCTCAAGTTGATGCCGAATCGGTTTGGCTCAGTGGATAGAGCGTCGGCCTGCGGACTGAAGGGTCCCAGGTTCGATTCCGGTCAGGGGCATGTGCCTTGGTTGCAGGCACATCCCCAGTGGGGGGTGTGCAGGAGGCAGCTGATCAATCTCTCTCATCGATGTTTCTGACTCTCTGTCCCTCTCCCTTCTTCTCTGTGGAAAATCAATAAAATATATTTTTAAAAAAGTGCTCAAGTTGAACCATAGACACTTTGCAGATATAGAAAACAGATGTACAAGAGAGCTCACAAAAACAGGTGTGAGCCGAAACCGGTTTGGCTCAGTGGATAGAGCATCGGCCTGCGGACTGAAAGGTCCCAGGTTCGATTCCGGTCAAGGGCACGTACCTGGGTTGCAGGCACATCCCCAGTAGGAGATGTGCAGGAGGCAGCTGATCGATGTTTCTCTCTCATCGATGTTTCTAACTCTTTATCTCTCTCCCTTCTTCTCTGTAAAATATCAATAAAATATATTTTAAAAAAAAAAACAGGTGTGAAAGTTTAAGTTGTTCAGGCAGCTTGACCCCAATTCTCACGTGCCCTGTAGTAGAAATGAGGAGGGGTCATGAACCTACTGTTCCCTCATATTCATACAGCATGATCCCTAAATGAAAACACAGATTATTTCATCTCACGCCCAAGCAAAGCAGCAGCAATTCCTTCCAACCCTGGGAAGACACCCACTGGGTTGGACTTAATGAGAGAGTTGATTCCCCCAGCTATGGCTTTCTAAGGGATTGCTCAAGAACTTTTGGACTCTGCAGATTTTACTTTATGTGCGGCTTTAGAATCTAAATATCAAGAATAAAATATGACTTAGCTGTATTGTGGTGGTGATGATAGAAAAAACATTATTTCCTGCTACAGATGAAGAGGAAGAGGAAGACGATGAAGATGAAAAGAGTAATTCAGCCTGCCTTGGATAATCCCTCCAATGTTTGCATTACTTAAACTACCAGCTGTCTTTTTAGACCCCAAAATTGAAGATCTATTCTTTGAATGTTTAAAACTAGTGAAAGATTCCCCATTCTTTACAGGATACAGTAAAAACATGGATGCAAATCAAGATCTCCACTCTCAAATCCCGCCCTATCTTACCTCAAATTCTGCATTCAGATACTAGCACTTCCCAGGCCTAGGAGGAGAGGCCATCTCTCCTGCTTCTGTCCCCTGCACCCCTCCTCCACCGTGACACCAATGACAGGAATGCAATTGATTGGTCAACAGATTGTTACGTGAGCACTGTGAGCGCTGACCAAGTCTAATCATGTTCTTTATCTAGAATCTAGCAAGGGCAGAGGGACATACAAAAAAAAGTTCTTTTGGAGGTAACGAATATGTTTATGGTATAGATTGTGATGATGGCTTTGCAAGTGTATATTTATCTCCCAAACTCATCAAGTTGTATCCCTTAAATATGTACAGCTTTTTGTATATCAGTCATACCTCAATAAAGTGCTTTTTTAAAAAAAAGTTTGTTGAATAAATGAACGTAAGGGATGAGAGAGTGAATGGGAGAGATCAAATTAAAAATTATCCTGAATAGTTCTCTGGGCTTCCACTGCCAATGGTAGCAAATACTTTAACATCCACGGGATTATTATTGATGCCTCTTACAGAACATCACAACTATCCCCATCATCTCTAGCACTAAGTGGGTTTCTGAATATTAACTCCTTAAATACCGATAATAACCCTGTAAGTTCTAACAATGGGGGAAACCGGTTTAGAGAAGTTAAGTAACTTGCCTACACTCCTCCAGGTGGCCAGTACGTGAGGGAGGGGCTAACTCAAGGTCTGCTTGTGCTCTTCACCACTGTGCCAGCCCATTTAACTCTGATTTTGAAAAAGAACATATATTCAGGATCAAGTGCTGAAAGAAGAGACAACACGTGCTGTGGTGTTGCAGCACTAACTGAACACAGAATGAACCCGATGACAGGCTTTCCTCAATTTCCACTTGAATAAAGTGGAGATAACCACACACCCCCTACTCCTGGATTCTAATTATTTGTGTCTCAGCTTATCTAAGTCCTCCCCAGACAATCATTTTCTGATGACCCACTCTAAAGTTTGCTACCCGAAAATCCCTCTGTAACACACATCGTGAACACACATCGTGTTTGTCTTCATATACTTACCACTATTTGAAATTACATTGTTCACTTATTTGTGTATTATATCTCCCTTCTTTATTTTGTAAGTTTCACTAAAGACTGTGTCCATTGTGTTCTGTGTCTTATCCTCTGACACTGGCAAAGAATAAAATGTTAAATAAATATTTGATGAATGAATGCAAGGTCAACACTGGTAATAGTAACACAGCCAAAGAAAGAAGGTCTCCATAGGTGGTAAGGTGGCCCAAGGTGCTCCCAAATTAGAGCAGGTGGGTGGGGTGAGGGGAGCAGAGGGAAGGGAGGCGGGGTAAGCAGCACAGGTTGTCTATCCATCAATCACTGTCCACAGAAGAGGGCGCATTAACCTACAATAGGAATGTACAATGCAGGTGACAAGCGTGCTGTAGAGTGGAACTATATTTGTCCTTCAGGCTGTCCTTCCTTTGTGCTCCACCCCACCTGCTCTGGGCTCCACAATCACCAAGCAGCATTGTGATCATCATTTTACTTCTATAAATATGGATGTAAGGGAGAGAACTTGAAACTAAGAAGCACAAACATCTAGTTGGTTTGGCAGTTAAAGTTTTTTTTTAAAGCATAGGCATCTATAATGAGAAAGAGATCTGTTTCTTATGACCTTGGTTATTGAGAGGATCATCTTTCAAAGCTGCTCTCCCTCTGGGCAGACTGAAAATCACATCTGTGTGACTTTAAGGTGACACCTTAGGGGTCCACTCCTCATAAGGGTAGAAATGTAGGAAGACAGTTGATCTTGCCCCGTCTTTACATTTAACACACACTACTCAACATTAGCTGTTTCTGCAATGCAAGTTTGGCGACCCTGGGTAAGTTGCTTAATCTTTATGGGCCTCAGATTCTTCTCTGTAAAACGAGAGAGCTAAAAATGAGATGATCCTGACAGATCTTTAAATTATGGGAGACTACACCTCTAGCAATGTATAATAGAAATCCAAAAAATCCAATAGAGTCCATCTGTTTGCCTTCTGGGAATATATCTTGTCACATGATTTCATTAATCTGAATTCAGCACAAGAAAATTGGTGGGGAGAAAAAAGTAAAAAGGATTTAAACAGACAAGGAAGAAGGGAAGGAAACAACTGTTATAGGGGAGTCAGTAACTCAACACATTTGTTACCAAATAATTAGCCCCATAGAATGGGGGTTATTCACAAAATATGGAACTTTTCTCAGAATAAGGTATTGCCAGATACCCTCCTTCAACTCCATCAAGCCATTCCTGGGCTTCAAGTGGTGGCAACTGAGTGGGAAAGGAATAAGTGCATTCTACCAAACTGTTCCAAGGACCTGCAGCTGCCTACATAGACCGATTTACTGCCAATTTATAGGAAGTTTGCCTTTTTGATTTTCAGAAAGCATAGGAGCAGTTATAAAAACAGAAGAGGAAGCATCTCAGAAGAAAACTGCTGCTGAAAATCAAATATATGGCACATTCATACAGAGAGAAATCCTGTAAAATGCAGCAACCTCCTGTGAGCCATAGCTTTTTTGGGTGAGTTTACACTGTTCACATGCACACTTTATATACAGGCTTCACATCCTATAGTTCTCTCTCTAATAGAGAGAGAACTTTTTAATTTACTGACTTGAAAGAGAAACATCAATTTGTTGTTCCACTTATTTATGCATTCATTGGTTGTTTCTTGTATGTGCCCTAACCAGAGATCGAACCTGTAACCTTGACATTGGGACAACACTCTAACCAACTAAGCTACCTGGCAGGACCCTGTAGTTCTATATTTAACGCAGTCATACAAAATTATACAAATGCACAAAATTAATTCATTCTAAATATTTCTTGAACCCATGGCAATATAGAATTGTGGGAGAGGGCAGTTTTCAGTATCTCTCTTTTTTTAAAATATATTTTTATTTCAGAGAGGAAGGGAGAGGAAGAGATAGAAACATCAATGATGAGAGAGAACCATTGATCAGCTGCCTCCTGCACATTGAACCGAGCCTGCAACCCAGGCACGTGCCCCTGAGCGGAATTGAACCTGGGACCTTTGGGTCCACAGGCTGACACTCTGTCCACTGAGCCAAACCAGCCAGGGCAATATATCTCTTTTTAAATGTCATGTAGAATGAAAACAGCTTCAACACCAGAGACATGTGAACATAGCAGCATCCGCAGATTCCTCTTCCCTTCAAATCCCGGAAAAGTCCATGTGTGAGACTTCAAGGTGACATTGACTGCTCTGCTCCTCATAAGGGTAACAATGCATGAAGTCAGTTGACCTTACCTCATATCTTTGCATTCAACATGCAATACCCAACATTATCTGTTTCTGCAATGCAAGTTTTGTGACCCTGGACAAGTTACTTAATCATTATGAGCCTCAGATTCTTGTCTGTAAAATGAGTTAAAAATGAGATGATCCTGAGAGCGCAGACAGCTCTTGGGCCAAATGGACCACGATGACCAAAGATGGTTAACTTCAAAAAATATGGATTATAAATCTGTACCCCAAAAGCAAATAGAGAGACTCAATTTAGAGGTTAGACAGAAGGTGGCAATAAAACATAGGAGAAAAATGTAAGCTCTAACAGCTGTTCATTAACTCTGTAGTCTACTTGTCCAATTCTAAGTCAATCCAGCATCATGTGTCAAGGAAGAAGCAGAAAAACCTGACTATTTGTGCTGACCTAGTGGTGGATTGATTTGCTATTTGCTATCTGCTTAGACTGTTATAAATTTGAGTCACTCCAAGCACTTTATTCAGAGTTTCTGATTTGTCATCTATATAACACTTGTAAAATAAATAACTTTGAATAGGGGTAGCTTTACATGTTTATAAACACTACTGGAAACTTGTCATTTAGTGACCTCTTAAAGTGGGACTGGAGGACTGAAAAGCATCGAGCCATCACAGAGTCTGAAAAGCTGGAAGAAGTCTCGGAACTCACGGAAATCGAGCACCTTTCCCCACCCTCACACAAGGACAGCGAGAACCAGAAAGTCACTCTTCAGAGCAGCCCCGAGAACTCAGTATATTTTAAACGCGTTACCACAAGACTGTGGACACAGGGTGGTGGGTCTTACCGCTGACAATGATTGTGAATAGAAGCGAAATCTCACCATGGGCAATAAAAAAAACCCACCAGGTCCAAAAGCCACATCCCCCCCAGTGAACTACAGGTCACACGGCCGTGCAGCCCTCACCCTCGGCAACACTGGCTGGGATCGCAGGCGCTCCAGGGACTGTCCCTGCTGCCCACTCCTCTTCATAACTTCAGGAAGTATAACCCTAAGTTCCTGTCCGTGGCTATGGAACAAAGTTTTTTCTCTAACGTATCTTGAACGCCTTATGGCTTTATTTATTTAATTACTCCGAAAACTCAGTCAAGGAACATAAGAAATATGCTTAAAAGTGCCTGCCCATATCCATAAACCATCGGGATCAAATGACAAACACCCACTTAAAAATACACAATTAAACTTCAATTCAGTAACAACAAAAATAGTAAGAAAACTCACAAACACTAGAGAACTTGAAAAGTGACAGATTTGCGCAGCCCAACTCAACTGCTTAAGTAACTACAACCCAGGCACACGAATGCTCTCACACTTCACACCCATTCAATCACAGGCTTTTTCAGGTTTGTTTTCACATTATCTTATTTCCTTCCGAAACTTATATTGCTTATGAATGACTGACATTTGTGGCTGAAAATTTCATCTCAACAATACCAGATTAGCTTAAAAGTTTTTACAGATGCTAAGAAAAATTCCAGCCAGACATACATCTATTATTATTGGAAAAAATACACTCTCTTTAGAGCTAGCAGCTACCTAATCAAATTTTGCATATTTAAAAAACTTAAAATAGTAGTAACAATAATAATGTATAGAGGTCAATAAACACAAAAGGTAAGAATTTTAAAGTCAGCCACAATTCATACCAAGAACCCACAACTGACAATCCTGAAAAGCTGTTCTTGAAGTAAGAACATGAGTCCTTGACCAATACAAGGTTATCTAATTTTATACTTATCATTTAAAAAAAGAAAATTAAACAAGTAGGGTCTGTTAGCAATGACCTTGTCTAGCCCTCTGAGCAGCCAGTGATGCGAGTGTCCAAGATGACAGCTGAACAGCACTATCAGAATGACTACAGCTGCATAAGCAAAGCCTGTCCTTGCAACCCTTCCTATAGCAAATAAAAATGGCAGACCCAGCCGGGCTCACAGCGCCCTGGCGCTGTGGTTTAAAGGACAGGAAAACTTACACAAAAGAAGTACCCAGAGTACAGACAGCACTCTTTTTGTTTTTCACTTTTATATGTTAGGGCACAGTATCAGGGAAGGGGACACAATGCTGCCTTGCAAAGGACATAGAAGTCCCTTGTTTGAGCTACCAACCTCTTAGCCACCCAGAAAAATGTCAGTCATCCATCTGTGAGCACCCAAATCTCCTTCTACTGCTCACAATATGCATCACACATTTTCAGGGGCTGCTGAAACAGAAAAAAAACACAAAGGAAGCCCTTGAAATAGAAGCAGATCTTCCTAGCTTTGCCCCTTCCTGTATTAGTGTGCCTGCAAGCTTGCCCGCCCTTAAAAGCACTGTCACATTGTTTCCACATGCTCGGGCCCTTGAAACTTGTGCAAAAGCATTGCACAATAAAAGTGCATAAGCATCACATTTCAAAACATGACCTAATGATGGGAGGTCAGTCTTATGGGCCAGAATAATCATTAATGAAACCATAACCTACAAATGTCCCTGACCTGAGACATTTTCTTATTTGAAGAATAGACACTGAACACGTGGCCATGGGAGAATTTCAAAGAGAATATCGGTATAATTCATTCTGAGAAACTATGAAAAATGACAGTCTTTTTGCCACTTTCAGAGGACATAAAACAATTACACAGGCACAAAAAAAATTGTAAAAGATAAAAGAATAATTGTTTCATTTTTCCAACATTAACATGTCATTGTACAGGAGCTGCTTAAAATCAATACAATAGAAGTGTGTAATGCTGGCAATTTCTTCCAGAAGAGCTTATAGCTCCCTTTGCTTGGACCGCATGGACATAATGCCCGACACCAAATGTGGTACAAACTGAATACACAGTACCATGGTTACTTACCTTATAAAAGCCGAATTTATTCCTCTTGGTTAGAAGTCACAAATGGTGGAAGCAGAACACCCTTCATTTGTTTTTCCAGCGAGCCAAATCTAGCCTCCCATTAACCCAATCCATTGCAGATAATTTCACAGGGCACGCACTCCCCTGCTTCCCCCAGTTCCCAGCCCAGCAAGGATAATCACATTCTGGGGGGGGAGTGAACAGATGGTGGATTCCATGGTAACCAGCCCTCCTAAGGCGATTGGTAGAAGTGTGTGACTACTGCTTATTGGGTAACAATTGCTGTCTTTGTGCTCCAGCCTTGCAAATCCTAAAGGACGGAACATATAGCCCCACTCACATGCGCAGGGCTTGCCCAGCAGGTGTCTGGCTATTTAAACACGGCAATGCCGGCCAATTAAAAGCTTTCCTTGGTGCTACAAAGTCCTAGCACTTCAGAGAGTGTCATCTGCTCCTTCAAGGAGAAAGGTCACAAGAAGCTTAACTGGCCACACAGGAAACAGAACCTGAAAGTTAACCTGAGAATTTATGGTAAAGCATTCTAGAAATCTAAGGTGCATCAGCACGTCATTCTCTGATTTGCAATCCACAGCAAAAGTGAAACCGGTTTTGTATTTAGAAAAGATTTTTCAAACAAAAATAATTTTCAAAATTGCAAAACTATAGTATATTAGTTTGAAAACACAAGTTTTCAAAAGCAATTGTTTTATGAATCATGTAATAATTATTTTTAAATACTTGTAGTATAAATTCATGTTTACTGTGCTGATGGGGTGGTGGCAGGCTATTCAATTTTAAATTTTCATCAGAGCCCTACTCAAAATCTCTGGTTATTATGTTCGTTCTACTGGGTTTTAATTTTTTTCTGTATCCATGAAAGTTAAATGCTGATTCAGCAGGAGAAGAGTAACCATAATGATCAACCAATCAGAACATGTCTTTAGAAGAGCAAACGGCTGGAAACCAAATATACCAAAGTCAATCATTAGGGATATTGCACAAACCTAAAACAGATAAGCTCTTGGCACTCAAAAGATCTATCAAGCCTGGCCCATGTGGCTCAGCTGGTTGGGTGTGGTCCATGCACTGAAGGGTTGCCCTTTGATTCCAGGTCAGGGCACTCGCCTGGGTTGCTGGCTCAGTCCTTGGTAAGGGGGGGCCTGCAGGAGGCAGCCAATCAATATTTCCTCTCACATTGATGTTTCTCTCTCTCCATTCCCTTCCCCTCTCTCTCAAAATCATTATTTTTAAATCTATTAAAAATAAAGTTTTAAAAGGGCAAGGGGAGGACTAATTGGAACAAGCCTAAAGCAAGAACAAAACAAAAGTGGTAAGCTGTGATTAGACTTTTAGGTATTAATTGCCTCCTTACTTTGCAGCTACCCCTTATCTTAAATTTAGGATTTCTTTTTTTGGCATGACCAGAAATGAGACTCAAATATTGAAAGGAAAAAGACAAAATTGTTATTCACAGGTGATATGAGTCTATTCCTAGGGGGGAAAAAATCAAAGAAATCAAGTAGGATATTAATTACAGTACTAGAAGTTTAATAAGTAGTCAAATATGTCAATGTATAGTAATTCCTTTATAAGAGCAAAAAAGTAATTCCTTTATAAGAGCAAAACTATCAAAATACCAATGAAAAGGAGTTTACTGACGGGAAAAATATTACCAACAAATGTGTGTGATGAACGTGGAGAAAAAGAATGAATGTTTATTGTTTATTGGGAAAACCAAATGGAGAGACATAATGTGATACTAGATACAAAGACCCATTTTAATGATGCCAAGTCTTCCCAAAAGACTTCTAGTTTTCTAGTAAATATATTATATATATTATATACATATATGGTGGGCAAAAGTAGGATTCCAGTTGTGAATACTCAAAACAGTTTATTTTTATATTATATATTTATTTATTATTGCATTATTTTCCATACAAACAATAGTAAACCTACTTTTGCCTCACAGTGTGTGTGTGTGTGTGTGTGTGTGTGCGCGCGCGTGTGTGTGTAGTCTGCTAATAAAATTTCCAACATACAATTTTACAAAGTGATTGAAGTTTATTTGGATTTTTTAAAGATGAAGATCCCAACGAAAATTCTATGAAGGGAGTAATGGCTAAAATAACTAACCAAATTTTAAAAACATGTTATAAATGCCACAAATATACAGATACATCCCAAACTTATAATTTGGGGACAAACCAGACTCCTACATCTAACTACCTATTGAACATCTCTACCTAGCTGTTTAATAACTATCTCAAACATACCATATTTCAAAACTCAGTTCCTGGTTCTCCCCACACCTGCTCCTCCCTACATCCTTTACTATTTTAGGAATGGCAACTCCACCCTTCCAATCACTCGGGCTAAACGCCTAGGAACCCATCCTTGACTTCTCCCTTTCTGACACCTCACATCCAACCTGACAGCTCAGGTTGTGGGTTATTCCAATCTGGCCACTTCTTACCACCTCCATCACTCTCAGCTTGTTTAGGCCACACCATCTCTCACCTGGATTCTTTAATAACTTCTTAATTAAACTCTGTTTCCAACTCGCCCCCTACAGACTGTAAAACCTAAGCAGATAATGCCATTTCTCTTTCCAAAACCAACTGCCCCACTGCACTAGGAATAAAAGCTCTGTTCTGTATGACGGCTTAAAAAGCCCTTCATAACTTGCTCCTTACCCCATTATCTCACTAACCCATCTCCTATGACCCTCACCTGACTTCCCCAAGCTCTCCAGGCAGAGTGTGACATTTTGTCCTCCAATCTGCCCTTTCGCAGTAATTTGGACAGTGATGTCATTTACCGCAGGACAGAAGTGACCTGTACACATCTCCCTCCCCAGACTGTGAGTCTCTCAAGGCCAGGACTATGCCATTCTGAGTTCTGTGTTCCCAATACCAAGCAAAGATCCTGGCACATAGTGAGCGCTTATCGAATCCGCTGACTGAGTAACAGTTTGCTGCAGAAGTTTTTTTCCAAGTACAAATTCAGAGGCAACCTAAGAATCTAATAACAGATAGATAGTTAAGCAAATAAGAATGCATACAACTTGATGGAGTATCATGCAGCTATTAAAAATATGGTCATAAAGACTATATGACAAAAGGGAAATATTGATGGCATATTAATAACAATGTACAATTTACTGAGTCCCTAGTATGTGCTAGGCACTATAATAAGAACTTGACAAATATTTTATTGAAATTTCACAGGGACTATGATGCAGGTATTAGTGTCCTCATTTTTCAGCTGTGAAAATTGAGATTCAGAAATTAAGCTCTGCCCTGCAACTCATCACTGAGACTAGAACCTCTCATTTGAGGGCAAAACTTAGGTCTAAGTCATTATGCTATACCACCTCCTAGAAATTGGGGGGAAAACACACACACACACACAACTAAATAACTTACTATGAACAACTACATAATAAGGAAAAGATTCTTAGGAACAAAAGCCTAGACTTATCTACCTCAAAATTTTAAGAACAATTGTGAAAAAGAAATATTGGTGACATTTTTCTTTCCTGTTTTCCAAAATTTTTAATGTCATAAATAATAATTTCCTAAAATTATTATGTATTCCTCCGATACATATTTTTCAATGTTCACTTCACTGTGTTCTTGGGCGAATCTGCTAACTAGCAAGACACAATAAAAATACTAAAAAGAAGTTGGCTTGCAGTTTCTAGAAAATTGATTCTATGGGAATTACTCAGAAAGGAAAACAATGGCAGGTCTAAGAAAGGCAAGTAAGTGTCCTCTTCAGCTCCAAGTTCACCTCTGAGTGCTCTGACATTGACTTCACAATAGTACTTCAAGCCACACTGCCCGGGACCTCACAATTGGGCCCCCACATATAAGCTGTAGGGCACATGACAAAGAGCCAATAGTCCCCATAAAGGTTCTCGAGATAAAAAGGTATTGAGAAAGCAGGGGAAGCCCGATAATTTATCTTCTTCAAATACTGGGCAGGCAGTGGCATTGCCTAGAATCTGCTGGAGCAGCCATTGTGCCAGCTAAGCAGTGATCAAATGACCTTGGGACTGCTGTTCTCCCTCCCCTCGCTATTGAATATGCCCAGTTTCATGCGCCCTTACTCAGCCTCTCTTTTCTCTGGTAAAAAGCTTACACAGAAGACCCACTAAGTCAGAGGTTCTCAGACTTATTTGAAATTATGGAGGCCTCAGCATCTCAGTAACTTTTTCATGGCTCCCTAAGTCAAGAAAATACCTAAGTGCTCCATTTATTAAGTATTTCATATAAAAAATTTAGTAACTATTTTTGTCCTAGCAACTTAGCATCATTTTAAAATATCATAAGTGCAAGAAAATTTAATTTTTTTATTCCATTCTTTAATCACTGATACCTCTTATTAATAAGATGTGGGTACCTATTGGGCCCTGCACAGCCTCTCACACCATAGGGGAGCAATTTTCAACCAATGTGCTGCAAGAATTTTTAAAACATGCAATGCCTGACTATTTAGTCAGGGGCACTGACCTCTTTTCCCTTAGATTGTCAAATAACAAAATGACAACAGCCAACAAACAATAGCTGTTGGGTGTGAATGAATCAAAATTATACCAAAAAAATTTATTTTGTCAGATTGGCAAAAAAATATATATTTTCTTGTGCCACAGAATTGTAGTAATTAGTTTATGTGTGCCATGAGATGAAAAGGGTTGAAAATTGCTGCCATAGGATCATATTAAACATCGTCATGCTCATTTCTTGCTCCACATTGGTTTTCACCAGGTACTTGCTTATTATCACTGTAACCTGCTAAAACTTCAGCTCTGCAAAACTAAGGTGTCATTGAAGGAAATACAATCTAATATTAAAACTGTGAACCACCATTTCCATAGTATTCGATAGATGTCTGTTTCCCTTGAACTTTTTAAATACCCTGCAGCTGGCACCCTGTGAATAGACAGCAGGGTCCCAGACCACCTAGGCACATGTTTTGGGAATGATGTTTTTAAGCCCTTAGCTTTTGTGAAGCCCAATAATACAAAGACTAACTAGAAATTCAGAAACCTAAAATGGTTCCTGTAAGGACAGAAAAAAAAGGGGCTTTCTTTTTCCTTGCTGTGGCTTTCCATAATTTATAAGAAGCACCCAGTAATTAAACTCCAAGATTATTAGCTTCTCTGATTCAAACAGCCCCTCTATTCAAGCTGCAAGACAAGATAAACTACTCTCAAGGCTACATTCTTGCATCTTCCTCCTCCCTGCTGTTTTAACTACTCAGGGATAATTCACACCAAAGAGTCTCTAGTTCAGTGGTTCTCAACCTTCCTAATGCCGTGACCCTTTAATACAGTTCCTCATGTTGTGGTGACCCCCAATTTCACTGTTATTAGTTGAACATAATTAAAGCATAGTGATTAATCACAAAAACAATATGTAATTATATATGTGTTTTCCGATGGTCTTAGGCGACCCCTGTGAAAGGGTCGTTCGACCCCCAAAGGGGTGGAACAACCCACAGGTTGAGAACCACTGCTCTAGTTAGTAGAAATTCTCTACTCCATTCCTCCTCTTCAGCCTTTTTTGAACTCTTCATAACTTTTGCTCTAAGCATGTTTTACAGGCTTAGGAAAAATACTGATAAGACACCTCCCTAGGATATCTGCCTGGACTGTCTCCTGAAAAGCAAACAAACCACACATACCCCACTGATGTCCACTCTGTTTCAGCCCTAAATCCTCCTCCCTTTTTTCTCACTTAGCAACAGCCATTACCCTTTAAAAGGGGAAACCACCTTTTGTTTTTTGCCCCTGTATTGATTAACAATGCACCGGCCTTTCCCTCTCTTAGAAAGTAAAAATGAACTTACTCTCTGCATCTCTTCTTTTAGTTGTGAATTCTTTCACAGCCCACATCACCAGCCAAACCCTAACAGTCCCTGCTTAGCTACTCATATGACACACGCACGCCATCTACCCTCTAGTCCTGCGCTTCAGGCACAAAATGAGGGAGCGAGGTTAGATCATCTCCAAAGATCTCTTCTGTTCTAAAATAATAAGAATAAATGTTAGAGGAGGAGGGTTCTTTCTCATTCTTACTGGTTTCAGAGGGAAAGGAGAAAGGGTGAGAGCAGCAAGGACAAGAACAAATGTTTATTTTACAGAAGGAAATGGCAAACTAAAATTTTCTGGGTTCAACCCTTAGGTGTAGTATGACAAAGATTAGAGCGGGAGGTGTGACTGAAGTACCAGGTGAGACAGCAACTGTACCTGCCCAAAGATAGCATGTAGGGTCCACTCTGAGTGACAGTGCCGCCAGCCCTGCTCTTTCCACGTTCTCTTTCACCTCTCCAAAGGCACCCAGCCCCAGTAGAAGAAGCCACAAGTTCTGGATTGCTGATAGCTCCAATCAGGGGACTCAGGCCAGTCACAAATAGCATCTGATATTGTCCTGCACTAGAGATTGGAACTTGTAGCCAATCTACCTAATACATAGACACAAACCCAAACAGGCAGCCAAAATGGGGAGATAAAAATACAAGCCCCAAATGAAAGAACAAGAGACTTCTCCAGAGGAAGAGCTAAATGAAATGAAGATAAGACATTTATCAGACATAGAGTTCAGAAGAATAATGGCAAGGATGCTCAACAGCATGAGAAAAGATATAGTAACTATGAAGTATGACATAGCACTAATAAACAACACAGTGGATGGAATACATAGCAGATTAGGAGAAGCTGAGGAATGGACCAGTGAATTAGAAGACAGGATAGAAAAAAATCACTCAATCAGAGAACCAAAAAGAAAAAACAATTAAAAATCAGGAGGATAGCTTAAGGGAGCTGTGGGACAATAGGAAATGTAATAATATTCATACAGTAGAAATACCAGAAGGAGAAGAAAGTGAGAAAGGGATAGAGAATGTGTTTGAAGAAATAATGGCAGAAAACTTCCCTAACCTGGTGAAGGAAAAAGTCATAAAAGTTCAGAAGGCACAGAGAGTCCCAAGCAAGAAGAATCCAAATAGGCCCATGCCTAGACACATCATAACTAAAATGCCAAAAATTAAAGACAAAGAGAGAACCTTAAAGGCAGCAAGACAAAAGCAATTTTTTACCTACAAAGGAGCGCCCATAAGGCTGTCAGCTGATTTCTCATCAGAAAATCTACAGGCCAGAGGGGAGTGGTATGAAGTACTCAAGGTAAGGAAAAGCAAGTATCTGAAACCAAGAATACTATATCCAGCAAGGCTATCATTCAAAATAGATGGTGAAATAAAGAGCTTCCCAGACCAAAAAAAAAAAAGGCTAAAGGAGTTACCACCAAACCTGTCCTGCAAGAAATGCTAAAGGAACTACTGTAATGAGAAGAAGAAATACAGAGAGAAACTTAGTTGTAAAGAATTAAAATGGCAATAAATAAGTGCCTATCATTAATAACCTTAAATGTAAATAGAGTAAATGTTCTAATCAAAAGACATAGGGTAGCTGAATGGATACAAAAGCATGACCCAATTATATGCTCTCTACAAGAGACCCACCTCAGAACAAAAGACTCACACAGGACAAGAGTGAAGAGATGGAAAATTTTTTCCATGCAAATGGAAACAAAAAAATTTTTCCCATGCAAATGGAAACAAAAAGAAGCTGGAGTGGCAATACTCATATCTGACACAACAGACTTCAAAATGAAGGCCATCACAAGAGACAATAAAGGTCACTACATAATACTAAAGGGATCAATCCAATAAGAGGATATAACCCTGGTAAACACATGTGTACCCAATATAGGAGCATCTAAATATATATATAAACAATTAAAAAAATATATATATATATATATAAAACTTTTAGAGGACTTTAAGGGAGAGATCAACAGCAATACAGTCATGAAACCATAAAAATCCTAGATGAAACCATAGGCAGCAAAATCTCAGACATCTCTCATAGCAATATGTTTACAGATACATCTCTGAGGGCAAAGGAAACTAAGGAGAAAACAAAAAGCTTCTGCCTAGCAAAAGAAAACCAACAAAATGAAAAGAGCCCACCGTATGGGAGAACATATTTGGCAATGATACACCTGATAAAGGTTTAATATCCAAAATAGAAAAGGAACTCATACAACTTAACAAAAGGAAGATAAACAATACAATTTAAAAATGGGCAAAGGACCTAAATAGACACTTCTCCAAAGCAGACATACAGATGGCCAAGAGACATATGAAAAAAATGCTCAGAGTCACTGATCATCAGAGAGATGTAAATTAAAATGACAATGAACTATCACCTCACACCTGTCAGAATGGCTACCATCAACAAATCAACAACTGGAAAGTGCTGACGAGGACGTGGAGAAAAGGGAACCCTAGTACACTGCTGGTGGGAATGCAGACTTGTGCAGACATTATGGAAAACAATATGGAGTTTCCTCAAAAAATTAAATATGGAACTGCATTTGACCCAGTGATCCCATTTCTAGGAATATATTCTTTAGAAGCCCGAAACACCAATCAGAAAGAATGTATGCACCCCTATGTTCATAACAGCACAATTTGTAATAGCTCAGGTCTGGAAAACAGCCCAGGTGTCCATCAGTAGATGAGTGGATAAAAAAAAAAGCCGTGGTACATTTACACCATGGAATACTATGCAGCAGTGAAAAAACAACAACACAAAAAAAACAAGGATCTCTTACCCTTTGAGACAGTATGGAGGGACCTGGAGTATTATACTAAGCGAAATAAGCCATCAGCAAAAGACAAGTATCAAATAACGTCACTCATATGTGGAATCTAATGAACAATATAAACTGATGAACAAAATAGATCCAGAGACATAGAAGCATGGAACAGACTGTGGAATCTCAGAGGGAAGGGGGGTGGGGGGAGGGAGGAAGAGAACAAGCAAAGAACTGGTATGCATATAAGCATAACCCATGGACATAGACAATAGGGTGGTGAAAGCCTAGGGCGCGGGTCGAGGTGGGTTAGAAAGGACAATGGGAGGAAAAAGGGGACATATGTAAGACTTTCAACAATAAAGATTTTTTTTTTAAAGGCAGACCGAAAATAAATAAAATGGACAACAGAGTGTTCGACAAAACTGTAATGTAAGGAAACACACAAACATTGCCTTCCCCTCCAAAACACACACACACAAAAACAAATTATCATAGGTAGAAAGAGGACTGGTGTTACTTCTGGTTAACTCATGAAGACACTAGCAGCAGTTAGGATGTTAGGTTAAAGCAGTATGCCTGGGAGCAATATAGCCCACACTCATACCCAACATGACTTAGATGGTCACCAAGGAAACCCTGAGGTAGTGCTAACCATGCAAGTATCATTTCACACCTACAAGAAGTTAAAGCATTCTCATTTCAATAGGGTCCATACGTTTTCTGAAATGAATCAGAGAAAAGATTAAAGATTCCTTACCAAAGAAAGAAGGTAAAAAAAAAATTGTTCAATTTCTCAAGAGAAGGGAAATTCTCTACATAGTTCCATGTCATTCAATCAACTTAATTCTATTTAACATTTACCAAGAATGTTATGTCACACGTGGATCATCAAAAGAGCCATGAAGGTTATTCCTTGCACTCATGGACCTCAGGGCCTAAGGGTGTGTGGTTCCTGGGCCAGTAGCATCTTGGCATTTTTTGTTAGAAGATTTTTAATTGCAAACTCAATGTTTTTAAGCTATTCAAATTTCTATTTATTCAGGGTGTTGTTGTTTTTTAATTCACTTTGTCCCTCAAGCATATAAGGTTTATTTATGCAGTGTTGCTGTATATATTGTTCCTGTTTTACAGTTTTGAGGTTTTTTATGGCAGGAAAGCATTCCAGTATACATTATTCCATTATTTTACAGGAGGAGAACCAAAAGTCTTTCGTGGAATCCTTTCTTAGAGCTTACTTAAAAATCAGGTTGGTTATTGAGAAGAACCAATGAAACAAAAAAATGAGGGGTGGGGGTGGTCCCCTCTGTGGTAAACTACATCAGGTTTGTTGAGTACATATAGAACACATCAGATAGTGCAGCTAAAATAGTTGTAATTCAAAATTTGATCCCCAGAATATGTAAAGACAATCCAGTTTTTTTGTTTTATTTTTTAATAATGAGCAGAAGTCTTGATTGGGCACTCACAAAAGAAGATCTCTGATAAAATCATTAATTACCAGAGATGTGCCAATTAAAATCACAAAATGATACCACATCGCTAAAAGTTTTAAAAACCAACAGAAAGTACTAACAAGGAAGTGGGACAACTGGAATATTCACACACCAGAACCATTATGGAAAACTTTTAGGCAACATCTCCTAAAACTGAACATATCTATACTCTGTGGTCCAATAATTCCACCAAAAGACATGTAAAATAATGTTCATAGCACCTTTCATCATAATAGTCAATGTCCATCAACAGAAAAATAGAAATCAAATACTACACACACACACACATACACACACACACACACACACACATTATTGCTACAGTGTATGATGGATAGTCCAAAGCTCTGACAACAGTTCCAGTTGTACAATTTACATTATAATACTAAATATGTAGCTATGAGTGTTTACCCTCATTGAGTCAGCTTTCTCCATCTGCTTTCTCCATCTGAAAAAGAGGGTCATATCAACTCTCTAAGGATTAGATATAATGTCCATATAACACAAAGCCCTGTGACTAACAGGTACTCAAAAATTCCTATCGAATTTAGGAAATATAACTTACACCACTTAGGACCAATGAACAACCCCTTTTATACATAAACTCTCCTGCTGTAAAATAAATCTGTAGTATTCCTGAGTTGCCAACTCAGGCATCAGTGAAATGAAACTATACAAGAACTGGGTCATGGCCTTTTCTTCTTCAGCTACTTTATGAACCCCATATGCAACTGCAGCTGTCAGCTCTCATGCCAGAAGATCAAATGAACTGGAAAGATTAAACAAATGGGCAGGAGAAATGCCAAAATGTGTGTAACTGCTGGACGGGAGTCCAATTGGTTCAGTTACAAAGTCAATCCTCAGAACACTATGTGCACTGTATACACGCTCTGGAGAGCAGCATATGCAGCACGGGATGCCCGAAATACAAAAGCAAGAAAATGGGGGCAACAACAACAACAACAAAACACACTGCAGTTTTCAGCCTAAGTCTGTGTCTCCTTTAGTCTTATACATACATCTATTCATATTTGTCATTAGAGAATAAAAGATATAGGTCCCGTAATAAATCTCACTTCGACTTCTTTTTAATGGTGATGGTAATGTAATATATTTAGAACCAGATCCTAAATTTTAAAGTTACAATGAAAATTAAGGGAAATGATTATTTCTAAGTGTAACACATTTTCAATAAAATTTTACTTGTTTGACAAAGAAAAGTCGGGATATTAAGTTGTATTACCATCTAAACTAGCAAGGGGAGGAGAGAGGCAGGGCAGAGAAAAAAATAAATACCCTGACATCTTGAAATCAGATTTTATGACCCAAAATAATAACTGAAGAATGAGGCTCTGAACTTCCATATTTTGGTTTCCCTAGCGATTCCTCCCCCATGAAAATTGATCTTCATGCCTTTAGAAGCGATAACTCAAAGTACTCTACCCTCAGTCCCATTCATTCCACCAGAAAGGTCAGCACTCCAGGAGGATGCAAGTCTGTATGCAGGTGCTCTATAGGATGGGAATGAGGAACCAACAACACGCTTTGCCTTTTTCCTGTGACTGAATTATTGGGAGAATCTCAGGCCATTTCTAACCTAGTGACAAGAGGAAAACTTTGGCCAAAGCCTTGTGAATTTTTTTTTCAGGCACCAGTGTTAGCAGAGCCCACGCTGGATTTACCTTGTATGCATGGGTATACTTTTCCATTCACATGAGGCTTTTGGCATAGAAGAACCTGCCTTGGTTAGGGAAGTCCTCTTACAATGTTCCTCAATGATCTATTTACAAAAATCCAGTTCCAGTTTGTGTCTATGAAGAAAGCAATGTAATTCACATTTTCAAAAGCTAGTATATAGGTATCTGCCACATAGAAGTAAAAGTTTTTTAAAAAAATGAGATAAGTTTAAACAAACATGGCACCCAACAGGTTTGCTTAAAATCCTAATTCAGTGGTTGTCCTTAAAATCCTAGGGTTAGGCTATTAGTCTCTTAAACCAAGAATAAATTACAATGGAATTTTTTTCCCCCAAGGCGAGATAGGTTTTAAAAATGGTGATGCTTCTTGGCAAGGCTGCCGCTGCAGCCCACAGGGTCAGAGGAGCAGGTCCTGCCCCCCATTCTGGCCCCTACTCCAAGCCCTACTCCCAGGCCATCCATAACGAAGCTCCAGAACCTACTGGCAGTGTCCAGGAACCTACTGGCAATCTCCAGGAATATTATAATAACCTATGTATGGAAGAGTCCCAGAAAATTAATCCTTTTATATTGCATAGACTCCAAGCAGTGGAGGAAGAAAGTGAAAAGGGATTGGGAGGAATCACATTACACACTGCTGGTAGCAATCACTCAATGCCACTGGAAACAGTAACAGATGAAGATTTTTGGGTTCTTTCCAGAATTTTAGAGAAGAATCCATATATTAATGGTTTGGATGTTAGCTTTCACCTTGTAAGGGATGTTAGTGCATACGATGCTGAAAAACTCTGTCAGAAACAATACAATCTCATTTATTTAACCTTTATGTTTAATAATATTGGGCCCAAAGGAGAACTGATTGCTAAAGCTCTGCGTAAGACTAGAACTCTGAAATGCCTAAGAATCATGGACAGGAGATTGAAAATAAAGGTGGAAAATTCTTTGCTGCATTGCTACAAATTGATTCATCCTTAGAGATTTAGATCTGGGTGACTGATCTGGGAATGCAAAGTGTGATAAGCACCAGGAACACAAACAATAGGGTGCTGAAGGCCTGGGGCGGGGCAAGCTAGAAGGGATCAATGGGGGAGAGCGGAAAGGGGAACGGGTGTAATACATTCAACAATAAGGATTTAATTTAAAATAAAAAAAAATAAAACAAAGTGTGATCAACACTGGCTATAGCCCTAACACAAAACCAATCAGTTACAGGAATAAACCTAAACCGACCTACACTGTGTGGTAAAACAGGAAGCGTCCACAGTTCATCTAGGCCACATGTGAAAAGAAAATCACTGCCTTGTTGAACTACGGGAGTAAAGCATGAAAAACTGTGGTGTGAAACAGTTATGCACTGCACCTGAACAAAAGCCTGCACTACCTTGATGTCAGCTGTAATAAAATAACTCGTGATGGGATGGGGACTTTTGCTGATGTACTGAAAAGGAACACTACCCTGGCAGCAAAGGATCTTTCTTTTAACAGAATAGAGAATGCAGGGGCAAAGAATCTCAGGTGAAACTCTGGCTTCACACAACAGGAGTCTTAAAGTGTTGTCAATAATCAGCAGCAACATAGAGGGAGAAGGACTTGTTGCATGTTCACAATCAATGAAAACAAATCCCACAGTCTCTAATACCTACATTAGGGGCAACAACTTTGATGAGACTACAGATGTGGCATATTCATATTACATTCAAATGAGCTGTCTAAAGCTAGACAATACAAATGTGGAGCCATTTGTGGGCGACGGACATAGGTATCGTGCAGAAGTCTGCAATGGCCGTAAAAAGACCAGAAGGTCAACAGCCATGAAAAACAAGCTCTAAAAAATGTTCACACATTTGTCCTCTTACCTTCACAGAGAATAATATTTTACTGCCTATTAAATTTCTTTCATAAATTAGAACAAGTTATTTTTTACAAATGTGTAAAAGATATGAATATATTAAACTTTATTTAACTATCCATTAAAAAAATAAAGAAAATAGTGGTGTTCTCACAGTTATTTATAATCTAAAATCTTGAAAATTTTACATGTCTAACAATAGAGGACATGCTAACTAAAATAAAGTACTACTTTGAATATCACACATCTATTAAATGTTTAGTAAAATAAAATAATTTAATGCTATGTGGGAGAAGAAAAGCATGATTTAAAAAAAAAAATCCATGTACAATATAACCACAACTTTCAAAACAAACAGATACAAAGATAAAACACATCAAAACGTCGCCAATAGTCATACTGGATGTTTAGTTTCTTTCTCTTTACTTCCCAACAAAAATTTGTTTAAAAATGTATTTCTGAACAAAGACATTCACCTAACATGGTTTTTCAGTATGTATAAAAGACCACGAGGACATTAAAGGCATAATGACAAAAAGATCTAGTAAAGTCAACTAGACTTCATATTTTAATTTCAAGAAATCCTCACTTGTGTATTACCAATGTACCTTGCTAATGTTTTAGAAGTAGAGGGGATTTCATTCCCAAATAATTGGCGATTGAGAGAATAACAAGTTCTAAAAAACTGGCTGAAGTAGAGCTCTTGTACATCAGCCACAGAAACAAGAAATAGAAATAATAAATAGGAGGAGAGAAGTTGTAATAAAAAGTCTCACGTAAGAAAGGTTAACAGTAACTGCACTTAAAGCACAGCTCACTCTCTCTACTGTCAGGGAACAATGCTGTGCAAGGAATCCACGGGGAGTGTACATGAACCATAAAACTAAGAAAAAGAACAGCTTTGGGCTAAAATCACAACATAAAACCACTCAAAACAAGAGCCATAGTAATTTTTCAATAATGATACAAATTACCTATCATTTAGTAGTAAACAAAAAGGCAAATACCAGTTCCTTCACCCGCTCATCATATATTTTGTAGACTCAAAAGTTTCAAATGGTAACCGGAGAGATTGCAGAAACGAAAATTGCAAAAAACAATACTCACAGCCCCCCATAGAAGATTCCTTTTAAACATCCAGCAGCGCCTTTTACTCTTCTGATTAATCATTATTTCCTGCTTGCAGAGGAATTATCTGGATATGTAATTTGTGAGTAAAATCTATAGGCATTCTGCGTCAGACACCCACACGACTTCTGTTAGACGAGGTAAAGAACTAACTAATGGGAAGTGCACAGCTAGGTTTCATAACTTTATTTCTAGCAGTGATGGAGCCTCAAGGAACTACGCAAGCAATGCATTTCAAAATCCCTGAAGGTATTTCAAAACGTAGCGAGAAAGCGCTGGAATACTGTGGTGGAATGGGAAGCATGGCGCCAGCTACAGGTGACTTGATGGTAGTTACAGCCTTCAGATGTATAACAAACTATCCTTCAAAATTTCAGTGTTAAAGGATCTTTTATTTTTAAAAATATATATATTTTTATTGATTTCAGAGAGTAAGGGAGAGGAATAGAGAGATAAAACATCAACGATCAGAGAGTATCACTGATCTGCTGGCTCATGCATGCCCCGCACTGGGGAGTGAGCCTGCAACCCGGTTATGTGCCCAGACCAGTAATGGAACTGTGACCTCTTGGTTCAAAGGTCTACACTCAACCACTGAGCCACACCAGGTGGACTATTAAAGGATCTTGGGATTTTTTTTTCCTGGTGATTAGTCAATAGAATAATGAAACTATGTTTAGCTTTCCATCTTCCCCAAAGCAAGCAGGTTTCTGTTTCCTTCCCAGGTCACCTAGCCATCCCAAAAAACTTCATAAAAACATATCAGGATTTTAAAGAAGGCACCAATGAGCAAACTTCTCATCATTGCCATGTTTACTAGTTAAAGTAAAGGTTTTAGTTAACATATCATATTATATAGACTTCTCAAAACACCTAAATGTTTATCATCATGTGGACTGAATATTTACATAATAATTCAAATTCTAATTTTCCTTTTATGTGACATATAGATGCTGTAGCCAAAATCAAGCTATCAAACCCAGTCTCAGTTCAACTTAGCAATATTACTTCTTTTAATTACTGAGTTTCTGAAAGAATAACAAACTAACAATAGTAGACTACCTTAAAGCACTTGAGGAAACTTTAATGGGTAAAATTAAATAAACTTTTAATGACGCTTATGAGTCAACAAGTGGAAGAATGGAAGAAACTACATGGGGAAACACACACTAAAATCATAAAGTCTTAGAAATTTGAAATCCTCCCACTGTATGGGTAAGAAAACTGAGGCCGAGAGTGCTAAGATAAGATAGACATAGCTATGTTGATATTAATGAGACAAGCCATTTCAGATCTTCTGATAGATTTTTTTCAGCGCAATTTCCATTGCAAAATACACACACACACACACACACACACACACACACACACACACACACTAGAGGCCCAGTGCATAGGATTTGTGCACTGATGGGGGGCATGGCCTGCAGGGATCTGCCCGCTGTGGGAGCGCCACTCATCCCGGTCAGCCAAGCAGCTGTGGACTGCTCCCCAAGTGGCTGCTCCCCAGTCTGGCATCTTCCTTGGAGCCAGAGCACTCGCCTCCCCAGGGGACCCGGGCGGGGCCAGGCCCAGGGACAATAGCACTGAGATGCAGCGGAGTAGGCCTCAGTCCCGCAGCGGCCATGAACCCGCCTCCCAGCCTCTGGGGTCAGCTCTGTGAGCCCAGTGGCGACACTGCGTGGCCTGCAGGGAGTGAGGAGGACCCTGGGGTGAGGAAGCAATGATCACAACCCGGGTTCCTACCCATCGGCCTGGGGTTTGCAGCAGGAGCAGCATCTCATCCCGGTCAGTGGAGCCGCGCTCCCACTGTGGTAGCGCACTGACCACCAGGGGGCAGCTCCTGTGTTGAGCGTCTGGCCCCTGGTGGTCAGTGCACGTCATAGTGGCTGGTTGACCAGTCATTCTGGTGGTTCTGCCATTCGATCACTGGGCTTTTATTATATAGGATGTATACTAGTATATGTACATATATTTGGGGCAGTTTTATAACTTTACTCACTGAACAGCAGTTCGTTCTTCTCCACAGTAACTGTTTGTAAATTTTTTAAAGTGGTGACAGGTACGTAGGTAACCAACAAATAGAGCTTGTTTGGTGAATCTTCATCCTCATTCCATGTTCTGGACAACTGCATCCAGATACAGTATGGGGCATTCCTTATTCCTTTGGCCGAGACAGCTTTGTTGAGCCTGGTGTCGATGCATATGTCTGGAGTTCCCATCTTCTTTATGACAAATTTCTGGATGTCTCTGAGTGCCCAAGGGGCACGCTTCTTGAAACCCACTCCATGGATACACTTGTGAATGTTGATGGCGCATTCTCTGGTCACTACCTAGTTGATGGCAGAGAACAGCCCTCTACTCTTCTTTGTGGGAGCCATTATGCCAGGCCCAAGTTGGGAAGAAAGGGCATTATATTTCTAAATGAGCTCTTTCTTAAATATGCTGTCATCCAGCTTATTTTCATGAGAGTGAGTAACCCGCCTTGAGTAATAATCGCTTGCTCTAAATGAAAGTTATCAGAAGCTTTCAGAGCCAATCTTTATGAAGTAAAACATACAGTAAGGAAACATGGCATGTTCCCATAACTGAGCGCTAATGCTTTCCAAACTTCATTAGTCCAAGCACCATCCCTAGCCAGGTCTGCAGAGGGCTGGGGTGTCCTCGGCAGTCAGAGCGGGTTTTGCACCGGAAGTCTTGGTGTATGTGCTCAGGCATGAGTGATGAAGTCAAATGAGGATGTCAGCACTTTTGGTTCCCTCTCTCCAGCTCGGAGGGTGCAGCAGGAAACTTCAAACTGACCACATGCCAGTGAACTCTTTGCCAAAACTAAAACTGCCCCACTCTGCTACAGTGCACCAAGGCTGGCAGGGTCTTAATGTGGTTCTTGACCTCTTTTTTTCTGTGTTGTAGCAGTTTAGTGGGCAAAGAAAATGCATAGGGAATAGTTTCTGATTATCTGACACTGTACATTGTAGATTTTCATATATCTTCATAAGTAACTAAATCTTTTCACTGTTCATTCGGATATTATGTGACTATAGCTGTAGAAACATGTTTTTTTAATTTATTTTTTAGTTTGCTGCTTACATTTTGGTTTGCTAGATTTTATAAAAACAGATTTATTCCTCTTGGCTTTAAATCAAGTGACTTTGATCAGTCATACCCAGGTGTTTAGTTTAAATTTGAGAATGGCTTTAGGAATCATGATATCAACCCATGTGTTATAAAGATAAGTAACCCTTCCCCCCAAAAAAATTATGTGGCTAAAAAGAAGTCTTCATAAAGAGAAAGTAAACAAAGCTATTTATCTTCTCCCAACACCACCATCATTTTATTCCATATCTCAATAAAATTAATATTGTTATTATAATTATAGCTGTATACTGCACTTATTATATGCCCTTCTCATAACAACCCTAACAAAGTGGTATTATTTGCTCCATTTACATAGATGGTGAAATTGAGAACTAAAGTTAAATAACTTTGCCAGAGAAGTAAACAGCAGAACTACAATACAAACCCTGGACTGTTTAACTGCAAAACCAGTTCTCTAAAATAGAAAATGTCAGCTTATTCTCCCAAAGTTTTCTCAAAAATATTAAACTGGGATGCAAAAATAAAAACGTTTACCCTATATCTGAGTTTTCTTGCTTTTATCTCCAAATTCAAAACCTAAAACTGGTAAACTTCCTCTTTTTACATCATATGACTTTTCATAACTAAATTCCTCAAAACTTTGTAATTAATCTACTTGTAAGCAAATAGTTTTACACAAAACCTAAAATAGTAGGATCATTTTAGAATAACTTAGAGTTCACCTGAGCAATAATCAGTTTTATTTTAATTCGCTTATTGGTTATGAGAAGAAGAGTAAATGTGTCACTTCCTCAAGGTCACTTTGAGCCAAAAATAGAATTCTGGTGTAAGGTCTGGTTGCTAAACCACGCTTCCTCTGCAATGGTAAGCTGACATTGGTAAGCTGGTCACTAAGAAACAGAAAAGAAGAAGAAAAAGTATGGGATATTCCTACTGCTATCTTTCTCATACTTGTCCATCCCCTCTATTCTGCCCATTTCCCATACTGTAGATTCTGTATTACAATTATGGGAAGAAACTGCAATGGCCTTGGCAGATAAGGAAAAAATCTTACTCCCATTTCAAACATGAAACAAATGTTTCATTTTCTTTTCTGATTAAAATACGGGATATCGCCGAAACCGGTTTGGCTCAGTGGATAGAGCGTCGGCCTGCGGACTGAAAGGTCCCAGGTTCAATTCCGGTCAAGGGCATGTACCTGGGTTGCGGGCACATCCCCAGTAGGAGATGTGCAGGAGGCAGCTGGTCGATGTTTCTCTCTCATCGATGTTTCTAACTCTCTATCTCTCTCCCTTCCTCTCTGTAAAAAATCAATAAAATATATTTTAAAAAAAATAAAATAAAATACGGGATATCGCCCAGCTGGCATGGCTCAGTGGTTGAGCATCGATCTATGAAGCAGGAGGTCACAGTTTGATTCTCGGTCAGGGCACATACCTGGGTATGTGGGCCCCCTACATACCTAGTAGGGGGCATGCAGGAGACAGCTGATCAATGATTCTCTCTCATCATTGATGTTTCTATTTCTTCCTTCCTCTCGAAAATCAATAAAAATATATTTTTTTAAATATATGGGACATAGCCTCAAAAATTAAGATTCTTTTTAAAACTGTCTTGTTAAATTAATTTCTTCTATTAAAAATGCTTTTCATTGATTCCCAGAGGAAGAAGAGAGAGAGAGAGAGAGAGAGAGAGAGAGAGAGAGAGAGAGAGAGAAACATTGATGTGAGAGAGAAACATTAATTGGTTGGTTGTCTCCTGTATGTGCCCCAACCAGGGATTGAACCTGCAATCTAGTTATGTGTCCTGATGGGGAATCGAACAAAAGATGTTTTGGTGAACAGGACAAGGCTCCAACCAACTGAGCCACCCGACCAGGCCTCTTTTATTTAAATTTTCTTGATACATGTTATTATCTTTTGATTTATAGATTTAAGGCAGTTCACTAAGACATGTGTAGGTACCTGCACATATAGCATTTGGCATATGTCTAAAGCAGTACTACCAACTTTTAAAATATTTTTTTTCATTTTTATTACATATACTAGAGGCCGAGTGCACGAAATTCATGCACAGAGGGGGTGTCCCTCAGCTGGCCTGCACCCTCTCCAATCTGGGACTGCTGGCTCCTAATCGCTCCCCTGCCGGCCTGATTGACACCTAACTGCACCTCTGCTTCCTGATCATCCACAACTGCCCTCCCCTGCCGTCCTGATCGCACACAACTGCCCTCCTCTGGCAGCCTGATCGCACACAACTGCCCTCCCCTGGCGGCCTGACCGCCCACAACTGCCCTCCCCTGGTGGCCTGATCACTCACAACTGCCCTCCCCTGGCAGCCTGATCGCCTACATCTGCCCTCCCCTGCAGCGACCCGCCTCCTCCACCAGGACCCGCCTCCGCGAGAGGCAATGGAGACACCAGGACCGGCCTCCTCCACACCGTGCAGAACTGCAGGACCCCCAGGCCTCACCATGCTGAGCAGCCACTGGGCCCCGCCTCTGCTGTGCATGCGGCCATCTTGTGGTGTTGAGCGAGGGTGTCGCACAAGGGCGTGACGCCACCTAGGCTTTTATTATATAGGATGCACACACAAAAAAGATGTCATAAGTCATTTCTTGGGTCTACTTACATTCAGTCCTTGCTCTTGAGCAGCCTTCTTTGCTCTTACCATCTGGACAAGTTCCCTATTGCTTCAGGCAGGCCTTCTTTGTCCTTTCTAGTCTGCATAGAAATTGCAGAAGTCCTTGCAGATGTACTTACTGGTTGGTATGTTTCCAAAGCTTGTTCCAAAAGCTCTTGTTCTGTTGTCCAAGGGGTGAAATCTGTGCACATACCTTCAAATCATTGTGAAGGTGTTGCATTGTCTGCTTGAGGCACTGGAGACTCTGTTCTTTTAAAAACTTATCAAAAATCTTTTTATGTCATTTCCTCAACGAGGGTCAAGTGTTTGAAGACTCTTTGCTTTTTTTAATAACATCTTCGGTGGTTCTATTGATTCCAGAAGAAGAATGCATGTTCATGTAATTAGCAATAACTTCCCATCTTGAATTTTTGGCAGCAGGAAAGAGATTCGCAGACTTAATTAGTAACTGCTGATCATATTCTGACCAATTTTGACTGCAATTTCCACCTCCACCAGTTGATTTCTTAGATGCTTATCACATATGAGCCTCAGCTTCCTCTTTCTCGTTTCTAATTTGCTCATTTGTTTCTTCTGTTTTTCCAGAGCAGCCTTTTCTATTTTGAGAATGATGTGTTTCATTCAAACAAACACTGTAAACGTGCTAATTCAAGGTGCTCACAAAGTTTTCCCACTTCTATCATTTTTAACCTGCACTTCCTCGTTTTCACAAAAGTGATTCCAGGTCTTGCATGAGCGTTGAAATTTTTGCCTTTCCTTTTTAATGGCTTTTACCTGGCTATTTTGTCCTTCTTTGCCAATAATGCTTGTTGTCTACCTTCTTCTTCTT
This sequence comes from Myotis lucifugus, assembly GCF_000147115.1. Classification (NCBI taxonomy): domain Eukaryota; kingdom Metazoa; phylum Chordata; class Mammalia; order Chiroptera; family Vespertilionidae; genus Myotis; species Myotis lucifugus. Next base: position 6,217,986 of record NW_005871078.1, read on the forward strand.
CTTTCTCTTTAGCTAATGGAGCAGCTCTAATTCACTTGTCTTTGTTTTTCTTTAGCTTCTTGCTCCTTCTGTTTTGCTTCTGCTTTCTTTTCTGCTTTTTTTCCACATGAAAGTTCTTAGTTTATTAATCCTCTCATGAAAAATCTGTACAATCACCAGGGATGAAGTCAGTGAAGAATCATTAATACTTCTGTTATCCAATCCCAGCTCACTTTTGCGAGCACCAACATTGGCCTTTGTAGTCCCCCTGACTTTCTTTATCCTGTTCTTGCATTCCTTTCTTTGTTTCCTTGGGGTCTTCTTCTCATACAGGCCATGTCTTGCAAGTTTATGTTTGGGTTCATTTTTCTTTGCTTAATCCAAGGAAAATAAGTCATGCCAAAGCCATTTGTCTTGCCACCACCAAAATGGGTTCTGAATCCAAACACAAAGATGATATCTGATGTTATCTTATACATTTTGGCTAGTTTTTCTCAACTTTATTGGGTACTGTTGCCTTCTGAGGGTGAAGGACATCAATGACCATTGGTTTCCACTGAAGTAGTCTGTTGGTCATGAACTTCCTGGTCCGGGTTGTTGCTGTGTCCTTCATGATGGCAGCCGCTACTTCTTCCTTGGCCTTCCCCTCTTCCTTAATTTTTTAAATTCTTGGATCAAAGCTATATGCATTGTCAATGAATGTCCTTATTCTGTTTGTTTCTTCTTTTTTTCATTGTGGCCCTGCTGCTCTGTTCTGTTTTTCAATCCATATCCTCTCATCACAATGTTTTTCTTTTTCTTTTTCTTCTTCATCTAAATGGGAATGTTCTAAGAATCAAAATTATATCAGAAAGAATAAAATGTATCTACATCTTCAAATCAGGAATTCATATCACCAAGTCTCGGACATTTTTAAAATTTGACCTTTTGGAATTCCTTTAAAACACTGGGAAAATACTTTGAAGAAACTGCATTTTGCTTCCCTTTAAGAAGCAACCGAGATATCAAAAGTACTTTGATTGGTTTTGGTGTAACTTTGTATCTTACAAGGCCAACTTGAAGTACTGCCTAATGATCTTGGTTCTTCAGTGGTGGGATCAAGTGTTTTTAGAACAGGAAATTCTTCTCATTGCAATTCTTCACCTTCTGATTCCTCTGATAAATCTTTCTTATCCTCCAGTTCCTGAAAAGAGGCAGAAGAATTTCTGTTTCTCCTCTTAACAAAAGCTTCACACCATCTTCCCAAAGGTTCAACTTGATAGTGTTGAGGTTGTGATCGAAAGAGTTGAAAGTTGGCCTTGGCTTGGTGCTCAGATGGTCAGAGTGTCATCCTAGAATGCCAAAGTTGCAGGTTCGATCCCAGGTCAGAGTACATACAACAATGAACCAATGAATGCATAAGTAAGTGGAACAACAGATTGATGTTTCTCCCTCTCTTTCTCTCTATAAAAAAAATCAATTAAAGAAAGAAAGAGTTGAGGGGCTTCAATGCATTGCATGGAATAAATTAGAAGTCAGCACGTGAGTGATGGTGGTGCCCTGGGTGTCACATCACTAGGCAGCAGTAGCATGATGTGCCAGGGCCAGCCCCAGGGGCACAGCAGTTCACATCCAGGCTGAGGGTGCTCAGCGTCCCCCCAGGCTCTAGCAGTACTGCCAACTGACCCTTCTGTAGTGGCGGAAACGCTCTATATTTATGATATATAATAAGATAGCCACACGACCGCTTGTGTGACCAAGGAACAAATATAATTTTATTTTACTTAAATTTAGAAACAACCTGTGGCTAGTGGACAGCATAGCCCTAAAGTCTGGGTATATATTTTATTCTTAAAACTTTTTATTTTAAAATAGAGCCACAGGCAGTTGCAAAAATAGTACGGAGAAGTCCAGTTTCACCTGTTTTTTTTTCATAGTATACTAGAGGCCCAATGCATGAAAATTCATGCACTGGAGGGGGGGGGGGGTTCCTCAGCCCAGCCTTCTCCCTCTCACAGTCCAGGAGCCTTCAGGGGTGGGAGGCAACCCGGCGATCAGGGGAAGGTGAAGCCCGCATCACACCTATGCCACTGCCACTGCTGGCAGCACAAGCCTCTGCCGGCCCTGGTTACCTGAGCCTCGGGCGGCCCTAGGTGGCTGGGCAGCCAAAATCTGAGGCTTGCCTGCACCTCAGGCCGGCCCCAAGTGGCTTACCTATGCCTTGGGCAGGCCCTGGGCAGCTGGGGGGCTGAGGGGGGTCCGGCTGCACTGTATGCCTGCTGCGCCCCCCCTCCAGCTCCCTGGCTGGGCTGAAAGGACTGGGGGACTCCGGTGGGGCTGAGGGGACTGGGCACTGCCATCTTTGTGACGTAGTGGCAGTCAATTTGCATATTCCCTTTTTATTATACAGGATAACTATAGTACGATATCAAAACCAGGAAATTGACATAGGTACAATGTATATTTAGGTTTATGTCATTTTTTCACTTGTATAGAGTTGTGTTGCCCTGGCCAGTTTTGCTCAGGGGATAGAGCATCGGCCCAGGGACTGAAGGGTCATGGGTTCAATTCCAGTCAAGGGCACATGCCTGGGTTGTGGGCTTGATCCCCAGTAGGGGGCAGGCAGGAGGCAGCCAATCAATGATTCTCTCTCGTCATTGATGTTTCTATCTCCCTCTCCCTTCCTCTCTGAAATCAATCAAAATATATTAAAGTTGTGTAACCACCACCTCAATCAAGATACTCAACAATCTCATCACAAAGAAGTTCCTTGTGCTATCCCTTTACAGTCATCCCCAGTACTCTTATCCCCACCATGCCCAGCCTTTGGCAGCCACTAATCTATTCTCTATTTCTATCATGTTGTCATCTACAGACACTGTGTAAGTGGAAGCACACAGTATGTGACTTTCTGAGGTTGGCCCTTGAGATCAATTAAACTTGGCATGCATCAATAACGTGGTTCCTTTTTATGGCTGTGTCAAATTCCATAGTGTGGATTTACCACAGCTGGTTTTAGCCATTATGTTAATGAACATTAGGTTGTTTGAAGTTTAAGAATTTTATAAATGAAACTGCTATGATCATTCTCGCACAGATTTTAGTGCAGATTTCATTTCTCTGGGATAAAGGCTTAGACATGTGACTGATAGATTGTGTGATGAGTGGACGTCCACCTGTGGTTTTGTTTTTTGTTTTTTTTATATTTTTTTATTGATTTCAGAGAGGAAAGGAGAGGCACAGATAGAAACATCAATGATGAGAGAGAATCATTGATCGGCTGCCTTCTGGACACCCTCTACTGGGGATCGAGCCGGTGATCCAGGCATATGCCCTGACTTGGAATTGAACCGTGACCTCCTGGTTCATAGGTCGACTATGTATATATCTTCATTTACTTAGATCTTTAATTACTTTCATCAGTACTTTGTAGTTTTCATGGGTATATCTATCAAAGGCAACCTAAATAATAAATTAGAAATCTCTTACAAATGCTACCAAAATAAAAAGTGATAGTCCAAACAAGTTTTGAAAGTAAAAATTATCTTAATTAACTAAAGTTAAAAATCAAAAGTAACATAAATCCAAATATGTCCATTTGGGGCAAATAAGCAGATTTTTCAGAAAGACAGGGTTTATATAATTTACAAATAAATGAAAGGGCACCACACAGGGAATTTTGCAATTAAAACCATAAACAGAGCAGATTGGAAGTAGAAGGGAGGATAGATAGAATAAGTATCTTCCAATTATATGCAGCACTGTTTTCATTCCCTTTTTTGATTATTATGTTTAGTCTATGTATCAAACCTGTTCATTACATGTGCAGTTATAGTGCAAGATTAGGGTTCTAAATTATATAACTGCAATTACATAACTTTATAAATGATATATTTAAAGAGTAGTGGTAAAAAATAATGCTTTATGAATTTTGCTGCTTAGCTATTTACAGAAGGAAGGTCAAGTAGAAAAATAATTCTGTTGAATAATAAATGTATTAATATTAACTATTTAGACAATTTACTGAAGCTATGGGGAAAGTGGGATATGAGAAAAATCAAAGGGATTAAAATTATTTAGCCCAGAAATGAGAATCCTGTGAAAATACCTAGAAGATAATCAGGAGGTTATATATCTACCCAAGGGAAACAAAGGACAATTTTTTAACATATCCAAGAATACATTTGTAACAATTGGAGCTCAAAATAATGATAATGCAGTAAGTAGGTTGTACAGACCTTGAAATAAGGAAGGTCCTATTGATGATGAGTGAAATACAGTTGTGAAGGCCTGAGAGGACCAAAATAACTCACAGAATCCCCTCCACCCACCAACATTCTACAAGTGTGCAATCCAAGCCTTCAGAAAACATGTCCAGTTTTCAAATCTGACTGAGAAAGAATATGAAGACTGGACACTGAAGAGCAAATAATAGTGACCATTTCTGTTCACCTCTATGTTTCCTAGATGCTTTACTGGTTCACACAATAATTGCTTGATGAGCACGTACTGAGGATATCCCAAAGCAAACGGAATTATAATTTGTGGGGAGACAACAGAAGATAATTTCTGAAAACCAAGAGTGTGGACATCATTTTCTAAACTATTGGTCATGATATCATGCCAAGCAAGTTTGACAGTGGATGGAGAGAATCAAGAAGAAGCTGGGAGGACTTCTCATACAAAATCAAACACGTGTATCTTAATCATTTCATCCCCACTACCCATAATCTCACTGCTAAATATGTCTCACCACCAGACGTGGTAGGATATGAGTAGAATAAAGAAGAAAAACGTAAGTAGAAGAACCAATGAGAGAGACAGAAAAGGAGGAAGTATGTTATTAGTAACACTTAACAACTATTCAGATGTGAGAGAGTAAAACTAAAAGCAAGTAAGCAAAACTAATGCTGCCCCAAAAACATTTTTACAATCAAATGAAAGAAAAATATTCAAATTACCTCAATACTGAACAACTTATTGGTGCCACATGATAACGTATACTAGTAACCAAACTCAAAAGCATGAAACCAAAGCTAAAAACAGGAACCAAAGTTAAAGGTCAAAGATTGAATATCTGTCAGATTCTATGAATCTTAAAGCTACAGGATGTATTTAAACACCATTGAATCCCTATTGTAATACAGCATTAATTTGATTTTTTTAAATAGAGCATAAAACTGGATAGGGAAACATTTACTAATATAAGTGCTTAACAAATTCAGGAAGCCATTTACTAGCCTGTATGAGCTAACCTAATAGACCAGTGGTCGGCAAACACATTAGTCAACAGAGCCAAATATCAATAGTACAACGATTGAAATTTCTTTTGAGAGCCAAATTTTTTAAACTTAAACTATATAGGTAGGTACATTGTTATTAACTTAATTAGGGTACTCCTAAGCTGGCCTTTGCTAAAAACGTCCTCAATCTGATTGAGGTACGTTCGCTGAGGTCGACCCTTTCCAACTCTCCCATCCACACTCGTCTTGTATACTTGTTTCATCCAGGCCGAGAACCGACTTCTGCGAATGGGCCACAAAGTTTCAATTGCACTGTACGTGCACGCCCGCACATGGTATTTTGTGGAAGAGCCACACTCAAGGGGCCAAAGAGCCGCATGTGACTCACGGGCCGCGGTTTGCCGACCACTGTAATAGACCATTCGGGTGAGTAAACAACAGTAGAAGCCAACTCCTGCTGCCACCTGTTTTGTCCTCTCGTGCCAAAGTAGAGACAGCTGCACACAGAAGCTCCCAATGACAGAAAACCTTGGAATTCTTTCATCCCATTATCGCCCACTGCCTTTACCACAATCATTTCTACAATGTATACAGAGCCCGCCTTTCGTTGTCCACAACTCTTAAACAGCATTTAGTCTGTATTTTAAGAAATGGAGTCTGTGGAAGGGGACTATTTCTCTGCATTCAGTAACATACAGTATGAGGCAACCTTTACTAAAAATAAAACAGTTCAGTGTTAAGACCAAATAAGATACATAATGCATTTAGATGTCCCCGTCACACAGAAATCTTGACACAACCAAAGCTGAAGAGTATGATTACGATGATGAGGAATTTAAAAATGTAATTCTACCCAAAAGAAAACAGAAAAAATGACTTCTGTCCACCAGTGAAATATAACATTTAAAATGTCCAGATATTGAGAGGTTCTGTCTATATAAATGTTTTCTTTTAAACCTCCTTCTAGAGTTTGACCCTTTCTTCAAGTGATGAACAAATTACTTTTCACCAACTCCTAACTGTAGCCAAGAGTGCCTTTTCAGTATTTAAAAAACACACACACAACACAAAGAAAAAAACCTTAACAGATTACAGAGGGTGAATGACAGCCACAAATCCTGTCACTACTCCCAAGAGGTGAGGTCTACTTCTCCACCTCCTAGAATCTGGGCAGGGTCTATGACGGTTTGTCCAACAGCAAAGGGCAGAAATGACATTGCACCAGTTCTAGGCTAACACTTTAAGGGGCCTGGCAACTTCTGCTTCCTCCACTTTGGAATCCAGATGCCATACTGTGAGAAGGTTCAAGCAGCCTACATGAAGGAGCATCAAGGTCCCAGCTGACGACTTCAGCTAAAATCCCAGCTGACATCGGCAAGCACCAACTTGCCAGCTGTCTAAGTGAGCTATCTTGAAATAAATCCTACAGTCCTAATCGAGCTCTCCCAGCTGACAACACGCAGGCCAGAGAGGAGCCATCCTTATCAAACCCTGGTCAAATCTCAAAATTGTGAGCAAGATAAATGTTTTCTTAAGCCAATAATTTTGGTGTTGTTTTGTTATGCAGCAATAGATTACTGAAACAAAATTTGGTACCAGAATTGGGGTTCCACTGTCACAAAAACCTAAAATATGTACTGGCTTTGGATCCCAGTGGTGGGCAGAAGATGGAGGTGACTGTTAATAAAGATTTGGAAAAGTGAAGAAATGTTATTGGTGGCTGAAGAAAGGGAACCTACATTATGTACAGCAGAATAATTAGTACACCCACTGCGTGCAGTAATGTGGAGGGTTGAAAGTTATCCAGTTCATGGATCTAAGGAGAATTCCAGGAAAAATGTTGAAAGTACCAACTGGCTTTTCTTAGCTGCCTGTGATAAAATACAGGAGTAGTGGGATGAACAAAAAAGAAACCGTTCGGTTCCCTTCCAAGCAGAATTTAGAGGAAATAAACATAAAGGAGTTGAACTTGATAGGTTCCTAAATAAAACTATTCCTCATTTCAGTATCTTAGCAAATGACGCACAAAATAAGAAATAGCTCAGGGCAAAGATCAAATCCTGTGTCCTCAAGGATGTGGTTGCACAGCCCTTTGTTGAGCCTCATAAAGATTTTAAGTGGTTCCTCATAGACTCTCTCCATTTAGACCAGTGGTTCTAAAACTTCATGTGTGTCAGACATAGCTCCGGGGTTGCTGAAACCCAGGTTGCTGGGCTGGATCCTTACAGTTTGATTCAGCAAATCTAAAATGGGTCTGACCTCTGTAGTCAATTTCAATTCCCAGATGATGCTAATGCTGGTGGTACAGGCACCACACTTTGCAAATCAGAGGTAGACCAACAGGCTTGAAAGAATTTTAAGGATCCATCTTAAGGACTATCTCTACCAGACACTAGAGCTTCTAAGAATCTTAAAGGTATTTTCACACAACATTGACTTAAAGGTAGTCCAAGGTAGAGAGAGAGTTCTGTCTCAAAGAGATTTGTGGAAATGGTTTTTCTCTAATGCTGTGAACCCCAAAAAGATACATGGGAAAACCCACAAAGACTTTGAGAAATGTATCCGTGGAAGCATTATCAGCCTGGACTGAAAAGACAGAAACAGTTCAAGATAAAAAATATCAGTGCCTTATGCAGATGCAAAGAGGCTGCAAACATGAACCATTTCTTGTGAAAAAGTAAGAAGAGTCAGAAAATACAGCCCAGAACCTAGAGGGTGGAGATAAGAGCCATACAAACTGGCCCCTAAACAAGGAACCACATATACCTAGCTGGGTTTTAGAGCTGCCTATGGGTGCCTCCCATGTCCCCCCTTCTGCCCTTTTTAAAAATTCACATACCATACAATTCACCCCAAGTTTGCAATTCAAAGATTTTTAGTAAATTCAGATACATACAATCAGTTACTTTTAGAACATTTTATCACCTCCAAAAGAAACCTGTACACTTTAGTTATTAAGCTCTCCCTCACACAGCCCTCAGAAATCACTAATCTACTTTCTGTCTCTATTGATTTGCCTATTCTAGGTATAAATGGAATCATACAAGATGTGACTGTCTGTGGCTGGCTTCTTTCACTTATTGTATTTTAAAGGTTCATCCATACTGTAATATGTATTAGTACCTCATTCCATTGTATGGATATCCTAAATGTCATTTATCTGTTCTTCAGTTGATGGATATTTGAGTTGTTTCCACCTTTTGGCTCTTACAATGTCACCATGAACATTCATGTACAAGTTTTGTATGGATACATGATTTCCTTTCTCTTGGGTTTATGCTTAGGTATGAAATTGCTGGGTACTATGACAACTCTCTTACAACTCTTATGTTTTAACATTTTGTGAAACTGCCAGACTGTTTCTAAAGTGATTTCATCTTTTTTTTTTTTTAAATAAAAATGTTTTTATTGATTTTTAGAGAGAGAGGAAGGGAGAGGGAGAGAGAAACATCAATGTTATCAAAGTGAGGGAGAAACATTGACCTGCTGCCTCCTGCATGTCCTCTACTGGGGATCGAGCCTACAGCCTGGGCATGCACCCTGACAGGGATCGAACAGGCAACCCCATAGTGTAGTTTGTCCCTTTAGTTCCCAGTTTGTCGCTTTAGTTCCCAGGTGTTCAGTTGAGATTAGCTGTACCGAAAGAGCCTCATCAGCTCTTTGACCTGATTTAGACTAATCCTGAACTAAGCTGATGTAGTAATGAGGTGAGATTGTAAAGGTCTTGTGTGGAGGTCAGCACAGTTTACATGTGTGAGGGGCCAGAGAGCACACACCCTGGTCAACCGTTATTTTGGTGACTACCTCCAACAAACTGCACTTCTGAGTATTCATGTCTTTGCATAGTCCCTTCTCACACTGACTTTGGGTTGGGCCTATTACTGCTTAGACCATTAAAATATGGCAGAAACGATGCAGCGCCAATTCTGGGCTTAGCCCTTAACTGGTTGGGCAGCATTCACCTCTTCCCTTGTGGAATCCAGACACCACAAGGCAACCCAAGCAGCCGCTGGGTCCCGCTGAGCTCTTCGCCAAGCCTCAGAGGACAACAGCCATTCCAGCATCCAGCCAACATCACATGAAACAGAACTTCCTGGTCAACCCACTGAATCCCGAGGTTACAAATTGCTGGTTTAAGCTATTACACGTTGGAATGGTTTATTAAACTGCAAAAAATAGCCAGAACACAGGCCCCTTTGGGTATATTTTGAACTTCAATTCTCTCTAGTCATGATAAATTAGTTATTTATGAAGCAATATAATGTGAAATAAACATTTTTTTTCCTGCCAAACATTTAATGCATTATACCTAGGACCAATTTAACAATCATTTAAGCAAATGAAATATACTTTCTAAATCTCAGGAGACTTCTCTTAGAGTCTATGCTAGAGACAGATCTTAGAGTCAAAAATAATGACAAAAGTTAAGAGTTTTTGTCCTGGCTGGTGTGGCTCAGCATCGTCCTGTACAGCAAAGGGTTGAGTGTTCAGTTCCGGTCCCATACCTATAGTTCAGGTTCAGTCCCCGGTTGGTGCGTGTATAAGAGGCAACCAATCGATGTCTCTCCTTCTCTCTGTCTCTCTGTCTCTTTCTTCCTCTCTCTAAAAAAACAAAATTAAGAGTTTTCATTTTCAGTAGAAAGCAATGAGCAGCTCCACAGGGTATCAGGGGACTGGCCAAGGCTGGGCGACCTCAGCTGACTGGCATCTCTTGGTGCTCAGCAAGGACATGAGGGGTACAGACAAATCCAAGGAAAGGCCCTGTAGATCAGGTAAATTAACAACAGGAATTTGAAAGTCAGGAGGGGATACACAGAAGCCATCTGTGGAAATAGCCAGGGACTCCTCAAGGCACAGTTACAAGGGTTAAGATGACAGTTCTTCCAAAGCCTGTTGTTATGGCAACCAGCAAAGATTTTTTAACATCAGTAGCTTCAATAAAAATTTGTAAACTCTGCTATCTCTTATGCTGATGAAGCTGCTGTCCTCCTGCTTAGCTGCTTTGGATCTAAAGGCCCTCACTTGCCTGACCCAGGCACCAGGTCTTGCAGTCCATCCTATGGGCACCACGCTGGCATACGGGGAGCCTGGGGCTTCCTGCATCTCGAGAACAGGGGCGATAATAGTGAGCCCCTCAGAGGGTAGAACGATTCTTCTAATTTTCACTGAATAGAGCTTAAAAAGTTCCAGGCTCATAGTAAACTCTCGATATTATATATCAACATGTTACATTTGTTAAATTATAAGTTTATCTGCCCTAAAAAGAACTTTCAAGAAAAAAAATTATAATATAAGAGTATCAAATCACAAGTCTATTAATAGGGAACTGGCTCAAAGTGTCGTACACCTATACAGTGAAATAATATGCTGCCTTGCCCTAGCCAGTTTGGCTCAGTGGATAGAGCGTCGGCCTGTGGACTGAAGGGTCCCAGGTTCGATTCCGGTCAAGGGCATGTACCTTGGTTGTGGGTACATCCCCAATAGGGGGTGTGCAGGAGGCAGCTGATCGATGTTTCTCTCTCATCGATGTTTCTAACTATCCCTTTCCTTCTCCCTTCCTCTCTGTAAAAAATCAATAAAATATACAAAAGCTCCCCCCCCCCCCAAAATATGCTGCCTTAAGAGAGATAATAAAAGAAAGGAAGAACCATTCCAGAGATTTGATGTGGAGAATTCCTAATACTATATAAAAGAAAAACCGAGTTGAAGAAAACATAATTCCATTTTTGAAATAATTATATACTGTTTGTATATGTGTAGGGAAAAAAATCAGGCTATACAGACATCACAATTTGGATGGGAATTTCACTTTCTACATTATATATTGCTATAATAAATAGTAAGCACATATGAGTCTTATAATCAGAAAAACATTAATGTAAAGGCACATAAAAATCCTTCTTAAAACACAGCATGCTTTTACCTGAATTTGTTCATACAGTTTTCATTGTTCATTCCTGTTTAGCACGCAAGCAGCTCAAGTCTGTTTTTAGAACCGTGTCAGAAGCTGCTATATGAGCTGTTTCCTGTATCAGGCAGCTATTTTTAATTAATGAACATTTTGTTGTAAGAGTTCACTGGAAAATAAAAACACCACCATTTCTGCAAGTTGAACTGAAGAAAGGCTTACTCTGTAAAACACTATGAAAGATTTAAGTTATTAAAAAATGCTCTATGTATTATTTAGTGATATATAATATTTAGTGTTAAGCCCTTTATTTCCAATGTGATATTGATATAAATTAATCTCATTAAAAATCCCTCAAGGAGCAGATCTACATACTATTTGCTTAATTTCACCTAAAAGAATAACATAACATTCTTCACATACTAAGCACTCAAATGTGAGTTGCCAGAAAATCAGAGGTAAGAAAAAGAAAGAATACAGAACTAATACGATTTCTTTTAAACTAAATATTTACTAAGCAATTAGATGCAAAAATACTGTCCTACACTGACTTGTAGCTGCTCTAGCTGAAAGTATAATTAGCAATACTCACCCCCTCTACTTTATTATATTGTTCCAAGGTTGATAGGAGATAATATGGCTCAAAAGATAGCTGCTATGTAAACAAATTATATTTTTCATCCATCCAATTCTTCAACCCATGGGTTGCCAACACCACAAGGAGTCCTCTAAAGAGCCTGCAGCAGTGAGAGTCGGTGAGAACTCAATGGCTGCACAGCAGAACCTGAGTTCCAAAGGCCCCATACCAAGCCATTCTCCCACAGAACAGCGATGGGATTTTCATGTAGATCTAAGAGAAGGTTCTAAGAAGGTCCCCGCTGCACCGTGTAGGGCAGTCGAAAAAAAAAGGGGGGGTTATTGTTCTCTTGCCAAACTATAATCCTCATGACAGGTGGCAAGCCATCCAACTAAACTCTACCCCACACCCTCTTCACTCACCACTTCCCTAAATTCCTTGCATTTATAAACTGCTCCACAATTTTTAAAGTGTTCCCTTATCCATTAATTCAATTCCGACAGGTTATAGAATTTCTACCTAACACATTTAACTAAAACATGTTGGCATTTAAGAGAAATTCTGAGGCTGGGGTGGGTTCAACACATGGCCCCCATAAGCATATCCCATAGAGGGGCTGTGATGGCTAATTCCATGCATCAACTGCAGGGACTTTCTGGATGAGATTAAGATTTAAATCGGTGAACTCTGAGTAAGCAGATTGCTCTCATTAATGTGGACAGGTCTCATTCAATCAGTTGAGAAAGAATAAACCAAAAAGCCCAGCCTGCCTGAACAAGAGAAAATTCTCAAGCAGACTACCTTTGGACTTCAATCTGGACCACTGGCTCTCCTGGGTCTGGAACCTGCTGGCCCACAGTGCAGATCTGGGCTTGCCAAGCCCCATAAACACATTCGCCAATTCCTCATAAAATACTTGTGTGTGTACATGTGTGCGCACATGCACATGGACACACACACTCACAAATCCTATTGGTTCTGTTCTCTGGAGAATCCTAATACAGGTAGTCCCCTTGGGAAGTCATAGCCTGGCTACCAGCAGTTTAACATGCACACAGCAAAAGTCATTCGACAAGGGACAAATGGCCTCCTGTGATCAGGCATGCCTAACCTTCCTTCCTACCATGGTGCTCTTCAGCAAAACACATTGTGTGGGCCTGCATGAGTATGCCAGGAGTGGACATGGCTAGGCACACCTTACTATCCCTTACTTATTAGATCCTGAAGAAGAGAAATGACCCAGCTAGTGTAGCTCATGATTGAGCATCAACCCATGCACCAAGAGGTCAGGGCACATGCCCAGGTTGCAGGCTCCGGTCCCCAGTGTGGAGCATGCAGGAGGCAGCTGATCAATGATTAATAAAAAATAAAAAAAATAGCATAGGATCTCAAGTCAGATCATACTTGTTCCACCACTTATCAAAATATGACCCTCAATATTAAGCTAAACTCGTGGTAGCCACGCCCTGTGGCAGCACTGGGGGTGAGGGTGGGGGGTGGAGAGGGGGGGTTGGGTGCCTTCAGAAGGCCCGGAAGGCTGGGCAAGGAGGCAGAAGGCTGAAGGCCCAAGGCACCAGGTGGAAAGCGTGCTCCGGGCAGAGGGAGCCCACCTGCACCTGCCAGCGGACCGGCTGAGCCAGGCCCACCCGCTGCCCCTTTAAGCCTGGGAGTCCCCGGCATCGCCCTGGGCTCCCCACTGGGGAGGTTGCGTCCCCCCAGAAATTGGGGAATGATCAGGGAGACGGCCGCACAACATTGCTAAGCATCTGCCGTGTTAAGCCATGCCACGAAACCACCTTTATTGTTTATCCACCTCAAACATAAGTAATTCAGTGGGACGTTTATTCTGCACTGGAAGCCACGGGTCACAGTCCAGGGTTGCAGTGACCGGAGGGGAGGGCGCGGCAGCCGGTCACGTGTAGCCATTAGGTCCCTGTGTTTTTGTAACTGAAATAGTTTCTATGTAACATAATAAACCCGCAGAAACGGAAAAAAAAAATATTAAGCTAAACTATCAGTGGCTTGGTTTTCTCATCTGTAAAAAATTGGAATAATAATGGTATCTATCTTCACTGGGATTATGAGATAAAAATCCCACATGAGATAAAATGTGTAAAACATTTTGAACACTGCATGGGACATAGGAAGCTCTCAATAAACTACCCATTCTTATTTAATCAGCCTTTTGATGTTTATATAATGTAAATGCCCTACTCACCCTTGTCCTTTTTCTTTCATCTTCTGAAGAATCAAGAATTTCAGCTGGATGAGGCCAAACACATTTAGAAACTATATCTAGTCCGGTGTTTATTTACACAGCACACTTCATTGGGTCACATGCAAATTAAGTGCTTACCAAAGCTTTAATAAAAACGAGGACATAAAGAAAAGTCATGACTTAAAAAATATTTCTACCTATTGAGTTGACTACTTACTGGCTTTGTGAAATACCCAGTAAGTGCAGAACTTAACTTAATTTTTCCCTTATGGGGTCCCTTTATAGAACACTGACAAAACAGTCTTGGTGTGGTTGCATTCTAAGCCCAAGAAGCAAATGCAATGTGGTTCTCTCCCTTTGCCATTTGTGACATGTGGCCTTGACTTAAAACATTCAGTTACTCTGCCCACATGAAGTTAATGCTTCTGCATAGCAGTGGGCAGGCTGAAGACCTGAGTTCTCATTTAAACTCTCACACAGACTTTTGACCTCAGTGTTGCCAACAATGACACCACCTGCCCCCTTACTTCACAGGTTTCTTCAGAAGAAAAACAGCAAAGATGGTGGGCATTTAGCACAGGCTTCCAGGTTTGCTGCACAGAGGAAAAGAAAAACATATTTGTGGGGACTATATCAATGTTCCTTCAGTGAGGACTTCATAAATATTTGAAGGTCAATGTCAAGATGAAAGAGTCACTTGCCTTTAAACAATGATGCACTTCTTGTGCTATACTCTTCAAACTAATTTCTCCCCCAAAGAATTCCTATTTAGTATTAATCCACAACAAAGGTACTCTTGACACTGACACTTTTAATTACATATTACAAAGGATTTTGGAAATCAAGGTTTTTAGTAGTAAGGCAGAACTGTGTTGAAGCTTTATTCTCATCTACTAGCTACATAGTAGGATAGCAAGACTCTTGAATCCTTGGGTTTCGTTTGCTTGTTTGTTTTTTGGTGGTGGTGGTGGGTGTTTTGAATAAAGACGACAATTTCATCTTTTCTCTGAGGCCCAAATAAGATCACACACACCGTTATGAACAAGAAGGCACCCATCAGTATTGCTGCCCTACTCCATCAGCAGCTAGGGCAGCAGGTGTTTCCTTCAACAGTTCACACCTGAATTGCTAAGGTTGTCTCGAGTGGATTTGTTAGGCGATGTGACTTAACACAAGCCCACTGATCCAAGAACTGCAAGAAATAAGGTTAGAATTCACCCACAAAAGACATGCAGGGTGAGTAAAAGTTTTAGCAAAAATGTCAGCTGTGAGTCACAGTACTTACGTTGCATTTTCTTTCTGTTCTCACTGCCTTGCTTTAATCATCGTGATGACACAAGTAAGTGTGGGATGAGCTGACAAAAATGTCAGTGCCCCTAAATACTATTTGAAGCACCAAGGCCTAGGACCCAATGCTACATCTCTCAAGAGCTATATAACCTTCTCATTTTAAATGCGGCCCTGGATATTGCCAACCTAGAAAGTCTTCAGTTAAGAGAGAAAATAAAGCTTAAAAGAATGCTTTCTTACTATTTTTTTCTCTAAGGAAGAAGATTTTTTCAAACTGTGATCCTATCCATTTAGTGGGTCCAATAGTAAATAGCCACGTGTATAAGCACACGGGAGAAGATCTATTTCAGACACAAACACACACACACGCATGCATGTGTACCCGCCATACTGTACTGGGTTGTAGTTAACATTTTTGAAACTCACTATTTGAAAGCATAGTTACTGACTACTCTCCTCAAAATAACTGAAAGAGTATTTACATATTCAGTTCCCATGGTAACACTACTTTTTAGAAGCCCATTGCTATGACAAAGAAAAAGAAGACAGTTTAAAAGGGTGGGCTCTTGAGAAGGAAGTGTTCTCTCCCACTTCAGGACTCTGGTTCCAACTGATCATCAGTATCCCCAGAAAACCAATACATTTGCAAGACAAGAGACAAACATATGCAAAGATTTACTAGGGAGGGGGCAGATGCAGAGGGGAAAACATTAAATTAATTCCAGGTATTGTACTAGATTATAGGCCAGCCACACATGCAGGCTTTCTCCTTTAATCCTCACAAGCCTGTAAGTATCACAGTGCTGAAGCCGCTATGCTGTTATAGTTTTGCCTGTTAAGTGATGACCTAATAAAGGTCATTTTCTTACAGTTACAGGACTGGCAAGTTTGGTCATTACTGATTGTTGACTAGCAGTGTTTGGTTGTGGATGAATAGGACCTACATTCAGGATTATGAATAACCAGCTAGTAGAATTTGGAACATCCTCCAGATTCTAATTTGTCCCATAAATAGACCGCACTCAAAACAATACCTTAATTGGCAAAGAAATGGAATTCAAGAGTTAAGTCCAGCCAGTGACTTGCTATGAGGTCTTGCAAAAGCCAATTTCTCTGGCCCTCTAATTGTGCATCTATAAAGTCTCCCTGAAGGCAGAGCTTTGCAAAGTTTGTGATGGCTAAGATTTTATGACTCGTGCCTCTAAGATGACACATGCTAAGTAATAAATTCCATTACCAGAAATTTCATCACCAGAGGTAGAATTAAAAGAGGTAACAAAGAAATAAACTCTAGGGCCCCAATTCTTTCCTTGTAGCACCCTGACTGGCCTCTTGTTACCTTCCAAACCCTGCAGGTATGGGCTGACCAGTCTTCCTAATCTTATAGATCAGTGGTTGCCAACCTTTCGGACTTCATGGACCACCAGTGGTCAGCGGACCACCGGTTGGCGACCACTGCTTCAAAGGTTTCCTTAAATCTGTCTAGAATTCTTGCCTCTGTCTTGCCACCTAGTGGCAACAGAATTCACATGACTAAAGTAATGTTGACTCGTTCAAAAGACAGAAGGGGCCTGGTCTTTCCCTGAGCCAACCACCTTCTTTCTCAGTCACCAGGCAGGTGCCACAAGACTCCAGTGTAAAATGGGGATAATACATTCTATAATGTGTACTAAACAGCTAGGCACTGTGCCTGACATATGGTAGTTGTACTCTCTCTCTCTCTCTTATTATCATTCTGGTTCTACTTTCTTTAAACAACAGGGGGAAAGGTGGTGCCCCTTAGGAAGCGAAGTAGAGTCCCAAGCATTTTTCACTGACGAATTGGCTCCAGTCTTTGGTCTATTTTTAGCAATATTTGGAAACCTAGTTGGATAAAAATTAAGTTTTGTTTTAAATAAAAGTATATAGTGGCTTCCTCATAGGTGAAAAATAAACTGACAGAAAGCAAATGCTAGTGCATGGTAGGGTTTCATCAGCATTGATGTAAAAGGTAGCAAACCCTGGAGAGAATATATGAAGTGAAAGTTAATAGCCTTCAACCAGAAAAGGGAGAGAGTCAAATGCAGGAGAAACTAATGTAATAATAGCAAGTGATTACTGAGTACTTAAAAGTTTTGTATGTGTCATTGTACTTGACACTCGCCAGAAAAGGCAAACCATGGAATAAGCTGTGAAGGCATTTAAGGCGGCCACATCAAAAATGGAAAAGTAATTTTTTTTGCCAACTTTCCTATGACACATATGTAGTGTTTACTTGTCATTAACCACCTGATACTCAACAGAAAACAAACCAAATTCAAGATGAAGAAGGTCACATCTTGAAAAAGCCAAAAAGAAGGCCCTGGCCGAAGTGGCTCAGTTGGCTGGGGTTCTCCTCTGCAGGGTGGGGTGGGGGTGGGGATTGCTTGTTCAATTCCCCTTCAGGGCATAGGCGAGTTGCCAGCTCGGGTAGGAGGGGGTAGGAGGCGTGCAGGGGGCAGCAGATCGAATGTCACTAATATCAATGTTTCTCTCTCTGTGTCTTTCCCTCTCCCTTCCTCCATCTCTAAAAATAAAAAAATTTTAAAAATCTTAAAAAATAAAAAAGAAAAGCCAAAAGGAAAGATAATATCATAGGGCAAAGAGCAGAAACCAGAACAAGAGACACAGTTACTTCTATTTTTAAAATTCACAACATTCTTGAAATTCCCCCAGGAAGGTTTCTGTTTGTTTTATAGCATCTCCCAGTACTTTGTGCAGATATGTTCGTTCAAATTCCACTCTGTGAGTTCTATAAGTTCTCGGCAGACAAATATACCACCTGGCAAAAAGACATCAAAATAATCAGAGAAACAGATGAATAAAAGGAAAGTATGACTACTAAACTCATCAGCATTGTGGCATGTAAGCCTTGTGGGCTTTTTCTTCATCTTGTTAGCTTCTAAGACTGAAGAAATCATTTGAAAACTTTCTTACAAGCCTAGAGACACAGGAGTCATAAGGAGTCATGAAACCCTTTATCTGAAAATGACAACAATCAGTAAATTTGTATTGACACGGGTTTTAGTTGTTTGAATAGTTATGTTTTCTCCTCACATTCTCCCGATTCAAAATATGATCATTTCCCAGAAGAAAAAATAGTTTTTCCTAACTGAATATTCCACTACCTAACACAACCTTAGAAGAATCAATATGAACTCTGAACACGGTGCATAAGTGACAGACCCCTCACACAGAAACAATAACACACCTTAGCTCTGGATTAGATGTCTCAGGGAGGGTTACTATCAATACAGCCTCATAAAAAATTCATTAGTAATATGCTGGAGAAAATGAGTGACATGTAGTCTTTATCTTAGGTTTTCCAGTGCCCTGTTATTCAAGAAAAACAATATGTAGAAAGACTGTGGGTTTTGAAGAGAGCTCAGCTGAAATGCAGAATCCGAAGTACAGTAACTGTGATCTCCATTTATAAAATGGCAACATCTATTTGGCAGGATTACCGTTAATGTTATGTCACATAGCATACACTAAAACGTAAGCCACAGATTCGGAAAGAGGACTGCCCGAAGCAGGCCTGACTAGGGCTGGCAGCACTGTGGAGTTCTTGACTTTGTGCAGGAAAGATTTCACAAGACGAGTCCAGATGATTTTTTAATTTTTCTCTTTTTAGAGAGAGGAAGGGAGAAGGGAGAGAGAGATAGAAACATCAACGAGAGAGAAACATCCATTGGCTGCCTCTTGTATACCCCCTTCTGGGGATTGAGTCCACAACCCAGGCAAGTGCCCTGACCGGGAATCAAACCAGTGACCTCTTAGTTCATGGGTCAATGCTCCCGGTGATTTTGGGAGTATGTTTATTACAGCTGGGGACAGTGAAACAAAGCAAGGTCTTAGGACAGAAGAAGCAAGAGGAGAGAACCTAGGTGAGGCTGCTGTGGCTTCCAAGAAATATTACAGGAAAGAAATGAGCCCAGGCAGGGCTGCTTTGGCTCACTGGGAAGTCAGAGAAAAGGGGGCTTTGGAGACAGGGTCAGGGGGTTAGCGGAGGATGAATTATGGACTCAGTTTCAAGTCTCATGGGGATGCTTAGAGTTTAGGAAAAAGGGAGGGAAGGAAAAGGCATGGGCACGCTCCCAAATCAGATTTTCCAGGTGAGTCCTTTCAGGGTCGTGGTCTCCACTGATTGGCCAGCTCCAGGGGGTTATTAGTCATTGTAGCCCACCTGGTTTTGCTGCTTTTCTGGGCCTGGAGCTGAAATACAACTGGAGCCTAGATGTTATCTCCAGGGACCTTCTATACCTGGCTGTAAAATGCTCAGCCAGTTTAGTTTGTTCAGCTCTGTTTTCCCATTCCACTTGCAAAGGAATTTTCCTGGCTTCTTACTATCCTGCCTCACTCAAAAGACCAACCCCTCTTTGCCTTAGTTTTTCAACATCTTTCTCTAAACTAGTTACCTCCAATTTTTTCATCATACAAACCATTAAAACGTTTTGACTCTGCACCCCAGAATATGAACATTTCTAAATTCTATATATGTGCTTCAGTACTAATATATTACAAACTACACAAAATAGAACTGTTGAAAAAATGAAATAAAACAAAACACAGTTTTAAATATTGGCTTTGTAGGATTAGTTAATAACTCAAGGCATAATAAAACGGAAGCTAAAGTTCATACTTAACAACAGTGGATGCCAACTTAGATTCCAAAGAATCGTGACAATTCTGATTTTATTTTTGTGGTCACCTTCTTACAGAACTCAAAGGTTTCGCAGTTTGTAGTGCTCTTATTCAAAAACAAGGCATGGTTGTCTCAAGGTAGCTTTATTTACTTGCAGCAAGTAAAGGAGATGCAATTCATATCCAAAGCTCTGCCTCTCCAAAGGAAGGCTTAACATTCTTATATACACTACTAGAGGCCCAATGCACGAAATTCATGCAAGCGGCTCAGCCCCTGCCACCTCAGCGGCTGCCTCTACCTCGGCCCCCACCGCTGAGTCTTCATCCAGCAGGTCATCCGGAAGGACATCAGGTCTAATTAGCATATTACGCTTTTATTATTATAGATTTGGTCATTGGAGCAGAGCTAAAAGATCGAAATACTAGATATTCTCCAAGCTCCCTTTCAGCACTAGGACTCTGGTCTCTACTGAAATTTGCATTTGATTAGTAATATGCTACATACTGTTCTTGGCACAAATAACAATGTAAAATGTTTTAATAGTACCTAATAAGCTGACCATTTTTTATTAGAGGCCCAGTGCGCGGGATTCGTGCACTGGTGGGGGGCGTGGCCTGTGGGGATCGGGAGCATAGCTGTGGGAGCATAGCTCATCCTGGTCAGCCAAGTGGCTGTGAACCCGCCCTCTGAGCGGCTGCTCCCACTGTGGGAGTGCACTGACCACCAGGGGGCAGCTCCTGCTTTGAGCATCTGCCCCCTGGTGGTCAGTGCATGTCATAGTGACTGGTCGACTGGTGGTTCTGGTCATTCCGCCATTCGGTTGCTGAGCTTTTATTATATAGGATGTTTTTATTTGTTGTTTGATTACAATTGACGAATTAAACATTATATTCGTTTTAGATGTATAGCACAGTGGGTGGACATTTATATAACTTATGAAGTGATCCCCAGTAAGTCTAGAACCCACCTGACACCATATATAGTTATTACAATATTATTGACTATTTTCCCCTTGCTGTACTTTACATCCCTATGACTATTTTGTACTGCCAATTCGTACTTCTTAATACCTTCACCTTTGTAACCATGATCATTTTTAAATAAATAAATAAATATATATATATATATATATATATATATATATATACATACACACACACACACACACACACACACACACACACACACATATATATATATATATTTCTTCATTGATTTCAGAGAGGAAGGGAGAGGGGGAGAGAGAGAGAGATAGAAACATCAATGATGAGAGAGAATCATTGATCAGCTGCCTCCTGCATGTCCTGTACTGGGGGATCGAGCCCACAACCAGGGCATGTGCCCTGACCAGGAATCAAACCATCATCTTCTGGTTCATAGGTTGATGCTCAACCACTGACCTCACAGTGATTCTCCTTCATTACCTCTGATTCTTAGTTTAAAATAAAAATGATAAAGCAAAATTGAGACAGAATACTTTTAAAAACAACACTGTTTTTCTTGGTTGAAATTATATATTTACAGCTAAGTAACTTTCTAATGATATAATATAGAATACATGAAAAGTAGAGAATAGAGGCCTATTTTGCTTTTTAAAACCTAAAGGTTTCCAAATAATTTGCTTCCTTCATCAAGTACACACCTGCCTATTATAGAGCTCAGAACTGGTTATACCAGCTCATGTTCCCTCATTTCCATTTTGGCCCCAATATTACCCTGTTAATGCAAAA